>NC_049171.1:40949655-41272501 GCF_009769625.2 Cygnus olor
ATGAGATTTAAATTAACCAAAGGGGATCAAACATTGTTCTCTAAACGTAATAATTTCTGCCTTTTAGAATTACGGAAAAGTAATTAAAATCTGAATATAAGGATTCCAAATCATGTTTCCCAGTTCATTCTTGCATGTAACATTTCATGCAAATCAGATTATGTTGTTTAACTTAAAAATCACTGGGCCAGATTCTCAGCTGAACTGAAACCAATGAAGTGAAGCTGATTTACTCAAGCTGTGGGTCCAATTCATGACATTTATTTAACTTATTCAGATGCCAAAAATAAAATAAAATAAAATAAAATAAAATAAAATAAAATAAAATAAAATAAAATAAAATAAAATAATAGAAGGAAGGAAGGAAGGAAGGAAGGAAGGAAGGAAGGAAGGAAGGAAGGAAGGAAGGAAGGAAGGAAGGAAGGAATAAGGCGTGGTAATTTCTTCAGCTTCATCGTATTCTCATCATATATCACCACTTGAGAACCAGGCCTGGGAAAGATTTATAAAAAACAGTTGGAAAAGAGAATTTGATCCAGACCATTCTTCATCTTCTCTCTCTCTCTCTCTTTTTCTTTTTTTTTTCCCCTGTAATTTCCAGGTTCTACTGAAGGGTGATTATCATAGAGATTTTTGAGTGAAATAGCAAATTAGAGTCAAGTTCCCTAGATGACCGCCCTGTCCCCCATTCACGCCCCCCCCCCCCCCCCCCCCCCCCCCCCCCCCCTTTCTCTCCATTAGTCTATGTTGTCATAGCTAACAGCTAGAGACAAATTCAACAGCTGGTTTGAGCAAATTTTATTCTATGGAACATTGTGCAAGTGTTGCTCTTGTGTTGCTTCTGCATAAAAGTTACAAGACAATATCTCCTTTATTTTTCCCATGTATACTCATTCAGAAGATGGTAAAGAAAAGCAAAAGGGAACCCAAATCTATTAACTAAAGAACTGAATGTATGAAATTTATTCAGAATCTCCTCATTGGTGTTTGGAACAATTGAAAAAGCATGCCTGCAGAAGCAGATACTGCTATCAAGGAACAGTGAAATACAATGAAACAAGCATCAGATGCACAGACAAGAGTTCCTAAATTTTATTCCACATTTCCTTGAGACAAATTAAAAATTAGAAAAGTGTCTGGATGAACCTCATTTGGAAAATATATTTTTGAGATTCTGGATCTCCTTGTGTATTCCACCTACTCTGCTTTATTTGGATTAAGAAAATGAAATATCCGTTGATCCAAATTATTCAACATGTCCACATGATTCTCCCCAAAATCTTAGAATTTCTTAATTTTATAATTGTGAGAAATCTCTGATGAAAAGTAGTTCTTATTAGCTTTATCCTAAAAAGGGAGATTGCACTGGGCAAGGAAATCAATGATATGGGTATGAACCTTCACAAAAATCTGTTGGAGCAGAGAACAATTTTCATGTTTTTGTTTTCACATGGAGAGCTATGGAGTTCAAACAGCTAAATTAAATACTTCTGGAATATACTTCTAAACAAAGATAAATTTCTTACAAATTATATGTCAAGTAATGGTTTGAATGTAATTATACTGTGTGCTACCTAGGATATTTCATGTCCCTGAAATGCTCTTGTAAGAAAGAAATCTGTATATACAAGGCTTTAGTATATTCTAATCAGGTTCTTGTGGAGACAGTCAGCCTGATCTATCAAGAAGGTTTCCATGATTGTTCCTGTAATTTGGAGGTGAATTAAAATCCCAAATCCTTTGGAACAGAACAAAGAATATTTAGCTCTGATTGTTCAGATTTACTGTGAAACAGCAAAGAAATGATTGTAACCTCTTCATGTTGAAAACAATTTTTCCTGCAAACATCACACTTACAAAAACAGTGAATGACTACATTCATATCACCTCGTAGAAGTGTCAAATACAAGCACGACAGATACTTTTGTACCCAAAGTCAAAGAATGAGAATTTTGGATCACCTTGGCTAAGTTTGCAAACCTGGCCTGCTCTACTGTCAGTGAGAGTAAAATAAAATAAAATAAAAAATCTAAAAACTAAATTACGCATACAGCAAACAGTTTATTTTAGGAGTCTGACTTTAATATCACAATTGGTGATAATATCATTTTAATATTTCCATTGACTCTAGAGATGGTAGGTAAATCAAGCTGAAAGACTTATTCCTTAAAAATATACCATTGTGGTGTTTAACTGAAACAGCTTTGGAAGATTATATGCTGCCTACAATTTTTTTCTTCCTGTGTAAGGACTTTTTGACTTTTGTTTAAACTTATTTCTAAATAGTCTTGGCATGATTCATATTAGCTGGCATACTGATAGATGCCTAGTTCCTGAAATTTAATCTTTCCAGACAATTCACTGGTATGCAGGGAATTAACTGTACAAATGTTTTCTTATTTATTGTAAAATAATAATTGTATTCAATACAGATGCAAGGCAAATGATACATTCAATGCAAATTATTTGCATTTAACTAAAAACATTTTAAAATATGTAAATGCCACTGCCATCTCTCTTTGTAATTTTGATATTAAAGTGTTGTCTTTAGGAGAATTGCATAAATCCTTTGTGCCTGTTTTTGTACAGTACAGAATATTGTTTGCTACTAAAAAAGAAAAGCTGGGTTGCTGATCCAGCTGTTAAATCATGTCTGCAATGTATCATAAACATCCGAAAGATATAAAGCAAGAATCTAATTGACCAGTACTTGGATAGTATGTGACATTGTATAGCTGTTTTAGCCGGCTTTGTAACATCACAGAAATCTATACTTCATACTTGAGTCACAATCAATAAACCTGCCATTACAGTCTCCAAAATTAATCTTGCCTATGTGCTCCCCCCCCCGACACACATACACTTTAATTCATCCCCTTTTCCTTCTACTTCCCAGCAAAACAAAATTAACTGCAGTGAGAATTTGTAATCTTCTGAGGAAGTAAAACAGATGAATTAGGAAAGTCAATCTTATGGGCAGAATCACTTACCACCCTCTTCAGGCCTGGGTGTTGAAATGAACACTTCAGAGTTAGCACCTACACCCATACTGGTATTTCACTGTAGCCTTATGCCCTCATTCCTTTTCTTTCCCTGTTTCTTTTTCTTTTTTCTTTTTCTTTTCTTTTTCTTTTTCTTTTTCTTTTTCTTTTTCTTTTTCTTTTTCTTTTTCTTTTTCTTTTTCTTTTTCTTTTTCTTTTTCTTTTTCTTTTTCTTCTTTTTTTTTTTCTTTCCTTTTTTTTCTTTTTTTTCTTTTTTTTTTCTTTTTCTTTCTTTTTCTTTTTCTTTTTCTTTTTCTTTTTCTTTTTCTTTTTCTTTTTCTTTTTCTTTTTCTTTTTCTTTTTCTTTTTCTTTTTCTTTTTTATTTTCTTCTTTTTTTTTGTTTTCTTCTTCTTCTTTTTTTTCTTTCCTTTTCCTTTCCTTTTCCTTTTCCTTTTCCTTTTCCTTTTCCTTTTCCTTTTCCTTTTCCTTTTCCTTTTCCTTTTCCTTTTCCTTTTCCTTTTCTTTTTCTTTCCTTTTCTTTTTCTTTTTCTTTTTTTTTTCTTTTTCTTTTTCTTTTTCTTTTTCTTTTTCTTTTTCTTTTTCTTTTTCTTTTTCTTTTTCTTTTTCTTTTTCTTTTTCTTTTTCTTTTTCTTTTTCTTTTTCTTTTTCTTTTTCTTTTTCTTTTTCTTTTTCTTTTTCTTTCTCTTTCTCTTTCTCTTTCTCTTTCTCTTTCTCTTTCTCTTTCTCCTTTTCCTTTTCCTTTTCCTTTTCCTTTTCCTTTTCCTTTTCCTTTTCCTTTTCCTTTTCCTTTTCCTTTTCCTTTTCCTTTTCCTTTTCCTTTTCCTTTTCCTTTTCTTTCTTTTTCTTTTTCTTTCTCTTTTTCTTTCTCTTTTTCTTTTTTTGTTTTTCTTTTTTGTTTGTTTCTTTGTTTTAAGGTGGCTATGTCTTAACACTTATTACCAGTGTTAGGCAAATGAAGATTTCAAGCAAAATTGAGAAGCCTGGCACTAAGCTGTTTTGCAATGACTGAAATTCCTCTGTTCCAGTTTCTGAGAATCCATTTTACAATTCTTATCTCCAGTATTGAGATCTACATGTTTGCCATCCTACTTTTTACCACCCCAGCTCAGGACTCCAACCTTGTTGGTGCTACATGTCACCTACTTAACTCCTTAACCATATATCAAGATGTCTTTACCATATAAACATCATTGATATCCCCAGTAATTTCATAAGATCAGTCATTGAAAAAGCAATATATGGCACTGCTGTCATTCAGAAATGTTACTACAGCAGTTGTGTCATAAGAATAATTTGTGTAATGTCTCTGACCTTGTAACATATTCTAGATAATTTGAAATCCTTACCCTTTCAGAAAGGAGGAATAAGCTTCTTCAGATATCCTACACAGAAAGAGCACATTAGTGAGAAGAGTATCTCTGAATCTTTGGAAGTCCAAGCAATCACTTACCTCCATATTCTTAAGGTTTGTCCTAGATACCAGAGAAAAATTGAAAGAAAAAGTGTGAATATTCTCAACTTTTGAATGACCAAAATGGCTGTTAAGACTGCTCCTATGTTCCTTTCATAGGGGATTTTGTTGTTCACTCAGTGCAAATGTAATTATTTTGTTGACAATGGCTTGGTTTACTATCAAAGTGTCTGAAGGAGAAAGAAAATCTACAAGAAAATACAAGAAATATACATGAAAATAGTTTTAATTGGTAGAAGTATAATAAAAAGAATTACCTGTTTTAATAGGATAGAGCAACATTTCAAAAGCAGACATGAAAAGCACTATGATCTTTGATTGGTTTATTTATAAAATATTCCAATATTATTCACCAAGGCAATTCTGCTGATAGACCTAAGAAGTTATCTTGAAAAATAAATATACTAATAGTATCTTCTGTACATCATATAACTCCTGGGACTTACTGAACCCCAACAATCTGAATACTAATCTCTTTTGAACACAGATTTCCTATATTTTCCTTATTATTTATTTATATTTCCAAATAGCCCAAATACCACTTAGGATATAGTTTAATAATCTTGGCTCATACTGTCAAGCTATTATTGCTCTTGTAGAGAGTGTTTTTTGGCGTTTATTTTGCTGTGTCAACCCACTGGAGCACTTAACAGAGGTTGGTAAATGAGAAGTATGAGATGGGAAGGAGAACAGGTGTCATGCATTTGCAAAGCTGCACTTGCTACACTGATATCTAAACATGCAATCCAAGAAAGATATTGGCCTGAAAATGGCATGGAGGAATGAAAAGACAATGTATGGCACAATTGTTTTTTCTTGGCGTTTTTTCACAGGTTCTGACTTCATTTTTGCCCGTTTATAGAACAGGCAGGACTGTTCCTCCACAGAAGATTCCATGTCATCCTTAATTGGCTTCTCTGATCTTTCTGAAAAGGAGATGTGAATTATTTCTAAGATTAATAATTGTGCATCTGTTAGTGCAACAGAGAGGAAGATGTGTGATTGATAAACCTACACACGTATGTGAAGAGATCAGTGACACTGAATGAATCTAATCATGTAACACCAAAAAAAATGGGACATTCTAAGAGTCATCTGTGTCACTGTCCTTCCCTTCCCTTCCCTTCCCTTCCCCTTTCCCTTTCCCTTCCCTTCCCTTTCCCTTCCCCTTCCCCTTCCCTTCCCTTCCCTTCCCTTCCCTTCCCTTCCCTTCCCTTCCCTTCCCTTCCCTTCCCTTCCCTTCCCTTCCCTTCCCTTCCCTTCCCTTCCCTTCCCTTCCCTTCCCTTCCCTTCCCTTCCCTTCCCTTCCCTTCCCTTCCCTTCCCTTCTAGAAAGGACTGCTGAAAGAATGGTCATAAATCATGACTTCCTATAGCTGAACAGACAATTGAAAGAAAATTGCAGAGTATTTCATGAAGTTTTGAAAACATCTATCCTGGTTGGTAGAAAGATTACATTGAGAATAACCCCATTTCTTATCACCTCTGCATTGACTGCCTTCCCTTTCTCTGATTATCCAGCAGTAGTAGTACTGGTGTTGCTACATGTACTTCTAGAATTAAAAACAGTATTGACAAATGTTTCTGAGCTTTGAGCTTTTGTTATTGTGACAACATCTGAAAACAAGAGGAAGTATGATTCCAGTCAAATTAAATGGGTAATCTCTAATTGATTGCAACAAAACTTGGAAGACAGCTTGTACCAAACAGCCCTCAGGAGACCAAAAGCAGGTTTACATTTAACTTCTGTAGCAGCTCTTCAGATTATAGAATATTTTTAGTACAGATAGCGTTTGCTCTATTTTCAGTTGTACTATCTAATACTGCTAATCCAAGCATAGAAAAGAAGAAGCAATGTAAGAGTATACATTTTTACAAGAATGTATGCAACAATATTTACTTTAAAAAACTGTCCTGAAGGTATATTCTTATATATGATACTACAGTCTGTATACAGACAAGTATAAGCATAAGCAGATAAAGTTAGCGCCAAAACACACCACTTGTGAATCAACTGCAGAGAACTTCACAGACAGCTCATACCCATGTTACTACTTGGTATAAATCTTTCCTTTCTTGCAGAGAAGAGGAAAGTGCTGTAAATAAGATCAGGTTTTCTCCGAATTTTGTATGTATGAACTACTTGTGTACATTGGATTAAAAATCTGAGCTCAAAGAGAAGGATCTCAAATTTCTCCTTCACATCAAAGCACAAACCACCACTAGTTGCAGCCACCAGCCTTCAATAACTTTAGATCTTTTTTCAGTCTGTAGAAATGTGAGAAAAAGCCTCTGTAAACACACCTCCAGCTTACACACGTAGTAAAGGCAATGAACCACCAAGGCTAAGCATTAGGGATCTGTTTCCTTCAAGAGACCTGTAGGTTTGGTGAAAAAATGATCAGTATCTCTCTTTGCACAGGAGAAAGAGCTAATTAAATTTTTCAGTCAGTGCAAGTGAAACAGTGTACATATATAATCACAGAATCATAGAACCATTAATGTTGGAAAAGACCCCCAGGATCATCTGGTCCAACAATTCCTCTACCACCAATATCACCCACTAAATGTTCCTTATGGGTTATTTTTGGACAGGAAACAGTGTAAATTTAGACCCAGATGAACATGCAATGACACTAAAAGTGACTTATCTGCCTGTAGGAAACAAGTGTAATTCTGCAGAGTTGAAGAACAGACTAGCCAGCATTCTGAAACTTATTACAAATTAAATAATAATATTAAGCTAGAGGTATCTGTCAAATGTGAAAATGGTAAACCCACTGATGACACCAATAAAAAAAAAGAGACAATAAGTTAACTAAAACTATTTTTCCCCCAGTAATACACAGTGAAGCTTTTCAGTAAAGATTGATCTTTATCTCCTTTTCACAACACGAGGATTTTTTTTATTTCTTATGCCAGCGTTGCTGATACCTTGTACCAAGATTAGATAAAGGCTTAACTACTCTGTGCATTGTTTTTTTGACTCTTGGTACAGCCCTGCTTTTAACTTATAACCACAGTTTTCAGAGCAGTGTATCTGTTTTCTTGTGTTTGGGGGAGAATCTTGATGAGCGCAAAGTTTCATCACTTCTCCCTGATGATCTGTCTTTTTTCAAAATTTAAGTTATAATGCTTCACACATTGTTCCTGGCAGGACATTTTCTGAGCAAAATGTCAAGATTTGCAATATGAAAACAGTTTCCCACCTATTGAAATTTCAGTGGTGAAGACATGAAAAATATTTCACTTGTCACAGAAATCATATGAGAGATTCTCTCTGACAGTGGTGGGTTCAGATGTGTAAGCATGTGAGTAAGTGTTGCTGACCTTGGATACCTTACTCAAGGACTTAAAGGTCAACATGGGTTTATGAGGTGCATGGAGTAGATGACATCTACCAACGTAACTATAATGTCTTTCTTTTTAGTGACTTATTTCTTAGTGTATACTTACAATTTGTATTCTCCTTCATTTATTATTATTAGTTTTTTTTTCAGGGCCCTATCACTGCCCATCTTTATGGAAAGGGAAGCAGTGTGTCTCTCTGGTTCTCATTTAGGAGTAGTTAATAATTTTGTTCTTCCCCATGTCATTTTGTCAAATGAGCCATTTAAAACGATGTGCAGAAGCTTGAAGTTAGAAGTGCTCTAAATTATGTATTTTCAGTGACACTGCTCTGCACAGCTGTGTGAGAGACATAAGCTTGATTTCACTTCCCAATCTCATATTTCCTCCCATTTAAACAGAAAAACCCATGAATAGTAACTAGCAATTAATAATCCTCTCTAACTTGTTGTCTCCCTCAATCCCTGAGAGAGAGATTGTTTCCCTCATCAACACAATAGAAATTTTAAAGAAACTACAATACAGTTGTAGACAGTATTATCTTTTCTGTGGTATTCCTTAATAGCAAGTTATTGCTTGAAGTCTAAGAAAAATTTCTGACCATTAAACAAGCTAATGTGTCCTCGTTGACACCTCCCACCCCCACCCAATGTTAGGACCATTGAGTTTGATGAGTTATTATAGCACTATTATAATGCTACTTTTTAATTAATTATTATTTTTATTTTTATTTTATTTTCCCAAGAAAACAGATTTTCTAGGCCATATATTAGAATGAGAGGCCAGGTGTTGCTCTGTCTCATTGATTTGTCCATTTTTAAGTTCTTAAGTTCTTAAGTGTTAGATATTGGTCTTTAGCATCAGTGGCAGTTGTATCTTGCAACTAGGTCGTCATGGGAGAAGCATTATTTCAGAATATAAAATAGACCCAAAACAGAGTCAACTTCCTCTCCCTCTGGAATAATAAGATCAAACCTGCAAATACATCACTGTCTGCCCTGCTTTTCTGACGACTACCAAATCCAAAAGAAAGTTTGCATCTGCATTGCTACTTCACTATGAAATTGCTTGTGAAATTGAATGATTTCAATGATATCTTCATAAATAGATGTAAATACATTTGAACATTGTAAGGCTGTTATCTTTTTAAAGAAAAAACAAAACCTCTGTTTTGCATATATAGAGTGTTATATATTGTTTTTGTATATATAAATATATATTCATGTGTATACAAATCATAGCATGCAGGTTTGTATTATCATCAGACTCACTCTTATCACATTGCCTACTCCAAAACTGATTTTTCAATAGATTTCTCTGATGAATATTTGAGCCATTTACTAGTGGGATTCTGCACTTGTACAGCAATTTCCCAATGCACAGTGAATTGCAAGTTTTGCAAGTTTCACAATTTAATAAAAGCATCATGGAACTGCAGAAAATATTTAATTCATGAAAAAGATTCATTTCAAGAACTACATCATGCCCACAATATGTTACCTTTTTCTGCAAATGGTGATTTGAATATGAAAATGCATCATGCTATAATATTTTGAACAATTCTGATTGTGAAGTGTATGAGTTGATATACAATCCTAAATTTAGCAATAATATATAGTCTTGGTGCAAAAACTGGCTGGAAAAAAAAAAAAAAAAAAAAAGTACCTCTAAGAATATTTATCACTTCTGTCTTGTTTTTCATTACAAGGTCTCAAAATGCTTTATAAACATTGATTAAAAAGTAAACTGAAGATTAAAGGGTTTTTCTATAATAAAATAGTATTTCTGTGGAAGAGCTGAAAATAGAATTCAGGAGTTTGGATGAGAAGACAATATGCAAAATTTTCATAATGAAATAAAAAATGTCTTAAAAAACATGGAGATTGTTTGTTATAGATTCATAACTAGATCCACACAAGTGATAAGAACATTTATATATTAGTGGGAACAAAATTTATCCTTCTGACAGAAGTATTCAAATCACATTTAGGACTCTTTTCCAGTAATAATACCTATTTGTGGGTGAACATAGATCTTTGAAATTTGTTTACACATAAAAGAACAAGTGAAAATTTATGATTTTATCTACACGTGTCTGTGTATACAAATATTTATATTTATATATGTATACAACCAATAAAATCATGTTATTAAAGTTAAATGTTGAAAGAAAGTGAGACTGAAAGACAACGACAGTTTTCAAACAAAACTACACAAAATCAAAACAGCAAATTTAGTTCAGTCCTGAACAGTGACAGAAAAGACTAAGGTGCATTATTTCATCTGAAAATTTATTTCAGTTTTCAGATATGTGAGCAGTTGTAATATCTATGATTTCTTTTTAGAAACAGCATTAGTTCAGCAAGTAATGGACAAAATTAAAACAATGAGATATATTTAGGATATATATATATATATTTTATACTGACAGCAACAAAATCCATTGAAAACTCTTGTGAACTTAAAACTAAAGTAGAAACAGCATTTCACAAGCTTCATGATTTTTATTTATTTTTATTTTTTTCCTGAAGATTTATTTGGCTGTATTATATCTGGCACCAGCTGGCAAACAACTAACAACATAGCACAGCGGTGACCACATGATGCTGTCTCTGTTCTCACTATGTGCAGGACAAAGATTCCTATTTTAGGTACCCCTCTCAATTTGTTTTAGTGGTGGAAAAAATCTACTAATCTTGTCACGCTGATGAGAACAAAAATAATATACATCAAGAAATGTTTCTGTTATGTTAGTTTTGGAAAATTTTCTGTGAAGTAAAATGTGCAAAGCAGACGTCTCGGTGATTGTATGAGCTTATCTCATCGAGGCCTCCCAGAATCAGCTCAACACCCAAGTGTCAATGGCCTTGGCTGCAGATACTAGGCAAGGATTTCAGTGTGTTATGTTGCAAGCTCCCTTACACCTTGTCATTTCTATCTTTCACACATTTTGCTTGTTTCATATCTGAGTAAAATTTCAACGTCCCAGGCAACTGCCTGCTGCTGCTGGAATACGGCTGGTACCTTTACTCTGATCCCACCAAAGTCAATGAAAATATTCCCATGAATCCAGATCCAGATCCCATCAGGATCTGAATCAAAGCTTTTGTGTGGAACAAAGCTCATTCTGTAATGATCCCAGTAAATTTATCTGGCATACTTTCAGCTAGGAAGCAAGCTCGAAATCAAATTCCTGCTTGCCAGACCCAAACGGCTCAACACAAGCCATTTCTGACCTACATGCAGAATTCAGAAAAAGCCAGTAACATTACTTTACTTGAATGAGAGAATTAACAGATGATATTTTTTTTTCTTCTTTGCTGCTGTCTGCAAGTCTTTGTCTATTTAATCATCCACTTATTACTTGAGGTTATTTGATAATATCCAGAAGGAATGGCTGGTATGAGTTTCAAGGGTCTCAGGTGAGTTTTGCTCTACAGGTTTCAGGAAAAATATACACATATATACACATATATATTTATACACATATATAAATATCTTTTGTGACAGCCCTTCCAATTTCCAAGAACAAGGAAGTAACTTTCTTCATAAGAAATTATTGCTCATTCTATAATTCACCATTTCTTGCATTCATGTGGGTGGAATTCATCTCATCTAAGTTTTAGCCATATAAAAACTTAGCCATGTCACCCGGTGTTTCTCCATAGCCATAAGAATAGTTTAAAATGGTTTTAAAATAGGTAGATGGAATGAATTACCTTGTAATGACCTCATCCTTCTACGTTATTTATACTGTCTAGATAATTAAATTAGACTACACATATAGATTCTCTGTAGCACTATTTTTTTTTTTCTTAAAACCAGAAGACTTAAACTAAAGACAAACTTCAATAAATCTGTGATTGCACAAAGTTATGTAAATGACTAAAAATAAACTTATACATAGAATATATAATGCTTAAATGCATGTAGATAGGCACATATGCATAAATACATATAGACATAGTTTTGAATACATATACATGTATAAACACATACTATACCCATGCCTCCTGTGTCTTTATATGTGTTTGATCATGTTTTTCTGAAGATTTTTCTATAGCCAGTAATTCTGTTTGTCTAAATCTCAGCAACAATCCTATACACCTCTCTTTGTGGCCTCCTAAGTATCTCAGAAACTTACAAGAATGATTAAGAAATTAATGTGGTCAATCTGAACATGTTTTCTTTTCTAGTTTGTTTTCCTCTTAAAAGGAAAAGAAAAAGAAAAAAAAAAAAAAAAGATTTAACTCACTTCATCCAGTTGTTTATTTGAGTAAAAAAAATTGGAAAGTTTTCCTTTCAAAATTCTAATATTCTGTACACTTAACAAATATAATTTGCTTCTTTTTCCAGTTATGTTAACAGAATAAAACTGTCAGTAGATTAATTTTGATGACACCAGTGTTCTTACAGAGCCATAATAAGATCTTAAAGTTCATCTCTTGTTAAGGAAATTTTCATGACAGTGGAAGAAACAGCTCATTAGTAAGATGATAAAGAGGGACAGTAAATGCACTGTAAAATAGCAGTCATGCTTACTTTCAAATTGGTGTTAATTTCGTACCAGAGAAAATGAATCTATTAAAAGTGATTTTATGCAGTGGTTTTTCATTTTCAGTTTTATATTTGAGTTAGATTGGAATCTAAGTTGCCAAAGTGTTGCTGAGACACTGCAGCATAAAATTTCCTGTAAATGTAAACTCAAAAAAACATTGCGATTTTTTTTTTTTTTTGGCTTGCATTTTTCCTCCAGATAAGTAGAAACCTTAAACAAGATTGTTATCATTACCAGTAATTATTAACAATAACATTGTTAATACTAATTAACAAAATGCTTCTACACCAAGGAAAAAAATAGGCATAGCTAAAAATACAGGCGAGGTGCTTGTAAGGAACCTGATCAAACAAGCTTAATTATGACCCCCAGATAAAGGGACTGCCATTAAGCCTTTAAATTATCACAGATAAGAGAGACTCTCAGTCACTGTCTGATAATAAATCACAGCTAACAACAGCAAGGAAATCAGAGCTTGAACTGCTAATCCTTTTGAGGTTTGTGATGAGCACCAGTCCCCCTACTGTTTTGCATCTATTTATATTGCACTCAGAACCTCCAAATGGCCTCTGCTTATCAGCAGCTCTCAATAATTTATGCCTATTGGTGTGTCACCTTATAGCAGAGGCTGTTATCAGGAAAGAGAAGTTTTAGGAAATCTGATCCCTTGAAAAACCTAATCCTCTAGAGATTACTGCACATGAACAAGTTTTCTGCTATGATTTACCTTTGTTTATTGGTAGCAGAGATTAGCACTTCATGATTGCCATTTCAAACAACTATTTAGTTTAGGAGCAAAAGTAATGACTGAACGTGCAGGATTTTCACATTTGAAGCTGTCCTGAGTCTAGCAGTCAAAAGGCAAGATAGTCATTTGTATTTATATGTTGTCTGTTAAAAAGACTGGTAAATATTTCTACTGCCATGACAGGCTGATCTGAAATGCCCATTGCCCATCCAGAAAAGAACCTACCTTTCTGTATAGTTTTAATCATGTGAATGATCACTAACTTCGATGGGATATTCTTGCTCTTATAGGTGGACTTAAGTGGCCCTGCATTGGCCCCTGCATTGACATGTTCTTGGTTTCATTTGACATGGTCTCCCACAGAATTCTCCTGGAGAAGCTGGCAGCCCATGATTTGGACAGGTACACTCTGCTGGGTAAAAAAATTGCTGGATGGCTGGGCCAAGAGAGTAGAGGTGAATGGAATGAAATCCAGCTGGCGACAGGTCACGAGTGGTGTTCCCCAGGGGTTGGGGCTGGGGCCCATCCTCTTTAATATCTTTATGGATGATTTGGATGAGGGAATTGTGTGCACCCTCAATAAGTTTGCAGGTGACACCAAGCTGGGGGGAAGTGTTGATATGCTGGAGGATATGAAGGCCCTGCAGAGGGACCTGGACAGGATGGGTTGATGGGCAGAGGCCATTGGGATGAGGTTGTACATGACTAAGTGCTGGGTCCTGCACTTTGGCCACAACAATCCTATGCAGTGCTACAGGCTTGAGGGAGAGTGGCTGGAAAGCTGTGCAGAGGAAAAAGATTTGGGGGTGTTGGTCAATGCTTGACTGAACATGAGCTGTCAGTGTGCCCAGGTGGCAAAAGAAGGCCAACAGAATCCTGGCTTGTATCAGGAATAGTGTAGCCAGCAGGACCAGGGAGGTGATTGTCCCCCTGTACTTAGCCCTGGTGAGGCCGCACCTCGAGTACTGTGTTCAGTTTTGGGCCCATCACTACAAGGACGAGGCCATGGAGCGTGTCCAGAGAAGGACCACAAAGGTTGAAGCTGGTGAAGGATCTGGAACACAAGTCTTACGAGGAGCGGCTGAGGGAACTGGAGTTGTTTAGTCTGGAGAAGAGGAGTCTCAGGGGAGACCTTATTGCTCTCTACAACTACCTAAAAGGAAGTGGTGTGAAGCTGGGTTTTGGCCTCTTCTTGCAGATAACTGTCGATACGACCAGAGGGAATGACCTCAATTTGCAGCAGGGGTTGTTTAAGTTGGAAATTCTGAGAAATTTCTTCTCAGAGAGAGTGGTTAGGCATTGGAACAGGTTGCCCAGGGAGGTGGTGGAGTCACTGCCTCTGGGGATGTTTAAGGAAAGGTCGGACATGGTGCTTAGGGACATGTTTAAGTGGGTGATATTGGTGATGATCTTGAAGGTCTTTTCCAACCTTAATGATTCTATGATTCGGCCATGATGGGTACTTCCTATGCTGAACCAGTTACTGCTAAGAAGGGATGTGTGCTCTGGAATTTTATTAACAAAGCTCTTTCCTAGCTTAATGCCATTGAACTGCTAAGAAATCTTATCTTTAACCCATCAAATTCAGTTATGCCTATTAGTGTAGCATAATGAAAGCTTGAACTGTAGGAACATAATGCTGCTGAAAATAGGTGGACTAAACACAACTGCTAAGAGTTTCAAATTTCCTTTTTCTTGTTGTACTCAGGTTCAATAGTCAGGCTGGATGAGATCACATTAAGTGACATGACTGATTACTAATTAGCCAAGATTTCTGGTGGTAGCTGTTGGTGGCAGCTATTGAGATGCAGTGCTATGAGTCAGAGAGATAAGAAGAGGTAAGAAATTAAGTTGACCTTGAGATTTCATTACATTTGATGTCACTTAATAAAACCTGATATTTTTATTCCTGCTTACATTTTCCTTCCCAAATCCATTCCCACTGACAATCATGATAAAAAAAATAATAGTAATAAAATAAAAGTATGAGTTTCAAAACTTGTTTTCTCCCTTGGGAATGCTACAGTACAAAAATGTGCAGGAGGACAGCTTTAGTGGGGAAGGAAGTAGAAGAAGTAGTGTCCCCTATTTTCAAAAGTAACAGAGGGATGATTTTATTACATTAAAGCATGTATTTATATATAACTGAACATATATACTTAAACTGTAAATTTTGAGTAGACATTAGAAAACACTACATTATGATTTTTTTTTTCAGAAAGAAATATGCCTCATACATTTTTTACAGATTAGTTGGATTATTCTTGGCAATATAAATAATTTACAGTAAGAAAATTATTGTCATTAAACTGTCTAAAGAAACTTCTGGTGGGTCTGTTTACTGGGATACAATTTCGAAACACTTATTTTTCTGGAAATAGGTATATCAACAGTGGACTACAGCAGTGTTTGCCAACACTGCATCTTCTTTTAAAGTTTCACACAACATGTAACCAACTTTTGTATTCATTAGAAAACCTGCCTCAAAATTGTCCATCTCAATTTGTTTTCCCTGATATTCCATCTTTGAAGAGAATTTCTGTCCACTAGTTAAAAGTTCATTTCCAATTTTAAAATGGAGAGACTGCCCTAGGTATTCAGGAAAGTGCAGAGGTACATCACAAACATAACTATGTATGCATTTCTAAGATAAAGGAGAGCTTGAGCATACACTAAAATAAATCAAGGCCCTAAATATCAAAGGAAAGAAATTGGCTTAGGCTGCTTCTTTTATTCTAAATAGTTCCTTTCTATATTTCCTCAGTTTGGAATAAACTGAGAATCCCTGCATTTCAGGGGTTTGGAAAAATCAGTATTTATATATATTAAAAACAAACAAAGTTAGATCCCAATAACAGGTTTCAAGTTGAGTTCCCAAATTTTTGGAAATGTTGGTGCAA
Organism: Cygnus olor; assembly: GCF_009769625.2. Classification (NCBI taxonomy): domain Eukaryota; kingdom Metazoa; phylum Chordata; class Aves; order Anseriformes; family Anatidae; genus Cygnus; species Cygnus olor. The sequence continues at coordinate 40,965,683 of NC_049171.1, forward strand.
AAGTGTACAACAGGAAAAGTTTTGCTTTTATGGAACTAGGGAAGATTATTCTTATTTATCTATTTATTATTTTTCTTTAAAGAATCAATAAATTCTTACTTCCTGTACTGTAGGGTACTGTAGGATTAGAACAAAAGATTGAACCAAGACCATCTTTCAATAATGTAAGTATTGTTTATATTTAAATTGAAAGTAAATTGATACAAAAATCTTAAATAAACCAATGAAGAAATGCAAGAACAAGTCCAAGTAAAGGCAAAAGAAGGGTTAGAAGCTGTAGCAAAAAAGACTGTGGATGTCTAGTCTTTGAAACTAGACTACAGGAAAAGGAAAGAGCTGGAATGGGCAGGTGAGATGTGCTGGCAACGAGAAGCAAGCTTTCCTAAATGGTGCAAACACACAATGACAGAACTGGTAAAAAGTAAATAATAATAATAATAATAATAATAATAATAATAATGTTAAAATTATTATTTTGAATTTTTTGTCCAAGTTTAAAATAGCAGCTTGTCTATGAGTTCCTTCCTTTGTGTCACTGAACATATTATATCTTCTAGAAATATCTTTATCGTATCGTTGTTTGGCATCAGTGCATAACAATTCACTTTCCTTGATATTTCGGCATTTTATGTAACAAAGGCTGTACCTGCCCAGTACATACCAGGAAACATTAGCTGACCTGGGATTTGTTATGAATTTTCCTTTAATCCCAGATTTCTGCTCCTTTATTTTATTACTGCCTGCCACTGTTACTCAATTAATATCTGTCAATAAAAAAGCAGAACCCACTAAAGTTAACATCAACTATGCAACAAACAATGCTGAAGCAGTGGAGACTGGACCAACATATACGACTAATAAATTGAAACAGTAAGAACTTAATTATACATGTAGGAACTAGCCTGTGTCAGTATAGATACTTAGATATAGATATAGCAGGCATTCAGCTTTTGTTCATTTTTAAAATGTTGTATGGCAGTTTGATTTGCTAGTTTTTGGAGTCTCTTAATTTTTGGCTTATTAGTTCCCAAAGTTCTACTCCTTCAAACGGAGGAAGATTTATAAGCATCTACACTATAAGAGATAGAAATTTATAACACATTCCCTCAGAACATCAAATAAATCCTCTGGCAGCTTGTTCTCTATTGTCACCATCCTCTCAAGTATATCTATAGCATTTGAAATAATTACTTTTGTAACTATTCAAAATTAAACCCAGTACTACATATTTCTGTATTATTTAAGGGAGAACAAAGGGAGAGGTTTCTAAAAACAAACAAATAAATAAAATCTTCATTTATTCTCTCAAATATACAAGATATAATTCAGCTTGAGAAACACTAAATGTCAATCACCACCCACTTATTTCCCCCACTTCATAAGATTTCTAATATGGTATGAATACTAATAACTCATACGGTCTACTCACCTGTCTAGAGCTACATACTTTCAGTATTCATATAAGGTTAAACATAATTGTGATGTAGACACAGAATTGGTTTTGGAGAATTATGATGACATTTCAGTGAAGTTAGGATGTGGGACAAACAAGTGATTCCTTTTTACACAGACGGGTTTAACCAATTTGCTGAGTTAGGGTTCAAATAATTCTCATTGCTTTCACGAGTGTTGTAACAGACCCCAGTTTAGACCTGCAATGAAACAGAAGTGGCTAAATGCAATTTTAGGTGCTTACCCTGGCAGGGTAGTTCACCAAAGTATACTCAGTTGTTGCCTAATCCTGAAAGTTCAATATTTACTGGGATAGAGAGGAAGAGAGGGACTGACATCTCAGTGCAGCAAGTTGGACGTATGCATCAGATGCTAGAATTCACTGCAGGGAATAGTGCCAAAAACAAGAGGAACAGCTGCAGTAGGAGAGATGCTGAGAATCTCACCTTGCAAAACCCTACAGTCTCAGAAGTGCTGAAAAATATACCTATATCAGGGAATCATCCACTTGTTTTGTTTCCCCCTTCTGGCTGTTTCTCTATTTCGCTTAGTCTGTTTTCTGCTTAGTATGTTACAGTTGGAGGATGTTTTTACTAAACATCCAGCTGTCCTCTTTAAATGCAGAGAGAGAGGTGCCCAACATGGGTTTACAGCTTCTGAGGAGAGGCAGGACATCTAAGAGGCTAAAGACCATTCCTACATGCATTTCATGGATCTAGCCCTTAGTAATTTTTCATTCTGAATGTTGTAAAACTACTCTGTCATAACCACTATGCAATAAGAAGGTCTACATTCTACTTTTAAGGTTTCCAATTAATAAAACATAAAGGAAAATAGCTTGAAGGTCTCTCTCCTCCTTCCTGAAAAATACAATCATAAATTATAGCACTTAAGTGTACACAAAGCTTCTTGGATTCTGAAGCATCAATTAAAACAAAGAATTTAAGCAAAAGTACTTTTATTAGTAGTAAAGGGAAATATGATATCTAAGAACTGTCAGATGAGAAAGTTTGATACAAAATGATTTTAAAAAGTTAAACCAAAAGCTGCCTGTAAGGAACTGCAAAATGATTTAACAATTTTAAATGCCATTGGCAATAAAGTGGTGATGAAATTTGATAAAGCACAAAGAAATGCACAAGGGAAAAAGTAAGTCTAGCTATACATACACAGACAGGGACTCCAAATTCACTATTGCTCAAGAAGAAAAAAATACATGAACTGATATTAGCTCTCTGAAAGCACCAAGTCAAGCACTCAGCATCAAGTAAAATTGTGAAACAGGATATCTGGATGATTAAGAAAGAAGTAAACAAAATAGAAACATATATATATATATCACCGTATAAATACACTGTATCGCTATATCACTGTATAAATACATCATACACTCTTATGTTGAATAATTCATGCAGCCCTGGTCATTCTATTTCAGAAGAAAGAAGGGCAAAACAGAGAGGGAAAGAGAGACAGAAGGAGAAAGTAAATTCACCAGATCTAGGACAAATTCAGACTATTAAACGTAGTGCACCACCTGATTTAGGAACCATTTGAACTGTACATACTGGATAAAAGAGCCCTGAAGGTGCTTTGAAGTTGACTGTTGATGGTGTCCCTAATCTTTAGGGGACAGTGCAGGCCTTTCAACAACAGGTCTGGACCTCTACACCTGCCAGGCACACTGGGCTATATGGACTTTGGGGTTGAGTTAGTGCAGCTATTCTGACTTTATGCACAACCAAATATCTTGGAAAAGCTGATAGATAACAATAGGAAAGGATTTGCAGGAAAAAACTTAGGCTAAATTAAAAAAAAAAAATAGTTATGCTTTCCTTTACTTTCAGTATACATTATAATATAGCTACTGAAATAGCTGGTACTAAATCCCTTCCGAAACTTTGTGTCCAGCTCAGTGTCTGAATTCAGAAGGCATGTCAAACTGCAGTTTTCCAGAGGTTACATCACATTTCCCAATTGAAATGATAGGGAATGATAAGGTGGTATTTTATTTTATTTTATTTTATTTTTTATTTTTTTGTAGCAGAAGCAGGGAAGATGTCACACAGTGGAATCTTCTCTCAGTGCCAGCGCACAGGTACACATAACTTCCATATCTGCTACCATGCCAGAATCAGGGGGAAAACTAAGCAAAATCCAGAGCTTGGATGAATATTATTAATAGAAATAATCACTACGTTTTGATATTGCTTTATTCTGAATATATTATTGCAAAAAGTTGTGTGTAACTGGTATGAAAATATGTAAAAATGATATGTAAAAAATATGTTATTACTTTATTACAGAGAGATACTATGACATAACACTTTTTTGTTTGCTTCTGGTTTTGTTTGTTTGTTTGTTTTTAATGGTACATGGAATGTTATAAACCTTTAAGCTACTTTTGATTGAAGGAGAGAGGAACTTATGTGGGGTAGATTTTGTAAGCTTACCCAACGGCTATATGATTTAAATCCAATATTACTTCAATAATGGAGGAGAGACATAACTGATGCGGGCCTGATTCTTCAAGCACTGCTATGCATTGTTAACTCTCTATACCTGTTGTGTTCTTTAATAGTTGAAATCCCTACATTAACAGAATAGGTCCTGTCAAACCCATTGCTAAAATGATACCCTAAGGTGACAATAGTTTAATTAACTTAAGCAAAGTTCAAATTGCAGGCAATAAAAAAAAAAAAAAAAGTGCTTGGCAATTGCTGCTATCTGAGAATCCAGTAAGTCACCAGTTATCAAAATCTTCAAGCAAATGATGGGCAAACCCAACCAGTTAAGGATTACTACTAATTTTTCAGGTATGATTTTCAGCAATTGTCTCCTGCTCACCTAGATGAATTATTTGAATTCTGTCTAGAGTTGCCAAGATGGACTTAAATGAGGCTATTGTCTCCAATAGATAATGTTTATATCATTCCATTGCTAAAAGAGACTAAATCCATGTATCATGTTGATAAGGTGTCGCAAGAACCAAAATATCCATTACTGTCTTCTAGAACTTATAAGAAAAAACACAAGTGGCAAGTATCTATAGTACCCTAAACATCAAAATTTTGAAGTCAGAAGTACAAAGCAAAGTGTCTATATATGCCAGAGTAGTAGAGTACTCCATTACGAGGAGTAGTCTCTCAGCTATCATGCCAGTATATCTACTACACTATAACTATGACTAAAAACAGTTTAATTAGTTACAGAAACATCTGAGGCTTTCCAGTATGCTTTCTGACAAACCTTCCCAGGCAAAATGGAAGAGCTGTGATGGAGACATACTCTGTAGCAAAAAAAAAAAAAAAAAAAAAAAAAGTTATTTCCTGTAAGCAGATATCTAATTAATAATTCTTCAAGAAGTTGGCAATATGCCTTTTCTCAGGGAGACATAGAAACTGGTTTTGCTCTTTGCAGCCTGATCAGTAGAGATGCCTGATATCACAACAGCAGAGGAGAAGGAGGTGAGGAAGAGATTAGACTGGCCATTTTGCAGCTTTCTTATTCCTGAAGAAGAGTTAACTTGGAAATCAGGGTAGTTTAAAACATCAGACATTCTGAAAATGCCAATTTTCCAGTTCACTTTGAAAAAGTGTTGATCTTTTTTGGAGAAAAAAGAGCCAATTCAGCATAATTAAAATTATTCCCAATGTTATATTTTTTCATTGAAAGTTATAATTTATTTTTTTATTTTCAATGAGCATTTCCCTTCCTTATCTCTTTTTTTTTTTTCTTTTTAATACTGAAACAATTATTTTCAGCTCTAAGAAAAATGTCTCTGATATTTTTCTTCTATGTTCCTATTTCACTGTAAATGTTATGATTTCTGCTTCTTTCTGATCTAGAATGAAGGACATTTCAAAATGTCCTGGATTGGTTAAATTATTAAAATCTGCTTCTTAGCAAGACCTATTTGTAAGTACTGGCAAAGACTCCCATTGATTTGTCTGAATGAAAAAGACTAACTCTGCCACTTGCATCATCAGTAGAAGTAAATCTATATCATCCTGACTTAAACTTCTTCCCCAGCAGTACTTTTGGAAATGTTCGATTTAGCTGCTTCTCCTTCTCCTTTGCTCTTCTGTATGGGAATTTTGTGTATAAGAGGGGAGCTAAAAAGATGGGGAAGCAGGGTTATATTAGTGTGAGGAGCTTCCAGGGTAGGCTTCCAGGGCAGCTTTGCCGGCTCTTCTCTCCCTAGCAGCATCGCCATGTCCTGCTTCGCCATCCTGAAATCATCATGCTCTTCAGATGTAGTCTTTCATTCTTGGCATTAGTCATAATCATCAGTTTGTCAGGTGTGTGTTCTGGCCTCTCCCATACACCTCTGTTTACTCTTCCTCCTGTTGCCAGTCTGTTCCTCCCTTCTTCTCCATTCCTTTCCATGCTTCTTTTCTACATTTCCATCCTCTAATCCCAACTATAGTCCTTATGTGCTTTAAAAAAATGCCTCATAGCGTTCACTGTGCCTCCAAACCAATCTCATGATTTTATGGTTATAACTCTTGTTTTTGTTATAACTCTTGTTTTGCTTCCCCTTTCTGCTTCCTTTGTCTCCTGCCATTATGTCATTTCTATTCAGGCTGTCATCTCTTCTGGAAAGGGATTTTTCTTGTTCTCTGTTTTGCAAAGCACCTGGTATGTTTTTGATTCTGTCAAACAAACAATAACAACAGATATAAAATTGGCAGTGCAGCAGAATCCTGATATCAGGAAGTAATAGAGGCAAATTATACTATCATTGTCATCTTGATGTATATACCAGCACTTGACAAAAATAATCGTTGACTCACTAGGTAAATATAAATAAACCCAAAAATTCCCAAGCAAACAACTCTACCATGAAGGAAATGCAGTTATGTTTCACATTTTTCTTAATGAGCCAGAAGGTTATAATTGATAATTTTAGTATTTAAAATAAAGGAGATAAATGAATGAGGTGCATGGTTTTTTTTTTTTTTTTTTTTTTTTTTTTTTTTTTTTTTTGGTTTTCTTTTGGATGGGTGTTTGGGTATTAAATTAGGGACAGGGAGAAGATGTTGATAACTCTAATACAGAGAAGCAGGAAAAGGGTGGAACGGGTGTGTTAATTCAGTTTAAACTATACTTAATTTTAAAAAAAAGATACATATGGTAGGTGTATAAACTAATAAGGAAGAATCTTCTTTAGCCTGATATTATCAGTATTGTTGAAGAATCTTATAAAATACTTTAACTGACTTGTCTTAGTCATTACATGATATTAGGCATCCCAAGACACTGTTTATTTTACTTATGTTGCCAAAAAATAATGCAAAAGCTTTAAAAAATATATTAAAAAGTAAATAAAAAGATGAAGATTTTATTGTACTTTTAGTGGCAGGTTGGCCATATGGAATCTCTAAAGCAATATAGCTTTAGGACCATTAGATTTAGGCCAGGATTTTAAAAATATATGTATATATTATAAATACGGTTAGCAACCTCTTAGCTAAATTATTTGAAAATTCCTGAGAGAAAAGCAATCTATTACAGACTTTGAGACAAGTCAATATAGCACTAATACTAAAGAAAAATAAACCAGCAGAGGAATGCCCCCTGCCATACCAACCAATATTCTTACAGTTGATTCCAAAACAGTGTATGTTATTCCGGCACACAGATTAGATTATTTAACAGCATGAATCAAAGGGGAGATACTTATTCAGGAAAAGAGCATTATTAATACATTATAGCATGCCATACATCTCTGTCACCAGACTGGACAAAATGGCAGCAGATGTTTTATGACAAGCTGAGAAGAGGATCTGACAATATTAATAGCCGTAATATTTGAGTTTTAGCAAAAAAAAAGAAAAAAAAAAAAGCTAGAGGAAGCAATTTGATGGAGTGACATAACATTTCTTCATCTCTAGTGTAGTGTAATTTTGCATGAAGGGAAGGAATTAACTAAGCTACACCTCACTTCTATTAGTTTTTATTTGCACCTGCCCTTTGAAACCTTAGTAATGCAAGGAATGCATGAGAAAAGAATGCGGCAAGAGAGAACTCTCAGAAGAAATTCCTTCCAAAAAGAAGACTTTTTTTCTGACTTTTTTTTTTTTTTAATATTTAGAAGGCAAGTATGTCTTTGAATTAGTAAAAATGATTGACGTGAATTTATGCAAAGCTAAAGGCAACTGGTAGTCACAGATAGCTCTTAGATATATAGGTATTTAAAACCTCAGGTTATATTTTATTGGCAATGCCTCTACTGACCTTTTTTGGTCAGCACCAGGATGAAGGCCTTTGGATCAAGAGATTCATGGGATAGTGTATGTATACCCTGGACTCTAGCATGGCTTTACTTTGGGCTGCATGCACCTTGTTGTCACTGCCAATTACTGCCTTTTATAGAGCAGAGACCAGGTGCAAGCTAACAAGTGTGAAACATCAACAAATGGGACAAGAGGGTCCCTGTGTGACACATGATAAATCAATTTGATTATTTCTTTGCATCTGTATGACCTAGCTATTCATTATCATAATGCTTCATGTCAGGCTGCTCTAATGCTCAATGTCGTTCCAGGCCTGCATCTCTGGGAAGAAATAGAAACCTAAAATGTAAATTCAAGAAACTGAAGGCCAAAGAGAGTGGCTAAGCTGTCTGACAAAATATGCTGAAATGAGGACAAGGCTTCAGTTCCTGGTTGGGTCAGCTGTGTGGTCCAAAGTAATACTCATTTATCCAGGTTCTGGATAAATACTCATTTATCCAGTTCTGCATACCAAGGCCATACATGTATTCAATAATGGAACAAAAAGAGCACATGCATAAGTTACCACCCACACCCTAATTCCACATAAAGGAAAGTCAGTGTGAACTAGTCCTCAGCACACTTAAGAGGGTCCTGGGTATGCCAGCATGCATCCCAGCAGTAAATCTGTTTGTGTCCTGATGAACATTTTTCAGGGATTCATAACCCTAAACCTTCTCTGAAAGTAGATGTCTAAATTCATCCTTTCAACAGAAAACACATTATAAAAGATCAAAGAGATAAATATTTTATCTAATAATTGAGAAATGGCAGAATGATGTGGGAAAGCCCAGATTCATGGTACCTACAGACCAAGATATTAGCTCTTCTGGGGCATGGCAGGCCACTCAACCTCTTGCATAAAAAAAAAAGTCCAATTTACTTAAAACATAAGGCTCCTTGTTCCCAAAGAAGTGGCCTAAACACCAATTTCAGAATAAGAGGGAGGGTATTTATGGAAGGAAAATGTGGTTAAGGAAGGGAAGAAGCTGTAAAGTGCAGGAAAGAATTGTGGAGATAAATCCTGCCTGCGGAACATCTTGCTAAGCCTAATCAACCTTTTTCCAGGCAGCAGATGCAGCTCAAAGTGCTTGGCTATACGTGTATATCTACAGACACTCACCCTTTCCACATGTTGCCTTTCTCTTACCTTCCCAAAGCCCAAAGCTATAAGATCAGTCTTAGACTTACTTTGCCTTTCTCACACAACTATGTAAAATTTCTCTGTGTCCTCAGAAAAGGAGTAGGCCATTTCTCAAATCACAAAAATTAGTGAGTCTTCCTGGAAACAGAGGTAAAAGGATGCCAGATAAGAGTTACATTTACATCAGCTATGTATCCTGAACTGTGTGTAGTTACAATTCAGCTGTTAATAAGCATGAAGGGATTCAGTCTGTCTTGTTGCTCTGACTGTTGTGGTAAACAAGGATAGAAAGAGAATTCAATAAACACCAGACATCACCTCTCTGAGATATCTCCATACTTTTCAGAAATGGCTTTTACCAATTTACATCATATTCATCTGCTCACTAGTATTCACTGACCTTAGCTAACAAGGACTTCAATCACCTAATGGCGTTAAATAGGAAAACAACAACAATACAATAAACTTGTGGTCTAATTTCTACCAAACACAACATTCTGTTTTGCAAATGTATGCCATAACAGCTCAATGACAAACATGCAGATGTTTGCTAAGATACACGCTTTCTGTTCTGATATCTAAAGTGAAGCACCATCAATTTAGACCTCAAAAATTCAACTTGTAATAGACACAGACACAGACACAGATTTCTAGGTTGGAAGAGACCTCAAGATCATCGAGTCCAACCTCCGACCTAACACTAAGCACTCCACTAAACCATATTGCTAAGCTCTACATCTAAACGTCTTTTAAAGACCTCCAGGGATGGTGACTCCACCACCTCCCTGGGCAGCCCGTTCCAATGCTTAATAACCCTTTCGCTAAAGAAGTACTTCCTAACATCCAACCTAAAACTCCCCTGTCGCAACTTTCGCCCATTCCCCCTCATCCTGTCACCAGGCACGTGGGAGAACAGACCAATCCCCACCTCACTACAGCCTCCTTTAAGGTAACTGTAGAGAGCGATAAGGTCGCCCCTGAGCCTCCTCTTCTCCAGGCTGAACAAGCCCAGCTCCCTCAGCCGCTCCTCGTAAGACTTGTTCTCCAGACCCCTCACCAGCTTGGTCGCCCTTCTCTGGACTCGCTCGAGCATGTCCACGTCCTTCCTGTAGCGAGGGGCCCAAAACTGAACACAGTACTCGAGGTGCGGCCTCACCAGAGCCGAGTACAGGGGCACAATCACTTCCCTAGACCTGCTGGCCACACTGCTTCTTATACAGGCCAGGATGCTGTTGGCCTTCTTGGCCACCTGAGCACACTGCTGGCTCATATTCAGCTGACTATCAACCAATACTCCCAGGTCCTTCTCGGCCAGGCAGCTTTCCAACCACTCATCTCCCAGCCTGTAACTCTGCTTGGGGTTGTTGCGCCCCAGGTGCAGGACCCGTCACTTGGCCTTGTTGAACTTCATACAGTTGACCTCAGCCCATCGCTCCAGCCTATCCAGATCCTCCTGCAGAGCCTTCCTGCCCTCGAGCAGATTGACACACGCACTTAGCTTGGTGTCATCTGCAAACTTACTGAGGGTGCACTGGACGCCCTCATCCAGATCATCGATAAAGATATTAAAGAGGACTGGCCCCAGCACTGAGCCCTGGGGGACTCCACTAGTAACCGGCCTCCAACTGGATTTGGCTCCATTCACCACAACTCTCTGGGCCCGGCTATCCAGCCAGTTTCTAACCCAGCGAAGCGTACGCCAGTCCAAGCCCCGCGCAGCCAGTTTCTTGAGGAGAATGTTGTGGGGAACGGTGTCAAAAGCCTTACTGAGGTCAAGGTAAACCACATCCACAGCCCTTCCCTCATCCACCAAGCGCGTCACTTTGTCATAGAAGGAGATCAGGTTCGTCAAGCAGGACCTGCCTTTCGTAAACCCATGCTGACTGGGCCTGATCGCCTGCTTGCCCTGCAAGTGCCGCGTGATGACCCTCAAGACAATCTGCTCCATGAGCTTTCCTGGCAGTGAGGTCAAACTGGCAGGCCTATAGTTCCCCGGGTCTGCCCTCCGGCCCTTCTTATAGATGGGTGTCACATTGGCTAGCCGCCAGTCAACTGGGACCTCCCCCGATAGCCAGGACTGCCGATAAATGATGGAAAGCGGCTCGGCCAGCTCCTCTGCCAGTTCTTTCAGTACCCTCGGGTGCATCCCATCGGGCCCCATCGACTTGCGCACATCCAAGCTCCTTAGCAGGTCGCCAACCATTTCCTCATGAATAGCGAAGGCCACATCCTATTCCCCATCCCCTTCCGCCAGCTTAGGGCACTGGGTATCCAGAGAACAACCGGTATTGCCGCTAAAGACTGAGGCAAAGGCGGCATTAAGCACCTCAGCCTTTTCCTCATCCTTAGTAACCAGGTTTCCCCTCGCATCCAGTAAAGGATGGAGATTCTCCTTAGTCCTCCGTTTCGCATTGATATATTTGTAAAAGGATTTTTTGTTGTCTTTAATGGCAGTAGCCAGGTTGAGCTCCAGATGAGCTTTGGCCTTTCTAATTTTCTCCCTGCACAGCCTCGCTACATCCTTGTAGTCCTCCTCAGTGGCCTGCCCTTTTTTCCAAAGATTATAAACCCTCTTTTTCCTGCTAAGCACAAGCCGCAACTCTCTGTTGAGCCAGGCCGGTCTTCTTCCACGCCGGCTCGTCTTTGGGCACGTGGGGACGGACCAATATCATGCAACAACTTGTAAAAGCATTATGAAATATGCAATATCCACTATCTAGGATTTTTAATTTAAATAAATTGACAACACCAGATGTTAAAAAAAAAAAAAAATATTTACACAAACTTGTTTCAGAATATAAGTATAAAAATGGTATTAGCTGCTTTGAAGGCTGCCTTCATAAGCTTTTTTTTTATTTTTTTCCCCGTAATTATTAAGCAAATTTCCCGTACTGAAAATGGGTAATATTTCTAGGAAATACTTCCAAGTTAGAAATGTAATTCTAGTGTAAACTATATTTTTTCTTTAGCAAATAATTCAAAAGCTGGTAACACAGGTAAAGTATTAATTTTCATGTGACTTTCTATATGAATTTCATTAACTCATAAAGAGGTCCTCATCTCTCCTCCCCCCTACCCTGAAACAGTCCCCTCGCTAGGTGGTCTGATTTGTCCCGTTCAACTCCCTCCACACTTAGACTGTTCTATCAATGTGAAGATTTGAATATTATTTTACTCCATTAGCTTATATCATTGGTGTTCCTGGGCAGTTCACTCATAAGCCTGGCTGATTCACCTCTTCTGTATACCTTCCAACCCCCCTGCCACTTTTTTAGTTTTGTTTTGACCAACATTATTGACTTCTGCATTTAGAATGTGGCATTGATCTCCCCAACCCATAGATTTTTGGTCACAGAAAGAGATGTAGGGAGCCTAGCAGCAGTACCAAACATGCCCACAGCTTGTGGTTGCTTTAAAGAGGAAGAGCATGACAGGAAAGGGTACGGAGAACCTGTACACTCAATCCTGGTAAATTACCTAACAGCATTTATCATCACTGGGGTACTAAATGTTCATTCCTCACTGCCCACTTCCACTTATCCCCCAGTGAAGCGTAGGTGCTGCTAGGTGTTAATGACTCATGCCAGATAGGGAAAGTTGGAAGTAGAGCATACTTCAAAATTAGTTTCCCTCTTCATGGCTGGGAAAATAATCCTCAAAATCCAGAGACATCTCTGCGCAAGGCAACAAGCATGGAGACTTGGAAAGGGGCTTCAGTGCTGTGATACAACAAGATACCATCCTGAGGACTGGAATGCATACCCCTATGCTAAGCAAGGAATTTGATGAGATAGGAAACATATAAAGACTGAGGTTTGAAACAGACAGCACACAGCCTATCTGGGATAGTTTTGCCAAACATCAAAAAGGATTTGTCTTTTGCACAAGTTTAGGGAACTTAGGCATTGAAACAATTATTTCAATTATTTCTCTTAAAAAGAGAACTACAAAGAAATACCTGAAAGCTTTTTAAATTAATTAATTAATTATTTATTTATTCCTCCAAACCTCCAAATTCCTCCAAAAAGAAGATATTTTTATTTTGTGTAGGGTAATATAAGGGAGGACTTAAGGGGTACTCAATTAAAAGAGACAGTAGAAGGTCCTGGGATGAGGTAGGCTGAGGACAAGGGGTCTACACGGCAAAGATCCTGGGAGAGAAATACAAAGACTGCCCAAAGTCACCCAAAGGTCCACCACCTCTTTTCAGCCCCTCTTTTTGTACACAAGGAGCCCCATCACCCCAACCAATCTTCTAATGTCTTGACCATCTTACTCTTTCACTGACCTGATATGGAAGCATTGCTGTTGCCAAGGTCGAACTAAATAAATGAAAGAGAAATCTTGGTCTAATTCTGTTACAGAATTAGTTTATTATTTATTTTTATTTTCTTAAGGACACGTACATTCTGCATTTGTGGTCTAGTTTCAATGACAGCGACAGAGGACATCTTCTACCCAGAATACTCCATAATTTGGTAGCTTGAGTGTTTTATGGGGGAAAGCCACACACACAGATTACCCAGTAGTATTATGAAGATAGACCCATCTCTTTCTGAACACAACCCTAGCCAACATCTAAAGACCCTCATTTCTGGTCTTCAGGAGGTATCTGGATGCATTTTCTAAGTTTATTTCATGAAAATCAGATTTCTCATGATATATTTACTATGTGCAACCTCAATGGGAGAACACAATTTATTTTTTTATAACTATGACTGAAAAGAACACTCTAGAGAGAACTAATCTGAGATCGCTGAACCTTCTATTCTCAAACTACACATACATTCTTGGTATAAGCTAGTTGGTCCCTGAGGAAAGAAAGTTGAAACATTTTCCAGCAGACATCTTAAAAATAGACATGTAACCCTTCAGGAAGCCAGTGGAAGCTGGCATAATAAGACAGGTTGAATGACAGTCAAGAAATTGCCTGAACAATGTCTCTACAGACATGAAATGTGAGAGCTCAAGGTGTATAAAGTCTGTCCATAATTCTTCAGTCTGGCCTCTTTTCAAACAAATTTTTGATGTCCTATTAAAACAAATGGATGATTTTTCCTCTCAGTGAGACTGCATCTTTGCAGCAAGACGTTTGTTTCCTAATACATGAGATAAAATCATGTATTTCATGATAATTCTAAAGAAATAATTAGAAAACAATTGGTATTGCACTTGATCAACCTTACTGACTCCTCAGCATTCTTTTTTTTTTTTTTTTTTTTTTTTTTTCCTTTGGCAGAAAATATGAAAGCTTTAGATAAGGACTTGGGGCTTTATGTTCTATGGTTTATAACTGGTTTTAAATAGCTCAGAGTCCAGAAACTCTAATATCACCAGCATACATAAATCTTTGGATTTAAGCATTGTGTGTTTTTCAGTGCTAGCCATATTACAATTCATCAGATGAACTCTAAGTTGTAGTTTTTCATTATTGGTATTAATTATTATTAGCAGCACAGTTCTACAATTCGTTATTTGGTTCAATTAAATACAGAAGCCTTGATCCATGGATGAATAGTTTTCCTATTCCTGATTTAGCTATTCTGGCACTAGGAATTATGTCTTGTTTTGTCCAAGATTCATTTGGCTGGCTATACAAGTTTCGCTTGGTTGTATCTCATCTTTTTTCATAGGTTATCAAGACATCAACTATTTTTTGACTTGTGGTTCTTTTTTTGGGCACTAATCAGACAATAATTTCACCTAATTTGTATAGTATCAGTGCTAAAATCTGCTACCTTTACCCTAAATTTAAAGAAAACTATTCTAAAACATACTGAGAGTAAATACCATCATTTTACGTTTTATTTGCAGGCTTTTAATGTAAAATTCTCCTTTCATGTCTCTTTCAAGTCTGCTTGAATGAGCTGCATATTACCAGTTGCTTTCCCATCTGTCTCAATTTAGTCTCTTTGACAAATTCCAATCTGGCCTGAGGAAAAATCAGAATACTGAAACCACTCCATCCTAGATTATTAGGTATACTTTATTAACAGCATCTCTTTACTTAAACAAAAATCTCAACGCTCCTTAACTCCATTCCCATCATGTCTTGCAGAACCCTACAGTTTAGACATGCTGAATGGCTTCACAGCTTTCTCTTTCCATTCACTCCTGTCTTCTGACTTTCCACCAAGAACAAAAGTGAGCATAGTATTTCCCTCTTAAGCCTTTCACCTTTCATAATCTCACTGGACATAACCTACAGCATATAAACTCGAAATGATTCCTTTCATTTTTCATAATCTTGCTGGACGTAACCTACATGGTGTCTACAGCATATAAACACCAAATGATTCCTTTCACTTCCAAACTGCCTGACCCTTCCCCATCCTAAATGTGTGCTCAGAATTCTATGGATATCGTAGACACACTAATTTTATCCCTTAGGTTGTCTCAATAGGCTTTACTCTAAGTGTGTGTGTTGATTATCTTAACTTAAAAATCTTGCAAAACCTAATCCAGAAAAGTTTTTAAAATAAATAAATAAAATCTTTGTATTCTTCCCCCTCCACCCTCCTTCACCCCCATCCTTTTTGCAGGAAATTTAATTAATTACAGGACCACCTATTCACAAGTAAACAGACGGCTGCACTACGAAAATAATAAAGATCACTTTTTAAAAACAATTGTTGGAAAGGTTGAACTTTTGAGTATTTTTTTGAATCTCAAATCAATCATCTCGAATTCCATTCAAAGTTGGTGGGGAAAAAAATCCCCATTTCTACATATTAGTAAATTCATATTCATATCATATATGTACAATCCTAACAGGTCCTGCATAAATCCCATTTTGCTAGTAGCTCAGCTATCTAAAAATCACTGCTCCAACTGTCTGAATAGTCCTGCAGCACCTGCTGTCATAATTACTGTTAGGCAAGAATTTTTATTGTACTTTTCTTAACCTGGCCTTATCATTCTATATGGGAACTTCCAGAAACAGCACAAATGATAGTTGTCCAAAATCAAAAAACAAACCAAAACAAAACCCCACCACCAAACAAATGTTGAACAAGTCATTATATAACTGTATGCAGAGATATAATGAATTATGGATGTAAATGTTAGCTCCAATATTACGTATATATATATATGAAGGTGGAATGACCCTTTTTTGACTGAGTTGGCCTTCACTCTTCCCACACAACCAGTGGACTGCTTCATGTCATTGCACGGCAACAGAGTGCCAGCTGAACCTGTAACTGTCTCAGGGTGTCTCAGCATCACTTGGCATTATGGCTGTAGTGACACAATCACCATCTTGGTAGTAAACCAAAAGTAACAGAATTTAAATCATTCTCACAATTGCTACATATGAATTATTTAGAAAGTTAAGGACAAATTATTATTTTTTTTTTATTTCAACTACTAACCAATAAATGTAAAAAAATACCAACAACAAAACAAAAATAGACCCCTTCATCCCCCACATTAAAGCAATAGTTTTTGCAACATTCAGAACAGTGGAAACTATTTACCGTGTATTACTATCAGTGGAGAAAAACAAATTTAATTTAAAATACTTTTTTCAGACTCCCTCAGTGGATGCCAGATGACTCCAGCTTAAACAAATATTAAAAACTCATTTTAAATGGAGAATAATACAGACAGAGCTCAATTATTGAGATATTAAGGGCAACATTCAATTTTAGACACATTTAAGCATCTTTGCCTCCTGGAGATTTTTACATGACAAGGCTTTAGATAAACATGGTTTTGCAAACAGCAACTATCATATCTGATCACATAACCTCTGGACTGAAGCAGTATGTCAGCAAATATTTCTGATTATTTAAAATATTCAATAACTGTAATTTACTAGGCAGGTCTTCCTCAGAACAATCACAAAATGTATCAAGAATTAATACCCATATACAAAAAGCATTTAGATGATCTGTTACAAAACTCTGAAGGAAAAAAAAAAAAAAAACCAGACACACACACACAAAAGAAAAAAAAAAACATAAAAACAACAAAACCTCTCTCTGTGATAAAGCTCAATTTAAATACATTCTGGGATGTACCAGTAGTGGAAGAGCTGCCTTTCTATGACACTCAGTTTGGGGGGAACTGTAGCAGCCAAGGACATATAGAATAGGAATCATCTGGTTTTAAATATCTAGACATCAGATGCCTAAACTAAGCTAATCATCTGGGTTCCCTCTACAGGTAATGGAGATAAGTATTCCCAGAGGGAGATTCATTCTGCTTGTCTTAGGCATCTCTCTTTTAGATGTTTTAGATACTTGCTCTAGATGGATAAAGTCAAGAAAGATTAACCTCACTGACAGCCTGATATTGTCTTCTTTAGTGGTGCACAATTCCCAAGTTCAATGGAATTAAGCTCATTTCTTTCCAGAACTGAGCTCATTTCTTTGTTTCATCATTTAGCTTTTAATTCCCTCTCCCAAGTCTTTCTTCAGTTCCTCTCATGAACACCAACTTTCTCTGGCACTTTTTTTGTTACATTGGACTATGTTTTCCTGGAATTTGGGGAACTGAAACCAACATCAATATGTTACTGCTCTACCAAATATAAATCATGCATGTGCTCTAAACTGCAGTAATGTTCTGAATAGATAGATACAATAGCGATATTGGTATTGATTGTGCTTTCTTTTCTACTCTACCACTTTCAAATGTGTAAGAAACTGTGGCAACATTAAGGCAGTCAAGGTATATAGATGAATGATAAAATATATTTACTATTCAAAGAAGATGGCTTAAATCAAACAAGGAAAAATAAGGAAGAAATAACATTAGGGCTCTCACTTTTACATGTGTGAGCCTAGGTCACCACACATGCTTTGAGGCCTCTGTGCTTCAGAATATTGAGCAGGTCCTCAAGGTGAAGCCTGGCCTCAACTCTGTTGCATTTAGGGTCTGTGGGTTCTCAGCAATACCAGCATTGCTGTATTGTACCTGGAATCACCAAGCCCTTAGGAACAATAGCCAAAGTTTGTAAGGAAGCAGGTGTCTGAACTTAGAATCCTAAATTCATAGTTAGGTGCCTAAAGCAGCAGCAAAACTGACAAGCACCCTGTGGAGTTGCTCACAGATGCTCACCCCAGTAGTGAGGCACTTAGCTTTAGTTATAATAACACAAAATGGATGCTTATTAATTACTAGTGTTCCAATGGCTACTGGAAGTACATTAGCTGAGTGCTTGCATGCACTAATTTCAATGTTGGGTGTGCAGTCTACTCTGCATCTTACTTCTATAGCATTTTTGAAAATTAATTTTAATAGCTAAAAAACATCTTGAGCCACATACAGAAAATAACTCCATTTCTACTGACTGACAATCTAATATGAAATAAGAATAATCACCTTCTTTTCTTACTCTGCCCAAATCCAGGCAATAAATTAGGCTTCTCAGCATGACTGTAAAGTGCTGTGAATTGTATAAACAAACATATATGGACACTGAAAAATAACCCTTATGCACATTGCATTATAGTTCCAAAAATATATTTACAGTCTATTACAAAGATTACAAATGGAAGTGTCTATGTTACGGGATTATGCTAATTAAAAGCTTTTTACAGATTTTGTTCAACAAAAGTGGGGGGACAAAAATTGGTGTAACCAAACTGATTTTTCTAATGAAACAAATAAATAAAATGACAAATATAACTGTACAGTGATCTAAAAAGAGGTTCAAAAAAGGAGGGGGGAAAATGATGTGTTTAAGTTTTTGATAACTATCTTTGGTCCTAAATGTGGGAAAACACATTATGTATCACTGAATATATATGTTTGTTTGTGACGCTCTGCAAGTAAAATAGAAAAATATAGTGCATTTTCAATGTATTCAGAGCTCACTACACTTAAATGTGTGTACAAACCAAGACAGTATAAATAAAATTTACAAGTTTTACAAAGGAACATTTACAGGGTTTTTCTTTTGTTTTTATTTTTTTTGTGTGGATGCCCACATTACCAAACAAGTCCAATTTATGACTGATCCCTGGGATCTTTCTCTATCAAAATCAATAGAAGCAGCCCAATTCTCTTTGGAAGTACAGCATTTCACTGCTGGGGTAGTTCACAATTTTCAGAATTTTTTAAAGCATTTCTCTCTGCTTCATATACATTCCTGCAATATCTGTAAAGACATGCTTTGTTATTGCTTATGGTTAATCAAACAAAATATATATATAAGTAAATGGCATACAAAGATATTCCATTGAGCAAATACTCTTGCATCTGTGTTCCTGATGAATGACTGTTGTGTCTGTGTGAGCGCACACACATATTTGTTCAGAGCAGCAAAAGCCTGTAAAAAACATGAAAATTCTGAACTGCCCCTTGCTTCGTGCTCTATGGTTCTAATATAAAATCTACGTCCTTATTCTCACAGTTGGACTGAATTCAACTTAAACTAATATAAAATATATGCCAGCTATTTCTTTCAACTTGTTAATGCAGAGTATTGAAGAAAAATGTGATGTGCTCAGATTACATGGTTTAGGTAACACTGGAGAACTGCATCCATGTTCTGAGACACTTCTACAATCACTTGTCCATTCAATGTAGTGCCTCAGCAGGTTTACAGTTGTAGATCTACATCTTAGAATATATCTCACTTTAACGCTAGTCCATTAAAATCATCTTGCAAACAATTTGCTAAAAGTGCCTAGAACTACTTAGGGGTCATTATTGCTTTTCTTTCTTTTTTTTTTTTTATATATATTTTTTTTGTCTTTTATTTTCTTTTAAAAGATAGTATATGTGTAACCTTAAAAAATTCTGTAAAAAATATCAGAGCTCTTGGCAACTTGCATTTTCCTGACTCCCTGCCAATTAGCTAGCCTTGTCAATACGGTGCTGATTTAACAAAAGTAAATGGCACAAAAGGATACCAAAGTTTGGACAGATTGCTTGGTCATGCTTCTTAAATCTCTATGAACTCAAATAATCCTTCAGAGGTACCCAGTGTAGTAATGTGTCATAGAATTAGCACTAAAAAGGTCCAAAGATATAAACATCATACTAAAAGAAAGTCTTTATGAAGAATAAACACAAATGATTAAAAAAAGATTCAGAAATCACAGATTTAAGGAAAATATTTTGTTGAATTCAACAATAATATCATGATTTTATCTGACAAATATATTCTTTTTTAAATTTTTATGTACATTTAAAAAGTCTATTAGATAAAAAGGAGGTTAGAGAGCTCAAGGTGTTTGTATGTTTATTCAGGTAGTACTTTGTTTATTGTCACTGCTGTTTTCCTTGCCACCACTGGTGGATCCTAATTCCCTTTTCATAAATTCTGGTGGCACTTAGGAGTTCAAGTCTGTAGGTGCTTCTTGTAGCTCTTCTATTCACTGCAGGAAGGACCCAGGAAATCAAGTGTCTTCTAGTAGCACTTCATATATACTGAAGGCCAGTGCTGTTCTCTCAGTCTGTCACCTCCCTCATAAGGGAGAAATGTCTATCACACTTGGATGCCAGTGCCGTGTAAATGTAGCATTTGTGCTCTCATAGTCTGAATGCTGCTCATGATTTTCTTTTGATGACCAACCAACGTGATCCCTAAACTCATCACATCCCTGGGGAAGATAAATGCGTACATTGTTAATTTTTCAACTTAGACTCCTACTGTATGGTAATCAACTGTGAGTTAAAGCTACATAGTGGTCAGGGCTATATAGGAACCTCAGCTCAGTACTGTGAAGTCCATACAGACCCTCAGTGAGGACTGTAATTACATGGCATGTGTCATGTAATTACACTGCATTGTGTCTCCACATCTGAGAAGGAGCCCACTGTTTTGTACTATGATAATCTTTTATTGTGGCTTTTAAGGATGCCCAGAGGAAGAGACACTTCTCTTATAAAATACTTTGGGAGGCTTTCAAGATTAAGTTAGGTATAAATAAAAGATTTGGGGGATTACATTCTGCTTCCTAAAGAGATGCCTAAAGAAAGTCTTTGCATATTGACCCATATCCATCATGCAAATGAAAGAGAACCATCTGTTTCGATTCCACCAGTACTAGAGCTACTACCTGCCAGAAGTTTTTGGGCTCTGTTTACAGTTCCCAAGCTATTGGCTGAGACCCCCAGTGACACTAAGCATATAAGAGTGGGGCTGCAAGCCTGAGAATATTGTTTCAAAGTTTTTTTTTTTTTATATATATATGAAAAAACACTGCTCTGTAACAGGAATTGCAAGTGATTAGCAACTACCACGATAAGAACTTTGTTTTCAGGGTGCCAAGAAGACCTTTTTAAGATAGCAGTGCCAATACTGGCCGTGATTGCCTTCAGAAAATTGTTTTGCTTCTATAGACTTTCATCCCAATGCGAAGTCATTTCTTGCAGGGCACAGACAGACCCCAGCCAATTAGAAGAAAGCTCTACATCTTCCTAGCACACGTATGGAAAAAGGTACCAATTAGGTAGTGGAAACAATGCAGTTATTTTCCTATACATACTTACTCTGGAATGGGCTACATTCTCCCTCAAATTCTAGCCCCTTCTTATTATTTCAATTGATCTCAAAAACAGGGAAAAATGTGTTGCCACGGATAGGTAGTAGGGTATTTGCCTTTTCAAGGATGCTGTAATATAACATCATGAATTGCTAAACCTGCTGGCTTAACCCCAAGTACCATGTTTGTACTCAGGGTAAAGTTTTGGAGTTGAACATTGTGTATTATTTCACCTAGAAGTTCCCTAAACACAAGTTAAACATGCCCAGTACTAACTTACTCAATAGTCATCCTGGCAACTGATTCAAGAGAGTTGTAGCCTGCTGCTGTGAAATTATCCTTATATCTTTCCATCTTAATAGCTTGTAACCATTCGCCTACGGAGCAGAAAGTGGTAAAATCGGGAGTGTTCTGGTCCAGAAGAGGGCTAATTGGTCTACAGAGAAGGAAAAAGGAAAGTAAGTTGTTTCCAAAGAGAGTAAAACATCAGGGAATATTTAGCAAGGTGAGAGTTAAATAAGCTTGGGGTATTAAAAACTTCAAGAGTAGAAAGTTATAGGCCTTTTTTTTTACACAGTTTAGATTATTCTGTGAATAGTTCTGACTGCTCTGTAGCTCACAACATGTTATTTCCTAAGATTATTCATGTAAAAGATGAGAGGTCAGAGTGAGCAATATCAGCCTAATGGACTATTTTACCAACAGAAAATCAACCTTATTACCTAGTTTGACAGCTGCTGCAACTGAAGTTGCTGAATAAAATAAAGATACTGTTCTTTTAAGCATCTTAGAGAATATAGCAGTAGCTATTCCCATTATTGAATTGAATGAGACAAAACAAAGACATGGAAAGAGCAGAGACACAAAGTAAGTTGCTTAAGGTCACACAGCAAATCAGTCAGTAGAAGAACTGGAAGCGGAACACAGGCCAGCTGATTCCCTAGTGCATTGATCTAGCTTGTGATTCAAAAGATTACCATGATTAAATAAATCACCTGAATTTTATGAAGAAGTCATAAAAAGCTACACCATGAAATACAATGAGGTGCAATCACTGAAAGGAAATAAAGCCAGAATACAAATCTAAAAATCTCAAGTTTAGCAATGTCAAAGTATTTTGGCCAAACATGAGTATTATTATTAATTATTGTTTCTATTGTATTAGTTCCTAGTAGGCAAGGGAAGCATCATATAAAACTACAATAGATGATGATCCTTGCCATCAAGACTTAAGAATTTTAAGAGACAAAGAAAACAAAGACTGCTGGTGGTGAGTGTGGAAAGAGTGACAAGTAGGTAGTAGTTTACTGAGAAGTGTGTTGGTTTCACAATATTTACTTTCTTTATTTTGGTTATTTTTTATGAAAAGTCCCTTTCGGTTTTGTTCAGCACAGTACAAAAGAAGGGTGAATGAAGGAAGGGGAGAACAGGGAACAGGAAGAAGGAAGAACTGAGAGACACATGGAGTAAGAGTGAACTGGAACCAGCCACCAACCACAACATCCAGAATCCAGCCACACGCACCATCATACAAGCACTCTCTAAAGCTTTTCTTACCTGCTACAGGTTCCCAGAGGGGTTTTCAAGCTGTTTGGGTTCCTAATCATTTTGTCCAGAATACCAACTATCTGCTCAAACTTTGGCCTTTCACCACGTTCTTTCTGCCAACAGTCTAGCATCAGCTGGTGTAGTCCTGCTGGGCAATCCATGGGTGCTGGCAAACGATAGCCTTCTTCAATTGCTTTTATAACCTAGTAGTCAACAGTCAGTCATTTTTCATCAACAGCTATTTAAGAAATATATTTTGCTATGCAGTGCAAGAAAAGCAAAATAATAATAGTAATAAACAAAATAAAATCAATCAACTAAAATTTGCCATCAACATTGTAAAAAAATGAGTCTGTTGTTTTTACACTAGCCTTCATGTCTTCAAATAGTTTCCTGATTTTATCTTTGGGCTTATTAGGCATATTATTCTGTATGTGCAGAACATAGCTCTATTACCTAGCCAAGTGAGCAGCAGGGAGCAACAATTAAATTTACCAAGGGAGCAACAGATAGATTGATAAATGGAGTTATTTCAGAAAGCATTATTACTTGCCCCAAGGTCTCTTTGAGAGAGTGTGGTAGAAGCAACTGACTTGTAAATGGATAGGGATCTGTGCATGCACATATAAAATGCAAAAACCCTGAAGATATTATAAAAGGATGCAAGAAAAATGTTTAGCAGACAGGAATTGTTAGGGAAAAAAAAGTTGTATTCTATGTCTAGCCATGTTACATTAATGATACAGAAGCAAAAATGTGAGTGAAGGAGAGCTGGTTGAATGGTATTTTAATATATCACCTAAACAGAAAGATAGATTTAATAAGAGATGCTGCTACATGATGATATGATTGAAAGAGATCACAAATATCTGAACCAAGAATCACATCCACTCATTGATATCCTTAGCCAAGTCCATTTGGATTTAAGTGAGAAAGAAAAATGGTTAAAGTAAAATCACAGAAAACTGCTGCAAACCTTGAGGTCAGGATAAGAAAGCACATCAGAAAGCAATGCAGATAAGAAAAGTTTGTGAAAAGGGGCTAAAACACTGGTCATGGGGGATTTCAAGTATACTGACATTGACTGACATAGCATATTAGAATTGCTAAGGAAGGGTGCTTATTTCTTAAGGGTTGTGCATAGGACTGTGTTCTCCTTCGGTTTTTACAGAAAGCAGAAACAGCTTTTCCAGAAGCTGTTCTGGACTTAGTCCTAGGAAACAGATCTGGTATGATAAATGAAGTTGAATATCCAGGTGAATATCCCCGGTTTAGTGAAAATAATAACCTCAGATATAAAATATTTCACAGGTTGTGTGAGAAAATGCAAAAGCAGTGGACTGCAAAGTAGACAGAACAGCAAAGGATAAAAAATGACCTTCAAAAATCTAGCTGAAATCCATGATTGTATCAAAACCTTTTTGCAGAAATGAAGTTTGTGAAAAGAGGAGGCAAAACCCAGAGGCAGAGCACTTTCTGCACGTTTGTGTCACAGGATGTCCTTCTGACCTCAGTGAGGTTGCCTCATCTCCCTGTGCCTCATCTTTCTATCCATACATTTAGAATGACAATACTGTCCTACAGCTCAAAAATGGCTGAGAAATATTCAGTTCCTGCAGTAACATCCACACCTTGAAGAATGAGCGTGCTGACCTTTTAGAGACAGTGAAGTTATCTGTCAGACAGAGTGGGAAAAGAGGATTTCTGCAGAAGAACAGGAAAATTGCAAAAAAGAATACTATATATGAAAGAAAACATTAAAAGCAAAATGTAAGATCTTTTGGATCAGTATTAAGAGGAAAAACAAAAAAAAAACAGCACTGCACAACCAAAAGAGGCAGTAAAGTGGAGTAAAACTTAAAAATAAGCTACAGTGTGCACAGAAAAACTGGTGTGCTTTGAAAAGTCAATCAGAAATTTCTAAGAAAAGTTCTTACACGGGGTAAAAGGTTTTAAACACATTGTGCATAGCAACTACTATTTGTTAAAAGTGAAGCAGTTGTTTAAGAAGACAGAATGCAAAAACAATCAATGAGGAATGAAAAAGTAAGTAATCCCATGAGCAAATAAAAACCAAATTATTTAAGAAACTTGGAAATAACAGATGATCTAGGTAAGATTTTATCCTAGTGGTGAAAATATGAATGAGATCAGGAACACAACTTTTCCACGCTCACTGTGATTTGGAAAGAAATCTGAGAGAGGTAGGAAACAAGGTGAAAATATTTTTAGAAGGCTTTGGGGATACCATGGAATCAGCTTCTTTGATGCATGTTCTGAAAAAAGTGAACATGAAGGATGAAACCTGGAAATATATATGAATAAGTTATCTAGAGATGGATGGAATGGCTGGGAATATCCAAAACACTGTAAAAACATTCCAAAATATTGATAGTTGTGTGTGAGGAGGGGTTGTTTTTAAATTTTTACAAAACTCAGATAATTTTAAGAATAATAATATGAGTGTCTACTCTGTTAAGAAAGGTAGTGGTGGTGTTCAAAAATCAGCATTCAGAAATAAATAAAAAATATTTTTTGAATAAGCAAAGCTACAAAGAGAACTCAGCTGGAGTTCTTACTAATAGAATTTATTTATATTATTTACATTTGCCAAAATTTGTTTCAAATTCAAATGTAGCTTCTGCCACAAAAGAAAAAAAAAAAGTTAAAAAAAAAAAAAGTATTGTTGAGAATCTGGTATATTTCTCTCATAATCTGGCTATCTAAGAATGCAAAGTAGATTAGAAGAAGAGCAGGTCTGTAAACTGTATATATTGGTTGCTAACACAGATCAGAGAAAACTTAAGTAAGGGAAACTGGACATTGTAATGTTTGGTTTGTGGTTATCACACTTCTTCTGCGTATATAATAATTATAATAATGTTATTAATTTAAATAATAATAAAGCCAGGAGTCCAGAAAAGAAATAACAAACAAACAAACACCAACAACAAAAACAACAAAAACATGGAAACCTAAACACTTACCTTATTCTGGAGACCTAATCTTACTATTTTCTGAAGAATTGATCTACATGAACACTAGTGAGAACTAGAACTAGTAAACTTTGGAAAATAGTAAAGTACAGAGGTTTGAAGGCACCTGTTACGAACACAGATTAAGCTTAAAGAGACATTGCAACATAAATCTGTATCCTTTATCAATCTAAAACAATGACTTATAGGAAGAGGGGTGGGATTAAAGAAGTGCCATCCAAAGCTGCAAACTTAGAGATTCTTCAGATCTGATCTGGTCCATGACTACACCCACCTCCACGTTTAGGCAAAATGATGGACTTAAGATAAAAAAACTGCCTGGGTGTGTATGGAAAATTAGAAGAGACACATTTAGCATTTTCATTTCCAGTTAAATACTCCCATTGATAACCATGGAGGGGAATAAATAAATAACCATACTATGATTTTTGCATCATGGATTTGTCTGTGCAATAGATAATATGGGTACAGGTTTTGGGGGGTATGTTTTAGGACACACTAAAAGATCACAGCACGCAAAAATACTTGAATTTATTTTACTAAGCAATTGATGCATCTTTTATCTATGTGCTATTGAAGATTATTATGTAAAATGTTAAATATATATTAAAGTGCAAGAAATTGTAACAATCTATTTTATGAGAGAGGTTAATTCATGTGCTTTACTTGCAGCTTTCTATAAAGGGAATACTTTTCAAAATCCATTAAGATGCATGAAGATATTGGAATTTCCCCTTTATTTAAAAGTTTTTCCTTGTTGTTCCCTGAAAGATAGGTAGGGTTTGCCTTTGAGGCATCTTATATTCCTGTCAGACTTCCTTTATATTTGAATCTAGTACAGAAAGAAGGTGTCAAAAGAAATGAAAATCTACCGTGTGTCTAGGGAATGTAAATATTTCTCTTTCTCTGCCCCAAGGACTTGTTTGCCCATATTTTGACAGTCCATGAAATCTTTGACACTGAGACCTGTCAAATATTAACAACTTTGCACTGTGTCAAACTGACTCATCATTTACAGTTTTATCGCTTTTTTAAACTCATTAATCATTCAGTCAAAAAATAAAATAATGGTAATAATAAAAAAGAACCCCAAGCCTTCGACCTGAAGAACTTTAAATGTGAATCTTTCTGACATCTTTCTCACCTGCATGGCTTTTCCCTGTATACTTTCTATTTTAATAGACACTCTTGTCAGAAACCAAGATTAACACCCATATGTTCTATTACTGCTGACCTGTTGCTCTAGGTCATATTTTATGCAAACAAGAATATTGTTAAATCAGCATAATTAACTTTAAAATGACGAAGTAGGTCATTAACTGCCACTCAGATTTTTAACAACTTTTTTCAACTGATTAATCATTGCTCTGAGGTCAAAAACCTAACAATTAATTTTTCATTTGAAAAAATTAGTTCCTTCTATACTTAAGTATAATAAAGTGAAGAGCATATATTATTATTTTCGATGTTCCAATTTTACTTTATACTTGGGACAGAAACCTAGAACAACCACATGGAAGAATTAGGATTTAGAGATGTAGGTAAAAAGTGCAAGCTTTGTAATTCTTCCTATTTTTGAGAACCTTATCACATTTTGGAATATCTTATTCCTAAAACAAAATTACATTCATGTGTAGTGAAATATGTGTATACATTTAAAGTATGTAATATTTGTTTTTCTAATACACTTGTGCTCACAGACAAAGGATAACCTACATCTTGATTTGACATGTCCCAGTAAGGCCGTTCTCCATAAGACATTACTTCCCACATAACTATTCCATAACTCCATACATCACTGGCTGATGTAAATTTGCGGTACTGGATTGCCTCTGGAGCTGTCCATCTCACTGGAATTTTTCCACCCTATGGAAGAAAAAGATATATTTTTTTTTCTACCTCAAAATTTCCACATCATCTTCCTTAGAGTGCATTTATAATTATTTCTATAAAAATCAACATTTACATCAGATATTGTGGATGTGGTAGATAATGGATAGATAATGGAGGGCTGACTTTGAGCTGTTCAGGACACTGGTTGGCAGAGTCCCTTGGGAGGAGGTTCTGAAGGGCAGAGGAGTCCAGGAAGGCTGGGCACTCTTCAAGAAGGAGATCTTAATGGCTCAGGAGCGGTCTGTCCCCACGTGCCCGAAGACGAGCTGGCGTGGAACTAGACCGGCCTGGCTGAACAGAGAGTTGTGGCTCGAGCTTAGGAGAAAAAGGAGGGTTTATAATCTTTGGAAAAGAAGGCGGGCTACTCAAGAGGACTATAAAGATGTTGCGAGGCTGTGCAGGGACAAAATTAGAAAGGCCAAAGCTCATCTGGAGCTCAATCTGGCTACTGCCGTTAAAGATAACAAAAAAAGTTTTTACAAATACATCAACACAAAAAGGAGGACTAAGGAGAATCTCCATCCTTTATTGGATGAGGGGGGAAACTTAGTTGCAAAAGATGAGGAAAAGGCTGAGGTACTCAATGCCTTCTATGCCTCAGTCTTTAGCGGCAAGACCAGTTGTTCTCTGGATACCCGGTACCCTGAGCTGGTGGAAGGGGATGGGGAATAGGATGTGGCCCTCACTATCCACGAGGAAATGGTTGGCGACCTGCTACAGCACTTGGATGTACGCAAGTCAATGGGGTCGGATGGGATCCACTCGAGGGTACTGAGCAAACTGGCGGAGGAGCTGGCCAAGCCGCTTTCCATCATTTATTGGCAGTCCTGCCTATCAGGGGAGGTCCCAGTCGACTGGCGGCTAGCAAACGTGACGCCCATCTACAAGAAGGGCCGGAGGGTAGACCCGGGGAACTATAGGCCTGTTAGTTTAACCTCAGTGCCAGGGAAGCTCATGGAGCAGATTATTTTGAATGTCATCACGCGACACTTGAAGGGCAACCAGGCGATCAGGCCCAGTCAGCATGGGTTTACGAAAGGTAGGTCCTGCTTGACGAACCTGATCTCCTTCTATGACAAAGTGACGCGCTTGGCGGATGAGGGGAAGGCTGTGGATGTGATCTACCTTGACTTCAGTAAGGCTTTTGACACCGTTTCCCACAACATTCTCCTCAAGAAACTGGCTGCTCGCGACTTGGACTGGCGTACGCTTTGTTGGGTTAAAAACTGGCTGGATGGCCGGGCCCAAAGAGTTGTGGTGAATGGAGCCAAATCCAGTTGGAGGCCGGTTACTAGTGGAGTCCCCCAGGGCTCAGTGCTGGGGCCAGTCCTCTTTAATATCTTTATCGATGACCTGGACAAGGGGATCGAGTGCACCCTCAGTAAGTTTGCAGATGACACCAAGTTAGGTGCATATGTCGATCTGCTCGAGGGTAGGAAGGCTCTGCAGGAGGATCTGAATAGGCTGGACCGATGGGCTGAGGTCAACTGTATGAAATTCAACAAGGCCAAGTGACGGGTCCTGCACCTGGGGCGCAACAACCCCAAGCAGAGCTACAGGCTGGGAGATGAGTGGTTGGAAAGCTGCCTGGCTGAGAAGGACCTGGGAATACTGGTTGATAGTCAGCTGAATATGAGCCAGCAGTGTGCTCAGGTGGCCAAGAAGGCCAACAGCATCCTGGCTTGTATAAGAAGCAGTGTGGCCAGCAGGTCTAAGGAGGTGATTGTCCCCCTGTACTCGGCTCTGGTGAGGCCGCACCTCGAGTACTGTGTTCAGTTTTGGGCCCCTCGCTACAAGAAGGACATGGAGGTGCTCGAGAGAGTCCAGAGAAGGGCAACGAGGCTGGTGAGGGTCTAGAGAACAAGGCTTACGAGGAGCAGCTGAGGGAACTGGGGTTGTTTAGCCTGGAGAAGAGGAGGCTCAGGGGAGACCTCATCGCTCTCTATAGGTACCTTAAAGGAGGCTGTAGAGAGGTGGGGATTGGTCTATTCTCCTATGTGTCCGGTGATAGGATGAGGGGGAATGGGCTAAAGTTGTGCCAGGGGAGGTTTAGGTTGGATATTAGGAAGAACTTCTTTACTGAAAGGGTTGTTAGGCATTGGAATGGGCTGCCCAGGGAAGTGGTTGAGTCGCCATCCCTGGAGGTCTTTAAGAGACGTTTAGATGTAGTCCTTAGTGATATGGTTTAGTGGAGGTCTTGTTAGTGTTAGGGCAGAGGTTGGACTAGATGATCTTGGAGGTCTCTTCCAACCTAGACGATTCTGATTCTGTGATTCTGTGATTGTAGTTTACCAATTGCAGATTTTTCAAAAGGAAGCTTAAACTTAAGCTCTTAAGCACCAGGACTGTAGAAAGTTAGGCACCTAAGCTAAGTTGGATGCATTTCTCTGCAAGTGCTTTTCTTTCCATTGATTTTAAGGGGCTGCTTAGCTGTCTGATTTAGACTTGACATTTAACTCCTGGGTGTCTCAAGCTAGGTGAGGGAAATCTCATCATGTGCATATAAATTCCATTGAATTGTCATATGACTCCTCTGAAATCTCAGTCTAGCACTTTAAAACTGGAATTCCACTTAGATCCAAGTGGCAGGAGTGACACCCATGAATGTGGAATGCCTGTGTGCTTTCCAGATCCCTGTGCCTGTCGGAGCAGATTCCAGGGGCCCCTCCTTCCCTCAGCATGAGAAAATAGGTACAGTCAGGCCCCATGGGTGGGAAAAGAGAGCTGGCTCAACAAAAGAATAAAGAACATAGTGTGCCCAATGAATGGTTATTTAAGAAAAGCATCCCACCCAAAAGCAAGGGAAAACACAGGAGTTGAGCTTTGTCACAGTCTAGCCTCAAGCTAGCCAACTTTTTGGTGAGATAAAATCTAGTCTAAAAAATAATAATACCCTACAAATATTTTAATTGGCGCATATATTAGGTGAGATGACTAACCTTTCTATGATTAAAACTTCTGTATTTGTTCAAAAAGAGAATCGTGAGGAAGGGAATAAAGATACTGTACAAAATATTTAGAACTTTACCAGTTAAAAATGCATGCTATTACAAAAATATCATACTCTACTTAGAGCCAGATGTCTGCAGAAACTGTCTCCCTTTTCACTGGTTACCATTTCTCAAGCAATGAATGTATTTATTTTTTCTGTGCTTGCCAGAAGATATGCTTCTTCTTAATAACCACATTTCAAAATGACTAAAAAATATCAATTTCTCTTACAGTAGTAGTGTAGACAGCCTCTGGATCATCTTCTACAACTCTGGAAAGGCCAAAGTCTGACACTTTACAAACAAGGTTACTGTTGACAAGAATATTGCGTGCTGCAAGATCCCTGTGTACATATCCCATATCAGCCAAATATCTCATTCCAGCAGCAATTCCTCTCAACATTCCCACCAGCTGAATGACTGTAAATTGCCCGTCATGTTTCTGGAGGGGAGAAAGGAGCAGCAATTCTTGTTAGTATAGCTGAGAAAAGAAATAAGAATTAGTTTTACAACTTTAGGTTTCTACTTATTTACAACTTATGTGGCAATTCATCCTAGGGCAAAGAAACGCACTTCAAGAGCAAGTTTTATTTGTTTCAGAGACAAAGCAGTACATCCAGTTAAGAAATGCATGTTACTTCTAATGTACTAGAAGTAACAAAACTTGCTAATCCCCATAAAATTCTGACTAACTCATGGCAAGTCTTTTTCAAGAGAGCTTTCCTGATGAACCAACTCTTTATTGTTTGCTTCTATGCTCTGCCTCTCTCAGAATAATTGTATTTGTCAAGAAAATGAGAACTGTCTCCTTTTTCAACTCAAGCTACCAATAACTTTATTCATAGCTTGCAATTTCTCTCTCTCTCTCTTTCCCGTCTCTGTAGAGTGTTATACTTCATTTCATACTGTACACCAGGCAAGGCATAAGAACCATCCAGTTCAGAGCACACACCCAACAAACACTAAATACTTATGAACTTGTTTTTATTTTTGCTTTGTTCTTCTCTTAAACGTGACTATAGTTCATTTAGGGATTCTTGTGTTTTGATTTCTACCATGCTCAAAAAATAAATGCTGCTCCAAAAAGGCAGAAGACTGGGCTTCAAGTATCAGTCACCTCCATGCAGCTGGTAGCAGTAATAAGAGCCACCTTAAATGCCGCTTAAAATTGCCACTTACGTTCCTAGGATGTTTCCATACGATCCTGTCTGATCTTCTGATTTCTGATCTGATTTTGCTGAAATAACTTAGAGAACTGCTAGTATTTGACAAGTTCCATTTCAGCCTGAAAAGGACTTTTATTTTAATATCATCTATGTCTGCATATAAATATATATAAATGCACATATAAAACAATGTATTTTAAAACATTATATATAGATGTTACACATCTATACGTAGATGTGTAACTTAAAATATGCTTATATATATTTTCTTTTTGGTACTCACCCTAAGAAATGCATCTAAGGCCCCATTTTCCATGTATTCTATTACAATCATGACTGGTTTCCCTAAAAGAAATGAAGGCACATTTTGTTTGAGAAACTGTAAAACAAATGGAGTACCTTTTTTTGATAAAACACATGTTATTCCTTTGAAGGTCTGAATTGTTGAGACATGAGAATTTCTGAAGCCTCCAGCACTGTTACTGAGCTCTAATAAGTTCTTAAATGTCTGCATGGAACATGGTCATGATTCACAAAATTAAACCGTACAAATCAAAATGTCAGTGTGTTCTTCTGACTCCTGCTGTGTGAACAGGACTCTGGAATAATGACACTTCAGATAATATGAAAGGACATAAGAAACCTTATCTCTCTGCATGGTCTTTGAGGCTAAATGAAACTAGAAAAATAATATATTTCAAAGTACTTCATCTTTTAATCATGCATGCATCTTAATTTTTTCCTCAGGTTGTGGCATAAAGTAGATATTGTTTTAGTTAGTTACGCATCAGGAGAAAATCCATTAGGAGTGTACAGTCTGTTTATAATTTGAATCTTTGACCATGAATAAACAAAAGTAATTTCTGATATTAGGTTGTTATCTGACTGACAAATCAAGCCGCTGCTTACCTCTGGTAACGACCCCTTCTAAGTGAACAACATTGGGGTGGTCAAATTGTCCCATGATGCTTGCTTCACACAGGAAATCTCTTCTCTGCTTTTCAGTGTAGCCAACCTTCAGAGTTTTTATGGCTACTGCAACATCTCTCTTGCCAGGAAGCTTTAGACGCCCACTGCACACTTCACCAAACTCTCCTAAAATGAAGTAGATCAACACTGAATTGCTCTGGCTGTAATATCAATGCTCTTTACAGGCCTTGATTGAACTAGCTGCCTAAGTATGTATTTAAATTGAATACACGAGTATTCATATTTGAAATGGATTACTTAAGAACACAAAGGCAGGCATGTGCTCTACATGAATTGCTGACTGAGTACCCTACGGAGAAAACACGCGAAGTCAAACCAATCTACAGGACTATTATCTGAATCTTTGTAAAAGACTTGTTAGCAATTTGCTGCATTTATTTTTTTTTTTCAAAAACAGGAAATAAAAATGGTTTTCACAAGAAAATACTGTTACAGAAATACTAATACTATTTCTAAGTGAAAATGTCATTCTGTTTCAAATGGTTTCCTTGCTATCTTTATATCCAATGTGTTTTTTTTTCCTTTGTTTCTTTCAAAAGGCACATCTTTCAAAGCTGCTTTTAATTTAACATTGTTATAGTGTTAAATGAAGCACTTCATTATTACATTCAAGAAGGATAATTTACTTTGCAGATTATGAAATGAAAGGTGTGACTTATAATAATTTTGTTACATTAAACAAACACAAGCAAATGCTGGAATCTGTAAAAGGTTTCTAAATTATCAGATAATTGGAACTTGAAGAAGCATGTGAATAAAATGGCCAAACAGCCAGTAAGAATTAAAAAAAAAAAAAAAAAAAAAAGGCCTCAGCAACTCAACAACCACAATTTGGGATAGAGGTAATTGGACTGCATTGGACAAGAAAGAGCATTGAAATATATGAGATGTGGAGCTGAATGGCAATACATTTATCACACTATTTTTGAGATTGTGGAAGACTGAAGGACTGCCCCTTGTGTCACAGCAGTTTCAGCAAGGAGAAAAAGAGAACCCCCATTCTGTAGCCAGGAAAAAAGTTTTCTTGGGACATATAGGAGAATAGGGTGGTAACATATTTTATGCTGAATAGAGGGGAACATCTCTTTAAAAAAAAGTAAAGACTCTTCACAGAATATTTAATAGTCTGGTACATTGCAAATTTATCTGGAATATGGTAGAGAGAGAGCCAAGTCCCTCCTCCAAATCCAATCAAGTCTAAAATTTATCTCCTGCATACCTGCAGAATGTCTTAAAATTAAGCTATTGAGCACACACAAGTATGCAGACACACCTACATCTAAGACATGTTTTAGGATGAATGCTGAAAAAAACAATGATTGAATTAGGAAACAGCAGTGCAGACTGTTTGATTATAGAATCCCTTTGAGATGTAGGCTGAGGTCCTGAGAAAGCTGGTGGGATTAGGATTTAAGTGCAGAGGGGTGCCTGGGAAGTACCTAAGGAGGTAAATAGATTTTGAATTGTCATAATTCATGAATTTTGAGAAATCTTGTTTAAAACACTGTCACTGTCCAATGCTACTGTTTCCCTGCCACCCCCAACAGCAGAGCTCAGAGAAGACAAAAACAGTAAGCCTCAGCTTCACAGTCCCTCCAGCCCAGAAGGGTAGAACTTTGGCTGGACCACAGTATTTCCTAATCTTTGGGCAAATCTCCACTCAGCACAGCCAGTTTTACAAATCTCACAGGAGATTACTCTCTATATAATTGAGTTCCTCTTGCTCTGTTCGACAGAATTTAAGTTAAGGTTATCTCCAATCAACTCCACATACCTCTGTTAACAGTGTTGTACCTAAACTAATCAGACAGACAGAGGGCATTATTCTTGTCTGAACATTACCCCCAACTATCCTTGAGCACTGGAATTATGGTATGAACATCCAAGTCATAGTTATGAATATCATGAGAGACATAGGTAATGATCAGCTCTTGGACTGCTCAGGCCTTTAGCTTGTTGCCTTCACCTCCTTCCTGCACTTCATGAGCAATGAGGATGACTATTAATGAATGCACCACTCACCTTAATCATAGCCCCTAGCCACAACAACTGACTAAAGTATAACAATTAGCGTAACAATTTTCTCTTGCTATTTTCTCTTGCAATTTTTCTCTTTCTTGCAATTTTTCTCTTTCTTGCTATTTTTCTCTTTCTTGCTATTTTTCTCTTTCTTGCTATTTTCTCTTGCAATTTTCTCTTTTTTTTTTTTTTTTTTTTTTTTTTCCCACACGCTGAAAACAATATGTGAGTATATGTGTGTATTTGTATGTGATATTTCAGAGCCAGGTAATTAGGACACTTGGCACGGAAGACACTAAGGCTTAACTCCTTTCCAGCTCTCTGGGATATGATTTTGACTGATTTCCAAAAGCAAATCACTCATACTCAGGCAAACCAGAAACTTGAATGTGTATATCATTCATTTCAGGCCAGGATGATAGCCAAAGAACTACTTTTATTCCCAACAAAGTATATTTAGCTGAAATGGTGCCCAAAAAGGAACCAGAAAATATGACAACAAGAGTGGGAACACTGCACAGCCAAGAGCCATGAGCTCAGCATGTCAACAAGGAAGAGACTAAAACAAAGGATCTGTGGTATGAACAAGGACTCAACATAGTGGATACCATAATCTGTATCTGACAGGTGGCCACAGCAGGGTGGTAATGAAAATCTTGGCAAGGAAAGCACATATCCCTCATGCAAATTGAGCCCAAGCATACTTGCACCCTATTTGTCTGAGAGAGACATGGCACTACAGAATAGCTGATGTGGCCAGCATTACTAGTGCACATTGAGACTGCTAAGTGGCTTTTCTGGTGCTGTCAGCAGTAGAAATTCTGTATTCTTCTTTGATGTATGAGTTTCAGATGCTTCTTTTACTCTTTAACATTCTGTTGAACTTGGACTGCATTTCATTTCACTCCTGCCTCTGTCTACATCAACAGGTTAAAAAGAGAACTAAAATACTCTTTCACCATAGTACTTCTAAGTAACTTTCTTCAGGAATGACTACTGACACAAGTTAGATTTTTGCTATCAGTTATGCTCATTAAAATCAAGAATAAATTAACCTACAGCCAGCCAAATTATTATTATTTCCTCTGCCATAACATTGAAAATACTTGTGCCTTAAATTGCATCCTCTTTGCAACCAAAGCGTTTTCATCATTTTGCCCAGAAGGCATCAGCAAAGTCCAACTAAATACATCTTCATGCTCTGAACTGTTGCTATGATGATAGTTTTTTAACTCAAAGCAAAAGATAAAACTCAATAATTTTTCTATGCTAATCTAGATTTTAAATCTTGTATATTGTATATTTATTAGAAGAGATGCTGCCATTCTAGCATTACAAAATTACTAGTTAGCAGGGGCTGGATTCTTATGCTCTTACTCATCTGAAACAATAATTTTCTCAAGCAATGTTGTTAATTACAATGGTACTACTCCTTGATTAAGACATGATTCAACATGAGTGAGGTTACTTTAAAAAGGCATTGTGATTTCTAAGTGTAAGGATTTTTTATAGTTAAAACAGTTTATTTTAGAGATCTTTCTTCTTCTCTTTTAAAATAATACTATGTAATTTACAGTGCATGCCAAACTACAGGGTGATTTAAAAGTATTTTAGTAATACTTTTATAAAACAACAGGAAAGCAAAAGAACATTTCCTCCAGGAATCCAAAGTATTTGATATTTTTCTTATCCACAGAAACTTAATTTCACTACATGGAGTAGTGCAATAAAAATGTCACGTATCTTATTAATGCAAACAAATGAAACTGCCTTTTTAGAGCATGAACACCACAGCTTAAGTAGGTGGTAGACAGTTCAAGAGGAAGAAAAGCAATGTGCAATTACAATCAGTCATGAGGAGTTAAACAATAACTTTTTGTATTCATAAAATATCAAAAAGGAAAATGGCAGAAGAAAAAACAGCCTTAGGGAAGATTTTGTTATACAGAAACAAGACCTTCCCAGTCTGTATGTAAGATTTTGAGCTGCAGACACTTTTCCTTATTCAGATGAAAAAAAATCAGAGGCCAAAAAATCTTCTTGCAAAAGGAAAGTGAGCAGAATTGGCACTCGTGCCTAACCCTTTTACTCTGACGGTAAAGAATAGGAAGCAAAATTACTTCCCCCCCCCAAAAAAAAAAAAAAACAACAACAAAAAAACATTTTTAACAGTAGATATATAAATTAGAAACCTGCAACTTTTCAATGTCAAACAAAATTCTTCATTTACTTCTTGTGTGTGTGCGTGCGTGTGTGTGTGTGTGTGTGTCTGAGTCTGTGTGTGTGTGTTTTTCCTGTTTATTTTTACATTTTAGGAGTGAGTGCAGCTTCATTGCTCTTAACCACTCTGGTGAATGCAAACAGTTCTTCTATAGTCAAGGTATAATTATTTGCCTGTCATTATGATGTATGAGTTTCGATCCTGGCTAAATGGAACAGTTGAATAAGGAAGCCACGGCAGCCTTACCTGCACCAATCACACGCTCAATTTTAATACAAGAGGCATCTAGCTCCTTGGCGAATTGATGGACAGCTCTATTTGGGTCCTCGTAGGTTTCAGGGTCAATGTAGGTTTTGGTGCCTGGAAATTTAACTGTAATGATGTAAGAAAGCATGACTGTGATGAAGCAAAGGCACTTATTGTGCAGTCAGCCCAGGAATTTCATTATGCAGAGTGCTCCTTGGAAGAGTGAACCTGCCTCCAACGCCGCCTGAGTCAGAGCCGCTCTGAGAGGCAACTTTAGTTTTGTGTCATCTGCAAGCATGCTGACACAAGTACACAATCCCGTCTCTAAAAATGACTAACATTAACATTTGCACCTATTCCTTTAAGTTAAAGAAGTAATATATATTAAATAATGTTCAATGGAATAAAATGCAAGGGCCGGGTGGGAGGAAAAGTAAAGTGAGATGGGGGGAGGCTATAAAGGAGGTGAAACTTTATTTTCTGTGTAAGAACAGCTTATTCTCCTTTCCCAGGTTGAGTAAACAGCATTTCTTTACATTATCCCCATCTTCTAGAGGGATTTGAAAGGATCCGCTACCTACTTTAATTTGCTTAAACTACTGAATATATTTCTAGACTGTGGCAATAGCCAAGCTAAACTTTTCACAGTGTTTAGAATTTATATCCTTAGGTATATGTCTTGCACTACAATACAAACATGAAAAACACTTGTAGTCAACAAGCAAAGGCACAGGAAGGGAAAAAAAAAGGATGCCGTGGAACAATTATTTCCTTTCTCAAGCACCTAAGTGAATAAAATGCAGCACCTTGGGTTTTGTTCCCTCATTTTCCAGTATAGCTCTTTGTGTAACTCGGGCAGCAAAGCGCTCTGGCCAGCATGTATTTTTTTTTTCCCCTTGGTTTGCTGCTGATTCAGGAAAATTATTTGCTCTTCTTTCAAAAGCAGAAATTTCTGATGAAAGTAGAGCAACCCTGAAAATCTATTAACCAAACAATTTTTATGAAGTTAATTTAGCTCTCAAGGATTACAGACCTGAGTTTTAATTAAATCAGTCAATTAAAACCCAGTATCAAAAAGCAGTAATGTTTCTGTGCTATTTGATGCACTGATATACATGAATTGGATCAGAAGTCAATACAAAACATAGTTTATGGTTGCTTTGTAATCTCTTAATTGAACGTAAGATATTTTGAATTTGAAAATGTGTTAAAAATGGCTTAGTAGTCAGTTGTTTTTACGTTTCAGATTGCATTACTGACAAAAACAAACAAACGAAAAACTTACAAGAAGGAAAAGGTTAGAGAAATTGTGAGAAAAATCTAATGAATTTACACAGAGAAAAATTATTCAAGATTTTGCCCAGATGTTACTGCTTGCTATATTATGTATTTAAATAAATGTGCTTCCAATTGTGTTGATAATGCTACATATTTTTCAAATTATAAATGTTTATTCATTAAAACCAAAAAAGACCAAAGGAGAAGAAATCAGTAGGCTACCCTCCTATAACAGTGCTTTCAGGCAGTGAGATGGAGAATGAGCCATCCTCGTGTTTGTGATACGAGGCCTGGATTGGAGGTAACCTTGGAAATCTCAAATTGGCCTCTGATGGTTCTTTATTCAAGCTGTCATAAAACATTTTGACAGGCCAAGGCTATCTTGGCATACCAATGTGAAATAGTGTTGGCATAGATTTGAAGACATTGTTAGAAGAAAATGGTAGGAGGATGCAAAATGTAAATCTGAATTGCTTGAGTAAACCCCTCCACTGTTTTTGTATCTTTAAATGTAGCATTTGGGGCCACAGAGAGCTGAGGGGTATAAAAATGAAAAATATGATATTAAATGCAGTGCTTTAAAAGATGCTTTAAAAATAGTTACTTGTAAATTTTGGTGTTAAGTGTTTGTTGTAAGTTAAGTTTTTGAAAATCCAATCTAGTATCTCTACAGGTAAGAAGGTTGCTTAGAGGTCCTGGAGCAGAAAGACACCACGCTGTTGTTCATGTCTCTGTGACCAAGCTCGTGACCACAGCCCTGTATTCCATCTTATTCTGTATATGGTTATCAAACAAAATTAAATACTAAGCCTTCAACCAACAGATGATGAAAAACTAGCCTGGGAAAAAAGTGACTTACATTTGTTGCTACAATTTTAAAGACTGCGTATGCTAACTGTCCTGATTGACTTTCTGGATAACCAAATTTCTTAAAAGTAAAATGAGAGAAACCATTGAGTGAACCATTTTTCACTATTTCTGGATCAACTATTAAATGTTAAGTAGCAGCTTTCATATTAATTTGTTTACACTTTCACAAAAAACATCACAGATAATGGAGATGAGGAAAGACATTATTTAGCTAGCATATTCCCTTTGTTTATCTACTCAAATACAAGAAGACACAGTCGATATTTTCCTTCAAGGACATAATGGAGATTTAGAAAGTGAAAGCAGTAGCTCTTCTGAGGATGTGAAAAGCTTATAATGCATCTGTGAGAGGCAAATTTCTAAACCATCACACCCAGAACAGCAACATTTAAGTTACATCAGATTTTCAATGATTTCTTTAAAATCAGCTGCACTGCAAAGTGCATGATAAATAATTCTCATCCCATTACTATTTTCCACCCTTCTTGTACAGATTATAAACTGATCGACAAAAGCTGCAACGATGTCACTACTTGGTTTAATACTCACTGCATTTAAATTAAAAAATTTAGGTAGCATCACATCCATACTCATGGAACATGAACAAATTCCAGCTGATCTGATTTTGCTAGGGCAGAAAGGTGAAACAGAAACCTTGGTCTGATTTCCACTGGACTTTTGGGCTAGAGCTACTTCTTTAAAGAGTCACACACTGAGAAGATGCTATAAATTTGTGACTAGTGGCTACTTCATTCTCCATGTGCTTCTTCATTCTCCATCTTCTGATAATAGCTCCTGATTTTAATAAATCAAAAATAAGATAAACCATATTGCTTTCATAAAAAGAAAAAATATCTAGTGGATTTAAACTACAGCTGCAATTATTGGTGAACAACAAAGGCTGCATACAGCATAGCATGACTACATGGCACCTTTTACCAATATGAGAGTTACCAGATATGGGAGAAAACTGGAAATCCGGGCTTCTTATTTTTTATTTTATTTTTTTATTATCAGAAGTTGTAGTAAGTTTAGTTCTATTATGTTGTTTTGCAATTTTGGATGAGCAAAATCATTTTGCAACTTAGTTTCATCATACTTCCTGAGTTAATGACTGATTTAGAACAATTTCAAACATTTTTAATTTCTCATGTCAAAATGATAATACAATTAAAAGAAGAAAGGGCTAAAAAAAAAGTTTTTAAAATAACTTTCAGATACAACTGAAACTATTCTTTCTCTTTTATTGTATAAGCCGTCCTTTCTCCTTAAATTTTCTATCGTCATTAACCCAAGAAAGACATATTTTATTAAATTTTTCCAGGGTTCTAAAAATTCAAGTGGTACCTAGGATTTTACAAAGAGAGTTTTTGGGTGCTATTTTTCACTAGGCAAGTGATTCTAGAACAGAGAAAAGCAGTGAAATAGCTGATCTTTCTTTTCATATTAAATACTTTTAAGAATTTATTTATTTATTTATTTATTTATAATATTGATGCTATTGTACTCTCAGTAGCAGAAAACAGCTTTTGAGCAGACCAACTTCATTGTTAGGGTGATAC
Organism: Cygnus olor; assembly: GCF_009769625.2. Taxonomy (NCBI): domain Eukaryota; kingdom Metazoa; phylum Chordata; class Aves; order Anseriformes; family Anatidae; genus Cygnus; species Cygnus olor. Next base: position 41,006,776 of record NC_049171.1, read on the forward strand.
AATGACTGTTGCTTTCTTAATCTGAAGTTTGCCTTGGGGTAAAGATCATACAGTCACTTACCCAAAGACCTCCCAAATACTGCATCTCAGAGGGATCATTGGGATGGTGTGAAACATGTATTCAAAGGAACCAATAATAATTAAAAAAAAAAGGTGAAATGAAAACAATGGTATATCGTATACACGCATAGAAATAAAGTTGTGACAATGTTGACTTTAATCTGCATTCTTTTTGTGTAGGTCACATTTTTACAATGTTTAACTTCCCACTTGCTATTTACACAGAATTTTTAAATTTTGTGCAACCTTGTATTTCATGGTATGTTATTTTAGTATTGTCTACAGTACTGCAGTTGGGGATTTTTGAAAAGGGGAAAAAAGCAAAACACTTACAATGAAAGTAAAGCTCTTCATCCCCTTCTTGATCAGCTTTGCTATAGCCACAATGCCTGAAAAGAAAGACGTCAGTTTTACTGGTAAATAATGATTTACTTCCTCACATATAAAGTCCTGACAACATCGGTTTTTCAGGCTGGGATTTTCAGCCTATGAGCACCTAGCTCCTGTAGGCCCTTTGAAAGTTTGAGCTATAATTCTCTTGACAGCAGAGGTTTAAATAAATCATGAGCAGTTGTAATCAAAAGGCTTTTGTATCAAATACCAGTTGGGGCAGGTCCTAAAGAACCTTGTTCCTGTGAAAAGCTTCTATGGATAAAACAGGGGATTAAAGAACTTGAAAGTAGAACACTATTTTACATGAGGGTATTCTTAAACTTACTGCTGTGTCTCTTTTTCTTGAATGTAAAGTCATTTAAAGGCTGATCAGATAAAGCGTCATGCTTCTCCACGTGAGAGAAACTAAACAGAAAGAGGAACTTTGAGGAGTACTGGTGAAGAGCTTGCTAAGGGTTCCTCTTACAGCACATTTACATAGGACTGAAAGAACATCTTGATTTAAGTGTGTCTTGCTAAAGTAAGCAGAAAAACTGTATAATTGATAATCGGATTTGAATGAAAATTGTCCTTAAAAAACATGAGTTCCATTTAAGTTTTGCACATTTCCATCCCAGATTAGAATATGCCTTAAGAACTCACAAAAGTGGGGTCAGATGTGCTTATGCCTATGTAAGGCACAATACCTTCGCCCAATGATGAATCCAAACACCATGAAGACCAGAATGATGGTTCCTGCTACAGCAACCACAGCTATGATAATAACAGGATTCTGTTCACTGGAAACAGCCGTGGCTGTAAACAGAGAAAAAAACAGAGATTAGCTTAATATTATTCCCTACAAAGGACTTGCAAAAAAATTAAATCAACCTTCATGAATTGCAGACTGTTAGTTTCTATTTTTTCAGTTGCCTACAATTATTAATTTGATAAATTCAATCTAAAGGAAGGCCTCTATCAGAAATTCACTCAAATGCCGGATGAGTTAATGATCATCTACAGGGAATAAAAAAGGACCCGTGCCAGAAGTAACTTGGTCAAAGTGATACAACCATGTGCTGAAAGCCAGCAACAGCCAATTTAACTGCCTTCTGGTGTAGTGTCTTCTGCTTTGTTCAGTGGTTGATCCCTTCCTAAAAGGGAGGAGGACATCTCTGTAAAGGGGTACAGTAGGAGAATGATCCCTGAAGAGCTCTGCTCCTAGCCACACTACTAAAAATGGTTGGTATGACTTTAATGGTAGTATGAAATAGTATCTTAAGTATAAGAATTTTTAAGGTGAAACATTAACTATTAACACAGACTTCTTAGCGTTTTTATCTCTCTTACTGCTATTAATCATTGTAAATTGATATTATCACTTAAAATTTGTTTCTGTTAGCAATGAAAAGGTGTTTCCACATACACAAAATGGAATTCTCTATGCTTCAGAGGATTTACATGCCAAAATATCTACACGCTATCGCTCTTTTTATTCATTTATGCCAATGTTATTAATATATGCAAATGTATGCATGCCACATTAATTTAAACTGAGGATGTACATACTTAGCCTGAGAACCCTCAAAGTTTGTTATATACATTGCTTGCCACTCAGCTAATGAAGGTGGTCATATACTCAGCTGTATTAAATGAACACAACTCTACTGAACTCTATGGAGCTATAGTGATTTGTAACTGAGGATCTGGCCCAAGAGACTGAGAATAAAGGAAGAAACATCAGGCAGTGATGCTGAGAAAGGGACTATGGAAGTGTGAGACACAAAAAAAAAAAAAAAAAAAAAAAAAAGATACTGACAGCTGATTAACTAAACTGTAGATGATATGTTAATATGGTTAACTGGTTAAGTCCCGGTGGTGCTACCTAAAGATGAGAATTTTATGAATCCCACAGAATCTTCTGGGTGCAGATTTCATAGGTTCCCATAGAAACAAACCAACCAATCTTTTCTTTGCTGTGTCTTGGCAGAAGTAAACCAATCAACATGATTTATTTTGTCACTGAACTGTATTACTTACTTCCCCCACCCCTGAAATAAAAACCACTTTGTTATGCTTCACAGCATAACACAGCACCTCTGCACTGAGGTGAAATTCCTGCCCCCCCCCCCCCAAATTTTATTTCCTAAAGAAACTTTATAATTTTTATATATTCTTCCTAATGCAGGTGAGGAAGATCTCATTATTCATATTGGGCTTTAACTGAAAAGGACAAATGCTTTTTTTTTGAGTAACTATAACTTTCTGAGATAACCCAGGACAGTGGGGTATTGCTATAGGCCTGCACATATCCCATTTGGGCAACCTTTAGGAAATCAGTGGTCACTACCTTGTGACATAAGGGCATAAGTAATGGGGTATAAGTGCAAGGGGCATAAGTAATACAACCCAGATCCTGAAAAACTGTCTGCCCATCAAACTAGACAGCCTCAAACATAGGAATGTTGAAGTTAATGTAAAATTTCCTAAAATATTTCCATTCCTTCTTAGAACTTCAGTGCAAACCTCACTTGGGAGTCAAGACAAGGCGGCATTTTGTCCCAATGGCCAGTGTGTGAAGCTGTATCCATCTAACAGAGTTTGGAATAACACTTTTCCAAGCTTGTCACCTAATCTAGCAGCCAAGTTGAGTGCATAGAGGTTGACATATGTGAGTGGGTTGCTCTGCATAACTGCCTCACAGATTTTGGACACTGGTACAGTCTGGAGGCAAGCTGAGGATGTTATTTGGGCTCTGGAAATGCTGGGGGCACAGTACACTGCCCAACTGGTAAGATAGGTGGGATGAAGTTCATGATGTACTTTTACATCTTAAAAATAAATAAATAAATAAATAAGGAAAAAAGGTCTGGTTATGGGATTGGTCTGGTGAGAATCCTCTGTTCATGTACTGTCTCTGTGCTGCTTCTCCCATCTGTGTGGTGAAATCACACTGTTACTTGGCTTATGTGCAATTACCAATTTCTGAAACGTGGTCTAGCAGAAATAAGGATGCAAGAGTATCCTGAGAGGAAAGATTTTGGGGTGCAGATGATCCTTTGAGGGAGTCTATGGCATGGTTGCCAGTCATTGGTGTTGCCACAGTAGTAGTGGCAGGGAAACATCAGCAGGACAGAGCAGTCTGCCCTTATTTCCAGTTAAGCTCTGCTCAGGCTCAGAAGGCAGTACAGGGACCAGCTACAGGTGACACCTAATCTGACATTGTGATATCTTCTTATGTAAAGGAATGAGGCAGTGTTTAGTTTATAGGAGTCAAGGTTACCTTCTATGTACATGGTTGGAGAGACGGTGAATACCCAAACACCCTGGAGCATTTAAAAGAGGAGATTAGCTATAAAAGCTGTGCAGCTCCTCCAGCAACAATTTTTCATGCAGGTAACCTGAGCTACAGAAAAGAATTCCTGATGAAGTGCACATGAAAGCTTCAACAATAAATTGGATTCATGCAGGCCAAATGTCACATTCTTAAATATTATTCTTTATGTCTTCTATAAAATTTTGCAGCAGTTGTTTATTTCAGACATTATAAATATATTTTACATCTGCATGCTACTTCAACATTGCTCGATATCAAGCTATTCATGGCAAAAGCAAAAGGCAAAATTTTATTCCTGCCAGGTTGCGCTGAGTCCTTCTACTTTGCCAGTAAGACATGTGACAAGTGGCAAACTCCCCATCAGAGATTTTAGACAGTACAAAGGTGAAGGAGATGTTGCAGTATTGTAAATAAGATGACCTATTTTGAAAGATATCATGATCAACTTGTCTTGCTGTGACTGAGAACATCCAGGAGGGCTCTCTGGCTTTCAGGAAAACAGATGAGAGCACCACTGAAATCTGTGTGTCCCCTGAGAGGTTGTATTAGGGAAGTTTTAACTCTGGTTTGTATACCTCCAGTCCTCATTGAAAAACAAAAAGTTTTCACAAACAATTGCACAATTATTTTTCCATTGAAATTCTTATTAGAAAATGCCATCAACATTTTTAAACTGAATGCTTTCATTTATTCTTATGGTTTGTTCTGCTTGATATCTAGAATACAATGTCTCCTATACTTTTGGAATTACAGAAAACACAGTAGCCTCTTTAGATCCACTGGCTACAAATAACTCAAGATATCTTTTAAATAATTTAGTGGATCAAAAAAGGTAAAATTACCACTTAAGTGATATTCTTTGAATTTATATTTTCTTCCAGGAGGACTTCTGTCTCTGATAAATGATGTTTACAACAACAAAATTCAGTAAGTTTGATCTGTGACAAACACAGCATGGAATATAAATATCCTACCTTCATAAAGCATTTTTGCTTTGTAATTTTACAATTTTTACGTAAATGTATGTTGTCCAACACATACAATATGTGTGAGTACAGGTATTAAATACGTATATTTTACATATCAGATTACATAATGGACATATACATAATCTGAGTTCCTCAAATACTGGGAAGTGGCCGTGCAGTTTTGATCACAATACAGAAACTGGAACATAATACAAAAATCTACTAAATCAACAGCACCAGTTGAAATGCTAGGTGAATTTCAGGTAGGCAACAGGACTATCTAACTGCTAGTTGAGCACTACAACTATATATATTCTTAAAATACTTTGATAGTTTTGAAAGTCACATTCAGAAATCCATTGGAATAATGCCAATGACTCTTAACTGTAGCAGGTTTTCTGCTCACCTGAGGTATATTTCCTAAAAATGATCCACTGAAAATGATCCACTAAAATTCTTATGAAATGCTAACACAAACATAATTTTATTAACCTGCATGATTTGATCTTTTAATCAACATTTTAATTATTTCTAAAAACTATATGTGGAAAATTGGGATTGTTTATCATTGATAGGAATTACATCCTACAATTTCCTCTCAATAAAACTGAAAATATGTTACTTTTGAAATTTTCTTTTGTGAATGCACAGGACATGGAATGTCAGAACACAAAGCTAGCTCATGACAAAATATCTGCTGTGCATACTGGATCAGAATGTCGCTAGTTTGTATGTAGATTTTCATCACCGAGTCAGAAAAAGGGTACACGATGCAAAAGGGCCAGTGATACATTTATTCTAAGATTTCCTGATTTTCCATAAATTAATCAAACTCCAGTCAAGACTGTTTACCTCATAAGTGGTCTTTGCTCATCTTAGTGGCTTAGTATGCTTACATGCAGTGTATAAAAAATACTAATGTAATGAATGAAATGTTTGGGAAACATTTTGGTCTAACAATTTTAGATTACTATGGACAATAAATTAGAATATTAGCAGGAACATGTTACAGATTGTTAAAGCCTTTTCATTTGTTTTCCAGAAATTCACCCAAATATGAAATTACTTCTGTCTGTAACTCAGGATGCTGATGTATCTCAGGGATTCTGTTGAAGTTTACTGCCTTTGTAAATCAGTCTCTTTACAAAGTAAGAAATAAAAAAGAGTAACTCTACAGATGAAAATCATGCTATCAAACACATGGCTAATAATAATAGTAATAATATTATATTGTTGCTATTATGACAATTACTATTTCAATTATGTCTGTCAGCTGTATGCTGTTATTTGTTATTGACAGCTTTTATATTCTGTGTGGAAACAAGGCTAAGATCTAACTACTTTTTTTTTTTTTTTTTTTTTTTAAGAATGCCCACAAATTCTTCAGGCGACACCTGGCTGCAGTTAAATAAGATGCAATTGTGTGTGCCTGTGCCTCAGATGTGCTGCATAAAGCACAGAGCTGGTACCTATGGCTTCTGAAACTGTAGGCTTTGTATTCTCAGCTCCAAACTTGGCTGACTTGTTGTCAGGCAGGCTGACCTGAAGCAAATGACCCAAACCCAAATGACAAAATTTTGCTGCCAGGGATACAGGGAGTTCCCATGAGCTGACTCATGACCGACAGCTCTCACTGGCTCAAGAGCTTATTTCCGAAGACACCAAATCTGGAAGATTTTCTCCAAGTATGCATGAACATTATCAGTAGTGAAAAATGTATCTGTAATTTTTAGACAAATAAGGGTGCATGATTGGTTTCAGCATCAAAGAAAAAGCAAACTCTCCCAAAATGTTATCCCCCTGCTGAAATGTCACAGCCAGATTCTTTGGTGCACTGTACTGAGCAAGTTCATGCTTCAGCTTCATACTTTCCATTATAAGGGTTATAGGAGGCTGGTTTTAGTTTACAAAGCTTGCAACTTTGAGCCCTAAAGAAACCTAGCGTCTTTGAGACTTTCTTAAACCAAATTGACTGGCCTAGGAAATCAGAAGATAGTAAGAATGGACGTACATCTGAAACAAGACACACACATAGGTAAACAAAACTTTATAAATTTGTTTGTTTGTTTGTTTTTAGTAGGAAATCACACAGGAAAAAAAAATGACCTGGAGAAGCCACCATGGCTGAAATCTGCTCTTCCTTCCTCTCCTCAGTTACTGAAGAACCTAGTAGGGTTATTCAGCTCAACGCTAACCTCTTCTTTTGTGAGAAGGAAGTATGTGTTCAAGTGAAAAAAGAAAAAAAAAATTTTTCTTTGTGTTAGAAGAGGACATCAGAGGAGAAGAACCCAACATGCTACATTTTTTCCCACTAATTATAAGAGTACAATTCATAGTTCTATGGTAAAACATCTAATTGAAGTTCATCCCTCAAAATACAATGACATAAATTCACCTTCACTTAGAATTTCATTCTTTTCCTAATTTTAATGCCTATGACTCTAATTTTTTGCTTTTCTTATTACTTCTGAAAATGCAGATTTCCCATAAATCTAAATGTTTACCTGTGGCTTCTTCTAGTGTGGCAACATCCAGTCTAGGGCTATAATTTCCATAACCAGCAGCAGTAAAAGCACGAATCTGGAAAACATACACTGTTCCTGGCTTTAGGTTATTAATAGAAGCTGAAGTGGACTTTGTTTTTACTGTTGAATAGGTTCTCTCCCTTTGATCCTGGAAACAATAAGACAAAAGATTTAAATGACATTTACAGGTCAGATTTGATCGTGGTTGCACATCAGCAACTGACAGCTGGCCTGGGTAGTTTATTTCAATTTGTTGAATGCTTTTTTTTAAATTTTTTTTCCCAACATAAAAAATAAAGCATACTCTGTGGAGTATTTATTACAAAACACTGTCATTGCAATGAGGAGGTTTTAAGTGTAACATAAAATTCAAATGGGATGCTCATGTTGTTAGTCATAAAATATCTAGACATAAAATAATTGCTTCTTTGGCTCTGATTACATTTGGAGTAATTTTGATGAAAAAATAGCTTGAACAAAACTTTCCAGGGGGACATGTAGGGTTTAAACAGTTTAGGGACAGGGAAATCTGTTATTTCATGGTCAGAACCTTTCTTTCCCTTCTTACATTCCAACACTTAAAAAAATTATAATAGTGCCAATGACTGGATCTTGCACAAATTCTGAGGTCTCTGTCTAAAATTTTTTAGTCTTTTCTCTGGCTTTTCTCAGGTTTTGACTCTATGGCATCAAGAAGAACCCAGGGAGAAAAGCTCAGTATGACACCCCCCAAATCTGAAGCTGTAAGATTACAGATGCTGAGTAATTGCTCACTTTCAAATGCTACAAAAGCCGTATCATAGATCCTTACGATATTCAAAAAGCTCTTTTTGTCCATCACATTTATTGATCCAGATTATCTTTCAACATAGATATGTGCAGCCCTGTTGATTTTTGGTGCCAGATGCAACCCTGATTTGAAGGGCAGAAGAGATGAATTAACCAACCATCTGAATGCACCACATGATCAGAGAAGCATGAGCCGTACGAGACAGTGCTAATGAGACGGATACAGAGGGAAAGAATAAATCTGTAACTCATTTCAATTTGCCAGCTAAAAATGGTGGAGAACCTTTCCCTTTGCAGTCAACAAAGCAACAAAGGTTTTTGCTGAAACACAGGGTTCAAAACAACATATATGATTTCTTTTCAAGAGATTCAGTAATGGCTTCTCCTGGGCCTTGCCCACTCTGTAATTTGAGCAAGTCCATCAGCTCAGCTAGCAGCAATTTTTCATATCCTATCCAAGAAAATGTAAATCATCTGTAAGTGAGGACCATGGTAGAATGTACATTGGTATGTGAGAAAAAACAGGAATGCTTGAGAGAGGAGAAACAAGCATAATGAAACACTGTAAGTAGTCATATAGGTTCACGACTGTAAGCCACAATGGAATTTTAGAGTTTGGGTTTTGATGCATAAATGAGGCTTATTTGAATGTCCAGTTCTTGAATTTAAATATATGTATATATATTTAATAATAACAACAAAGAGGTAAAAATAACCTTAGCTAGAAATATCAGAGGACAGGCTTACTTGGGAGATTTGGGGCATTTTCCATTCCAGCCCTAGCCAGAAACAAGAGGTGGAAGAAAAAAAAAAAATTGCTACTTATCAGAATATTTGATTTAATAATTTGATTTAATTTGGCTCTAAAAGGAGCTGAAAGTCCAGATCTGCGTGGGTTTTTTTTGTTTGTTTGGTTGGTTGGTTGGTTTTGAGAAAGGAGTGTGAGGGGGGATAAATAACGGAACAGGAACAAAACTTAACTGCTTCTCGTGTTCTGAGCAAGAAGCTTATGAAGTACTTTTCAAGCTGATCTGCACTACCTTGGAAGGAAAGCAAGCATTTAAGTATTTGTTTTAAAATATCTCACTCAATTTAAGGTTTAAATTCATTATTTCTTTATATCTGTGCCTGATTGTGAGATGAGGTTTTTATTCTCTTTTGTTAATTTTACTGTAATAAATAGAATACCAGTGGCTTTCCTTCATTTAGAAAAATAACTTGACATCAGTTCTTGCCTTGGCAAACACAGGAAACTGGCCATGAAATTCTGCTGCTTATTTAAAGTAACAATATGTAGAAAAAATAATAAAAGTTATATTTTAACATTTATCATATATGAAAAGTCTAGTATCTTGGGCATTTTTCTTTTATCTTCTTCATGGTATTTACTTTTTTTTTTTTTTTTTTTAATAGAACAGAAACTATTGTGGATACAAAAAAAGCAAAATGGCATTTATTTTTTTTTCTCTGTGTGTGCAGAGAACAGTTTTGCTTTTGGTAAATATACATTTTTTGTAGTGTATGGACTTCATTTGTGTGATTGTGTGAGGGAGAAAAATTGCTTGACAAAATTAGTAAAATCATTTTCACAAAAGAAAGGTTTAGCTATCTGTACATATCTGTTAAGTTTTGTCATAAGAGTTATTGAAGTGAACAACTTAAAGTGGGACTTAGAATCAACAAATAAACATTTTATTCCCATCCCAATCCATATAAATATCTATTGATATGTATATTTGTGTAATTCAACACCGCAAATTAGATGTGACACATAATATTATGTCCAATCTGGTCTGAATTTATCTAATTGTATGTTAGCTAGTAAGCTGATATGGTCTTTTTGATATAGAGATACTATTGCCTTGTTTGCAGAGATGAAATGTCTTCACAAATGATCACAAAAGAGGTCCTTTGTTCATTTCTTTGCATTTTAATTCTTTCTTTCTTTCTTTCTTTCTTTTTTTTTTTTCCCTCCCACTATGCTTTATAAAAAATATCAATATGCTATGTGCTGCATTAAATTTCCTAGGGAATCTGGAGAAGCCACACTTAGTCTGGGTCCCATGACAAGCTTATAGATTCATAACCTTTCACCCCGTTTTCATGCAGCTTATGGTTGCTTGTCAGATTTTTTTTTTAATTCTGGAGTACTTCAAAGTTATCATGAATGAAGCCTTAGACACACTGAAAAGAATGGCAAAACTCTAACTGACATCAATAAGATTGCAATTTCACTCTAACAGAAACAGATCACTTCATCTACTATTGAAAAGCAGCCCCCAATTCATTACCGCATTGAGAGAAGGAGTGACAAATAAATCTCATGTTCCTGGGACTTTTTTTTAAAAGGACAAATAAGGAATACTTATCAGCTAAAACTGTAGGAAGTGTTCTGGAAGTTTTCAGACATCAAGTCTGAGCTGCTCAACTCATAAAATAATACCAAATGAAGTCAAGAGTTGTATTTGATGTCTCATCTCAAGACTGGAATCACAGTGACACAGAAGGAAATGAAACAAGCCTTAAAGACAATGTAGGAGCGACTTTAAAATGACAAATCTCATGGTAAAATCTCCACAGTCCAACTTAACAATAGGAATACTGTGGGGAAAAAAAAAGGCTGATTTTGAGTGGATAATTCACTTTTAGGATACCTAATTACAATATATGGGACATATGATAATAATAATAATTGCAGGGAATCACTAGTTATTAAAAGAGAGTGAAATCACTGTGACAGAAGAAAAATGGGATAGTTGATAGCATGGCTATGGTTTTAACATTGTTCCACAATTTAGTGAGCCAACACAAGGCAAACAGCACATTGTTGTACATTACAGATAATCTAAGCACTTACTTTCTCATAATACTTGATTTCATATTCAGTAATGACTCCATTGGGATGTTCTGGTTCCTGCCAGGAAAGCTCCACGCTCCTCTGCAGCACTCTCTCTTTCATTACTCCACTAACTTGTGAGGGAGCTGTTTGGACAAGATGTATCAATAAATAATAGGCAAATTTGTTGGATGCCTAAAATCAAATGTCATTACTGATCCACCCCATGCTGAGCCACTTTCATTAAGGTAAAAGAAAGCACCTTTTCATAGCTCACAATTCAAAGCTAATGAATATTCAAGCAGGACCCTATTACTGTTCATAAACTTAGAATGGAAATCAAATTAAAGTGCAAACAGCAAAAAAGTGGAATTGTTCAAGTTAGTTCAAAACCCAGATTGATGGGACAGGAATAACAATTAGGTAAATGAATTCTGATTAAGATAACAAGATAGATTTTTAGATTGATCTCTGGTAAATTAAGAGTCTAAATATTTATTGCATATGTTTCAGAAATGCTTATGAAAAGAAAAATAATTAGAAACAAAATTGCATTTTAGGCTGATTTCATGTAGTTACCAATTCTGTTTAAAAAATAACCTGTTGCATTATCTGATTACATCATCATTTAGTGGTGAAAACAAGTTTGTTAAGAGACTAAAACCCCTCTTTTGCATTTGTTCAAACCTTTCCAGGACATTCTTTCTTTAGTGCTGAAGTTTCCGTCTTTGGTCCTGGTGTTTTGTGAAAGTCTGAGACAATTTAAGAAGCAGGTCTTATGAAATAAAGGGGTCACTCTCTTCCTCCACCTCATTGCACACAGTCACACATACACACACACATACGCACAATTTCCTAATGACACTCAAAACCAAACACCATCTGAAATTTTAAAAAAGCAATGTATAAGCATTATAGAGACATTGTCTCTCACTTAAAAATGGTTAAGAACTAATGTAATAAAATGAGTGACTGAAAAAGTAATTTTCCTGATCAGGTTACTTCATGTTTAGCAAAAAAGAAAGGCAATGGATTTACAGCTGGTAGGTAGTTCCAAAGGAAACCTAACGTTACACTTTTCCTCAAACATACATGCTGCATACATGAACATAGCACAGAAATAGTCCTGTAAAACTATAGCTCTTAAAAAACAAAACAAAACAAACCAAAACAAAACAAAAAAAAAAAAACAGCTATATCAGTAGAACTATGCAGAACTTGGTCTTGTTCCTTTTCAATTTATTTGAAATAATTAAATTATTTTCAAGAGTGTTAACACTGCTCACATAAAAGACAGAAGATAGAGGACCCGATTGCACTTTCTCCCCCCCCTTTCCCCCCCTAGCCGTGGCATTTAGGCATTTAAAAGTAAAATGATTTTTATGACGTTTATGTGTAAAGGAAATAGATTCACTATATTTTGAGAGCAGATTCACAGACAGGAAAGTAAAGAAAAATTAGAGATAAATTTATTTATAACTCTACTATTTTGAACAAACATACAGAAAATTTATTTTTTTTTAGAAAAAAAAAATCAGCTTTCTTTCAGAACTGCAGACAAAGCTTTCATTAAGTAAAATTATTCCCATTGATTTCATACCAATAAAATTCTTTTACCGAAAAAGGATATTTTGCTGCAACAAGTAGGTGAATTTCACCTTCATTTTCACCATTCATCTCAAAGTCTAATTACATTAATTCCCATTCTAATATTCTTTAGCACACCCACTTTCCTTAATTTAAAGAACACAGAAATAAAACAATGAGAACACATACTTCTGTTAGCAAGGATAAAACTATAATGATAAAGTAAAAATCTTTACAGCACAAACAACATGATAATACTCTAGTAAGCTTAAAATTTGATTGTTAACTTCATATTTTAATAATGTTTCTAGCCTTTTGTATTATAACGTATATAGGTTTTAAAATTAAATTTATTTACATTTCATTAAAGCCTCCAGGAATCCATGAAAATTAACGACAGAAGCTATGCATGATAATTTTCATTATAAACTATTATGTCTATTATTCAATATAATCAAAGTTGAGGACCCCTTAATGTAGACTGCCTAACTGATAAAATCATGAAATTGTATTATGCAAACACCATGGGTTGATAAAGCATTCCAGAGCCAGGATCTCTCTCTTCTTACATTCTCATTCTAAAAGCTTGGAGTATTTTTACTCTCTAATTAGCGTAATATATTCTCTTTTTTTGTAGCTAAGAGTGTGGAATGCAGCAAACTAATTTACTCTGTCTAATTTTCTGTACCATGATTAACTAGTTGTCTTCTTTGTCTAAATGAGCAGCACAGTATCCTGGCTGAATTTCAGAGAGGTCATTATGTTTCATGTATAATGTTATATCTCATCCAGATTAATGTTTTCAAACTGTTAGTTTTACATTTTTAGATATCCAAAATTTTTCATGTTCATACTTCTAATGAAGCAATTTTATAGGTCATTGGAAATTGTTCTCAATACTCACTGCCTTCTGTTTTAGCTTATCATTATATTTTTTTTCATTCTGTTGGTCATAGCATTCATTTTTTTTAAGCATTCAAGCAAAATAAACTCACTTCCTCTGGCATTAGTGAACTCTGCAGATGCGGGGAAGGAACAGCAATGTAGGAAGGAGGAACAGAGAAGGGGGAAGATGTTAATAGAGGAAGTGAAATATACTGTACAAGATTCCCACTTAACATCCGCACATAGTATATACAAACAGGCATATTCCATTCTGAAGGGATTTCCATGCAAAAGAAAATCTGAATGATTTATCAGCATTGCAAGCTAACATGCAAAAAGTCTTAAATAAATGAGCTTTATTTCCTGTTAATTAATATTCTTTTCCTTCAAGCATGATCAGATTAAAAGGTTTTTGTTTGTTTGTTTGTTTGTTTTTCCTAGCTGAAAGCATTCTGCCATATTTCAATGGTAGAAGAACCCACATAAGGTGGAAGAGAGAGCCCAACACTGCAGACTGAATATGTTGGTAATTCTGACCTAGAGCCTAGGTATGTCTTTGAAGCTCTGAAAATGATAAGGTTGTATATAATTCCCATAATGCATGATATTCCTAAAATGCATTGAATTATCTAATCTTATTTTGTGTCCTACTTAGAGCCCTGACATTTGTTCGGGGAAGAAGGGATCGTCAAATGGGTTGAAGCCAGAGTGTCCTTCCCTGGCAAAGTACACCAGCCTATTGCCACTGGAAGAAAATCTCTGTAAACTAGAGCAACTGCATAAGCCAATTTATTGATGTTAAAGACTAGTACATGCTATTTTTATCCTGCCTTTTTGGTTGTGTTTCTGTGCTTAATGAAAGCACAGAGGTCAGAAGCATTTTATTCTTTTTTTTTTTCTAGTATAATCGTTTCCTCTGTATACTCTCTGTACCTTTCTTACAGACTGTCTTGCATTTGTGTTTTATTTGTTCCTGCTTCCTGATACCTCATTTTAAGCCTTTAGCCCATGTCTCATTACCTACCCATGTTAATTAATTAACAATTTATGGTTTTGAAACAACTATGAGCAAGCTTGAAAATGAGTTAAAGCTTGCAATTCAACCCTAAATACAAACTAAAATTTCGTATTAAATCAGAATAAAAGATAAATCTATAAAAACAGAATTAAAAATACCACTTTTTGTTCCCTTTGCTAGCTAAAATAATAAGTTAAACACATTTTTTTTTCTTTTAGCAATCTAATTTTTGCTACTGCAACTATAACAAAGTTGTTCATGATGAAGACACTTACAGCATTTGTAGACAACATAGTATCCAGTCCAGAGTGATTTGAGCATGCATAATCCCTACTGAATCTTTTCAGGTAATAAAGAAGCATCACTTGTCAGGATCATTATTTCCATAATATATTACACTGGGGGATACAGGCTGTTCAAAACACCATTTGCTACAAACTTTCTTTCTGATATACCTCATCTCCTCCTTTACTCCTTCCTGCTGACGCAATATCCAATGCATCAAACACACGCAGCCTCTCAGGGCTAACAGGCAGATGTACCTACACATGCTGCATAAGAAAGTACTTCTAGAATGACAGGTTCTCAGCACACTCATTCACCTTTTTAAAATGCTTCAAATATACCATTCAGCAAAAGGAAAAATTGATTTTTCACCAGGTTTCAACATCACAGCCACAGAGAAATATAACTCTGCTGGGCTTTACTGATAAAGCCTTCAAGTTATATAGATTTCAAGCCAGTCATCATTTCCAGATCGAGTTATAGAAAAAGTTAAAACTGAGGTGTCAAAAAGAGCAGGATATTCCAAGGAAATATTCTGTTCCACGGAGAATATTGTGCCTGGTAGACTGATGTGTTGCATTCATACTGCTAAGCCAAGCATATGATATATTATTATATACCAAATATACATGCATAGAAAATTGCAGTGTTGTTTAGAAGGCATTGCTTTTAGTCCGGAGTTCTGTGAAAATATTATAAAATGATATTTCTCATGCCTTAGCTCTGCCCTTAACTATTCTCTGGCCCTTATGCCTAACATTTCCCTTCATTTGAAGTGTACTTTCCAAAATACAAAGACAGATGCAAAATTAATTTATTTTTTTTTTCAATTTGTAACTGAAAAAAAATATGAAAAAAGTACAAAATGCTAAAACAAAAACATATAAACTGAAAAATGAAAACGTGAAACTGGACTTACACATACCGGAGAAGCTAGGTATTATGTGCTGATTTCTAGCACAAAATCAACTCTAACACTGGTTTCATAAAAAAAAAAAAAAAAAAAAAAAAAAAAAGTTGTCAACAAAAGAAACCTACTTAGCTATTTCTCTTTTCTGAGATTTATTCAACTTCTGGATCATGAATGTGTCTCAATTTCATCTGGCAGCATGGAGACTTTTCATATGATACTTTTAAAAAAGTATCTCTAGAAACAGCATTTCCGAGTTGTTAGTAATTCATGTCTATAAAACAAATTATTAAAAACCCTCAGGAATGAGGGTTTTCAATTCTGCAGAAAGTTTCCCAAATGGAGTAGAGTAAATGCTCCCAGTGCAGAACCAGAGCCCATGTTAATAAATGCAATCAAATCTACCTTTGCATCTCTGGTTTCATGATTTATTATAGGAAGACTAATGAGAAAATGGGCTATCAACCTTCCTTAACTGTTTTTTTCATATATATATATATATATATATTTATTTTATAATAGCAGTCATGTGCTTATGACAATCTAAACTTTGTCTTGTACTGGCTAAAATCAACAGTAACACTTGCTCTCATTGCACGGGACCCTTGCAGTACTTCCCAAAGGACAAAAATTCCAGCCTTTGGCCTCTTTCCTTTTCATATCCTGAAGATGTGTAACAATTATTCAAAAGCACTAGCTTTTCACACAGCAGCAAAGATATCAATTTTTATATCCCTGTAAAACTATCAACATACATTTTACATTACATAAAGCACTAACAACAGTTTCCTGCAACGGCCTTCTGTAGCAGGTGGGGTTGCTTAGAGTATGTGTTCTGAAGGGGACATTGCTAACAGAAGTAAATCATGGAAAATCGGAGATATCAGCATCCCAATAATTATAACATAATCAATTATTTCTTTGTAAAATGTCATCACTGTCTCCTTTCTGGGCAAAAATCTTTAAGCAAAAGGGTTGCTTTGACTGTCCAGCTCTTTTAACTGAGATTGGCACCTGGCTTCTTACAGACAACAAACACAAAATTAACCCATATATATGTACATATATGTGTGTATAATGAAAACAGTAGCAAAGAATTATACTGTTGTTGGCTCTTAAATGGTTGTTCAGGAAGAGAATACAAAAATCCCTGTACTGTGTTACCATTCCTATACCACTGTTACTCAAATGGCACCCTTCCACACTGCTTTGCTTACTAATTTGCTCCCAAGAGAAAGAGTGTAAATTAAGGCAGAACTTGGCCTCCCACTGAGCTCTGGTTTGTTCTGAGGGGAAACGTACACATCAGGATTGTCAAAACTGCTAGATAAAATCTGTAAGTGAAGAGATTATACACCTTGAGGAATTGCAGCAGTTGTTGTCAAGGGCCTGGAGTCAGCATGGGGCACCACACTGGGTTTTATGCTGGTATGAAGCAATGTGCCTCAGGACATGCCCTGTCATGCTCACTTTTGAGGAGCAATATAGATATCACCTAAAGCAAAACCTTGACAATGGTTTGCAGGTACTGGGCAAATTTTAAGACCTTGCTAATTTCTCTTATTCATTTATTCAATTTTCCATAAATATACTAAAGATTTATGTGAAAGAAAAAATAATATATACATTTTATAGCATTGTACCATGTCAGTGCTATTCAAGCCATGACTAGCCACAGCTGGTCCTTTGAATGCTTGATAAAATTTTCCTACATTAATCCTCATGTTTACACTAATATGTAAAATAATTTTCATATTATTTTGCATAATTCATACAGCAGAAAAGAGAATGGCAGCTCTTAAGCTGAACATTATTAAATGGATAAATGGAAATTTATAAGACTTTCTTTTTTGTTAAAGTATATTTCTCTGCCCTCAGTTAAGTCTCCACATGACAAAGAAGCCCATGATAAAAGGTTACTGAGTACCACTGTATTATGCCATTAGTACCCATTGCTTTGGATCAATGACAGCAAAATTCCCCACTGTGTTTATAAGCCGCAGTGTTCAAAAAATGACCCAAATAAATCAGATATTTTACACTAACAATATCCTACAGAGAAGCCATTTTAACTTCCTCTCTGACACACTTTACTTTCCGGCTCATAAATATAACACAGTGTGCTTACAATGTTCTGTAAGCCATGAACCGAGGCACATGAGGCTCTCTGGGCACTTGGGGATGTCAGGAATATACGGTAGCAGGCAATGTACTCAAGTAATACTTGACTGCATTACTCCATTGAATTTTTTGCCATTGCTTTTGTAGTTGAGAAACTCCTAAATTACCTGCTGATTTAAGAAGAGCAACAGAAATACTAGATATCTGAATACTTTTGCAAATCAATTAATGAATAGAAGTCAAAAATGAGAAAAAAAGAATAGATTCTGATCCTCCCTAATATTACTAGAAAAGTTCTAAGAAAACTTAAGCTTAAAATATCCAATATGTAGTCATTTACTAAGTTCATTTACCAATTCATTTCAAATAGTTAATTTTTGGTAATTCCTTCATCAACCTCAATCCAGCCAGCAGGATCAGTTTTATATAGTATCTACTACGGCAAAATCTGGAGGAAAGCAAAAAAATAAAAATAAAAATAAAAAAAAAATTAGAAAGATCAGGGCCGACAGTCTGTCTGTCACATAATTTTTTATTTTTGTTTTGTTGTTGTTGTTGTTGCTGTTGTTGCTTTTTCTGGTCAAAGTCTATGTCTAGACTCATTCTATGAACTCCCCTGTTTCTTTTGCCTGACATTTGGTACAAATATTATTGTCATGTCTGTATCCCATTTCTTCCCGAACTGGCAACTTGGGCATCAATCAGTGATGAACTGATGCTGAGTTGCGTAACAAGTGACAACATCGTCCCCCAAGGTGTCCACAACTCTTGCTTTGTGAATATGTTTTGACATGTCAGGCACAAACCTGATTCTTACAAATGTGTTAGACTAGCTA
Source organism: Cygnus olor (assembly GCF_009769625.2). Lineage (NCBI taxonomy): Eukaryota > Metazoa > Chordata > Aves > Anseriformes > Anatidae > Cygnus > Cygnus olor. Next base: position 41,025,305 of record NC_049171.1, read on the forward strand.
GCAAACCAGCCTTACAAATAACAGAGAGAGGCTTTTGTTCTCATGCAGCATTTGTTTTGCTTTGCAGAAGAAATATTTCTATGTTAATTAGATTTTTCTTTTGTCCTGCCTTTTTTTTTGTGTGTGATTCATCTTTCTTAATTTTTTATTTTTTTTTTTAGCTGAAACATCTGCCACTAGCCTTGCAGTAAATCCTTGACACATAGGTATTACTCTTCATTAAGGAAAACAAAACACTACAAAACTCCCAAAGATGAGAATACTCTTTTCCCTGGTGGGCTACTCAGACACATTATGTTCTCCTTCTGTCTCCAGTCATCTCTGCTGGCAAGTGTCAATTACAGACACAGGTTTTTGGGAATGGAAGGATAAAGCACAATTTACAAATCCTTTCCTCTGGAAGCAGACAAGTGTAATGACTGAGACTGTTTGCTGTAATTGAATTTCATGCTGTCATCTATTCAGTCACAAAAATGTCAACTTCAAGGATGTTGCTCATGAAAAAAAAAAAATCACCTTAATACATTCTTCTTGCTACTGTATAGCTAATATTGTTATCCCAGTTGACTTGTCTAAAAGTAAAAGTTGCATTTGCAGCCGTAAAATGTGATATGAGGTGGTGACTTTGGAGGCCTATGGACCAGTACGATTACGTTTATTTAGCGTAGGATGTCCAAGAGACAGTTGAATAAATTCCAGCCCCATAACAAAGAATTTTGTTTCAGACATAGCCAAGAAAATCTGGGAAATGTCATGCCAAAAAGGAAAAAAAAAAAAAAAGTTTATCAAATATTAATGGAAAAGCGTATAAATATTCTACAAAGATGTCATCACTAAACGATAATTATCACTGTTCCACAGGTTTGATCAAACTGGTGCTTTCAAAAATATAATTGTTCAGTGGCGAGAAAACATTGCCCTAGTTACATTCCTAAAGTGTGTACAACTTCTGTTTCAGCCTTCCAAATTCACGTGAAATGCATTATAATGGCACTACTAAGGATGGATGCATTTCTGAGAGCAGCTTGGGTGAGATTCCTTGAAAAATTGGCTTGCAATTTTGTTCAGTTATAAACCTTTATTTTTTTTTCCAAACAGTGCTACATCTCTCATATTTATATATATCCATCTGGGAATCTCTACTACAGTGATAAACAGTAGAAGTAACAAGCCTGAAGTTAGTGAGTATGCATGGGAGTGAAACTCATGTCTATGAGAGGAAGGTTAGACACAGCAAACAGCCCATGACTCCAAGGTCAGGGCTTGTCAAAGATGCAGTCTCACTGATGAGAGTGGGGTCACTACTGTGGAGAACTGCCACTGATATAAACACAATATTCAACATTTCCCTCAAAGTATAAAAAAATTTCACACATTTCAACAACTGAGGAAAAAATGAACATTTGAAACAATGTTGAAAATAGCATCATGCAAAAGCAGAAGGAAAACCCATTATCTCATAGGAAAAATATTTTGTAAAGTGAATCTAGTTGATTGATCTGAATATACAATATAAATTAACACCTACCTATTAAACAGTAGAATTACTATAGAGATAATGCACACATTTAAATGCACACATTAAAAATAAAATGCACGAAACTTTGGTTCCTTTAAATTTGGTCTCTCTCTCTCTTTTTTTTTTTTTTTTTTTCCTAAGAAATAATATTAAAAAATGTAACAGGAACAAAGCACTTATAGGACTTCTGTAACTGTATTTACATGATAAATTGTCATGATTCTAAAACAATTGTATCCCTACTATCTACTGCACAAAAAGTACATTCAAAATATTATTTCCAAAAGACCTTAAATTTTCTTTATTTTGGGTAGATGTTGGTTCCTAAATCCACTTATTTCTTTTCTTTTTTTTTTTTTTAAACAAAACAAAACAAACAAAAAAGAATCACAGAATCACAGCATTGAAGGGATCACATATCCTGCATTGGATGGGACCCATGAGGATCACCGGGTCCTACTCCTGGCTCCACACAGGACAAACAGCACAAACACTTGTGATTTTTTGTTTTGTTATTTGAGAACATGCTATGGTTCAACATGTCTCTAGCTTCTGCTCACTTGAAAACCTTGCACAGAGACAAAGACTTGTCTGATGCAGAAATATATTAAATTGGAAATACATCAATCATTAAAATTAAAGAATTCACTATGTGGTTTCAAAAGCTGTACAGAATCGTCATCTTTTTACAGACTTTCTAGTGGCTTCACTTCTCTGAATGCTAGAAGGCTCTAAGGGGAACCCAAGTTCTTTATCCAAAGGTTAACTTCTTGGAAAGTTAGATTAAGAAAATGTCAATTACACAAATTATAAACCCATTTAGTTTTCTGAATAGTTCTACTTTTAGTGCAGCATTTAGGGCTTGATTCTGACCTCTCATCAATTATATTTTAGTTTAGCTACATTGATTTTACCTAAGTTATCCTTGCTTTATACCAACGGAAATAAGATCAGAATCAGGTCCTAAGGGTAAAGTAATTAAAAATGTAATTATCACAACTGATCATCTAGCATTGCTACATAATTAATTGGTTACATTTTATTTTTTTCTTTATTTTTTTTTTAACAAAAAGATTTTGGCATTTCTTTGCCAATTACACAGATAGGTTTTTTACTTTTTTATTTCAGAAATAGCTCTGGATGGGATCCAGACAATTTAACTTACGCAACTTGGTGCACCTACCCTTTAGGCAGCTACAGCTCTCCTAGATTAAGTGCTTAAATTCTCTAAACAGCTTCACTCCCTGTGATAGAGTGGTAAGTGTGTTGGAGGGATCCAGAATAGATCCTGACTGTTTAAACCTAGACCCACAAATTTGACATCTTATTTTAACACCCGGGAACAACTTTCTCCATTGTATACACAGTGAATGTAGGCACTGATTTTAGAAGAAACTGATTACCTGGCACACCAAGTAAACATGACACCTAACACATAAATATTTTTTTTATGAGAGGTGGACCCTCTCTTTTTCACACACCATCTAAAATTTACCCTTATTCCTTGTATTTTCCTTGCAAACTTAAAGAGGATTCCTTGATCCTTAAATCTTCGTAAGGAAATTAGTCCTGGGTCTACTCTGATTTACCTCTCATGCAAATCTAGCAAGATCCATCTTTCTACATGCGACAGTGTAAATTTAACTCTCAGTGAGCTTAAAGGTAGTTCAGCAAGCCACTGGCTAAATACCATAGCTACTCACTTAACTGCAACTTCACAGTTGTAGGCAATGAATTTAAAGCTGAAAAGATTAAAGCATGAAACAACATTGGAAGGAGGAGATATGGGGATATGCCAACTAGCTAACTCAGGGTTTGATTCTATTTCAGTTTTTAATGGTGTGAGTAAGAAGCGATTGCAGTGAATCACTGGAACTTTAATCAATATCCAGGGTGAAAAAGTTGAAAATGGAGATCTTTGCAATAACAGAAGGCCATGTACAATTTTAGACAGGTTAAAGTTTAAAAAAAAGAGAAAAAGTTGATTCTGTTAAATTACAGAATTACTCAGTGTATTGGCCAAATAAGCAAAAGTGTATAAATATCCTTGAATTGTTTATTATGGTTCTATTTATCCCAAATAACAGAACTGACTCAGAACTGACATGCCATTCTGTCACTCACAGTGAAGATATTGAAAGAGAGCAGGGTTGGTCTGTCTCTCACACTTTATATAGTATGTGCTGTCCTGTTAAATAAAAGTATGGAAAAATAGTGTTTACAAATCTTACGAGTCTTTCAAAGTTGTAAAGGATACAACAAAAAGAAAGTAAAACTGGAATGACACAAGAGAAATGAAACTTGAGTCATACCCACAGCACTATATTGTGTTTTAAAGAAAATTACTATTTTCCTACACAGAGTGCGTAGATCATTTTTCAATTACTGTTTTTCTATGAAAGAGGCTCCAACTCTGCAGTAGAAAATTATTGCTACCTACTGATAACTACAGTGCAAAAGTTGTATTCACCACCAACATCAAAAGACTAAAATTTAGTGATTCTAAGGCACATCACCAGTAGAGCAACTCTATTTACATGAAAGAGAATATCCTAAACTATAGTTTCTATTTAAACTAGCTAGAGACCATTTAGACACTGTGTTAATACCTGAACATGCAAAACAGAATCTAAAGGTTATACAGTATGTAGACAGCATCAGAAATAGGCCTATATCCTCCTAATATTAGTCTATTGCCTTATTCATTTGAACATGTTCCAGTGTAATTATTTATTCTCACGAGTGTAATATAATACATTATATATACATTATAATACCTGCATTAAAATAGATATATATCAGTATCAGTGTCCTGGTTTCAGTTAGGACAGAGTTAATTTTCCTCCTAGTAGCTGGCAGGGTGCTATGTTTTGGATTAGAATGAGAAGAGCGCTGATAACGCAGGTTCCCCCCCACCTGAACAAACCAGTGGCCACCAACTAAAAGAGAATACTTTGGAGAAACTTTTTGAAGAGGTCCAGCAACTTAAAGAGAGTGTATTTTCTTCCCCACCTGTACAAACCAGCGTCTCAGCTATTAGGGGTAAACGTGCATCCATGCAAAGAAGACAATATGGTGGGTACACACCCCGCACCACCCTGTGGTTTTACCTACGTGACCATGGAGAGGACATGAGAAAATGGGATGGAAAATCTACTGAGACCCTAGAGGCACGGGTACGTGAGTTGCAAAAGAAAACAATCGGGAGAAAGGGGTTCTCTGAAAAGTTTGCTGCTCCAACTTCTAGCAGGCAGTCTTTTAAACACAGAAATGAAGATTCTGACCAGGACTAGAGGGGCCCTGCCTCCAGCCAGGGGGAGGAAAGGGACAACCGAGTTTATTGGACTGTGTGGATTCGATGGCCTGGCACGTCTGACGCACAGAAGTATAAGGCTCTAGTAGACACCGGTGCACAATGTACTCTAATGCCATCCAGCTGTAAAGGGCCAGAGCCCATCTGTATTTATGGCGTGACAGGGGGATCCCAGCAGTTAACTGTATTGGAAGCTGAAGTGAGTCTAACTGGAAATGAGTGGCAAAAGCACCGTATTGTGACTGGCCCGGATGCTCCGTGCATCCTTGGCATAGACTATCTTAGAAGAGGATATTTCAAGGACCCAAAAGGGTTCCGCTGGGCTTTTGGCATAGCTGCCTTAGAGACAGAGGACATTAAACAGTTGTCTACCTTGCCCGGTCTCTCAGAGGACCCTTCTGTTGTGGGGTTGCTGAGGGTTGAAGAACAGCAAGTGCCAATCGCTACCACAACTGTGCACCGGCGGCAATATCGCACCAACCGAGACTCCCTGATTCCCATCCACGAGCTAATTCGTCAACTGGAGAGCCAAGGAGTGATCAGCAAGACCCATTCACCTTTTAATAGTCCCATATGGCCAGTGCGAAAGTCTAATGGTGAGTGGAGACTAACAGTGGACTATCGTGGCCTGAACGAAGTCACGCCACCACTGAGTGCTGCAGTGCCGGACATGCTAGAACTCCAGTACGAACTGGAATCAAAGGCAGCCAAGTGGTATGCCACAATTGATATTGCTAATGCATTTTTCTCCATCCCTCTAGCAGCAGAGTGCAGGCCACAGTTTGCTTTCACTTGGAGGGGAGTCCAATATACTTGGAATCGGCTGCCCCAGGGGTGGAAACATAGCCCTACCATTTGCCATGGTCTGATCCAGTCTGCGCTGGAGCAGGGGGAGGCTCCTGAACACCTGCAGTACATCGATGACATCATTGTGTGGGGTGACACTGCAGAGGAAGTTTTCGAGAAAGGGAAGAAAATAGTCCAAATCCTTCTGAAGGCCGGTTTTGCCATAAAACAAAATAAAGTTAAAGGACCTGCACGAGAGATCCAGTTTTTAGGAATAAAATGGCAAGATGGACGTCGTCAAATCCCAATGGATGTGATCAACAAAATAACAGCTATGTCTCCACCAACTAGCAAAAAGGAAACACAAACTTTCCTAGGTGTCGTGGGGTTTTGGAGAATGCATATTCCAAATTACAGTCTGATTGTAAACCCGCTCTACCAAGTAACTCGTAAGAAGAATGCTTTTGAATGGGGCCCTGAGCAACGACAAGCCTTTGAACAAATTAAACAGGAAATAGTTCATGCAGTAGCCCTTGGGCCAGTCCGAACAGGACCAGATGTAAAGAATGTGCTCTACACCGCAGCCGGGGAGAATGGCCCCACCTGGAGCCTCTGGCAGAAAGAACCTGGGGAAACTCGAGGTCGACCCCTGGGGTTTTGGAGTCGGGGATACAGAGGATCTGAGGCCCGCTCCAACCGAAAAGGAGATATTGGCAGCATATGAGGGAGTTCGATCTGCTTCGGAAGTGGTCGGTACTGAAGCGCAGCTCCTCCTGGCACCCCGACTGCCGGTACTGGGTTGGATGTTCAGAGGAAGGGTCCCCTCTACACATCATGCAACTGATGCTACATGGAGCAAGTGGGTTGCACTGATTACTCAGCGGGCTCGAATAGGAAACCCCAGTCGCCCAGGAATCCTGGAAGTGATTATGGACTGGCCAGAAGGCAAGTACTTTGGGATATCGTCAGAGGAGGAGGTGGTCCGTGCTGAAGAAGCCCCACTGTACAACAAGCTACCAGAAAATGAGAAGAAATATGCCCTGTTCACTGATGGGTCCTGTCGTATTGTGGGAAAGCATCGGAGATGGAAAGCTGCTGTATGGAGTCCTACACGACGAGTTGCAGAAGCTGCTGAGGGAGAAGGTGAATCGAGTCAGTTTGCAGAAGTGAAAGCCGTTCAGCTGGCCTTAGATATTGCTGAACGAGAAAAGTGGCCAGTTCTCTATCTCTATACTGATTCATGGATGGTAGCAAATGCCCTGTGGGGGTGGCTACAACAATGGAAGCAGAACAACTGGGAACGCTGGGGCAAACCCATCTGGGCTGCTGCATTGTGGCAAGATATTGCTGCCCGGGTAGAGAACCTGGTTGTAAAGGTACGCCATGTAGATGCTCATGTGCCCAAGAATCGGGCTACTGAAGAACATCAAAACAACCAGCAGGTGGATCAGGCTGCTAAGATTGAAGTGGCTCAGGTGGACCTGGACTGGCAACATAAAGGTGAATTATTTATAGCCCGATGGGCCCATGACACCTCAGGCCATCAAGGTAGAGATGCAACATACAGATGGGCTCGTGACCGAGGGGTGGACCTGACCATGGACACTATAGCACAGGTTATTCATGATTGTGAAACCTGTGCTGCAATTAAACAAGCCAAACGGTCAAAGCCTCTCTGGTATGGAGGACGATGGCTGAAATACAAATATGGAGAGGCCTGGCAGATTGATTACATCACACTCCCCCAAACCCGCAACGGCAAGCGCCACGTACTTACAATGGTGGAAGCAACCACCGGATTGCTGGAAACATATCCTGTGCCCCATGCCACCGCCCGGAACACTATCCTGGGCCTTGAAAAGCAAGTCCTATGGTGACATGGCACCCCAGAAAGAATTGAGTCAGACAATGGGACTCATTTCCGAAACAACCTTATAGACACTTGGGCCAAAGAACATGGTATTGAGTGGGTGTATCACATCCCTTATCATGCACCAGCCTCCGGGAAAGTTGAACGATACAATGGACTGTTAAAGACTACACTGAAAGCAATGGGTGCTGGGACATTCAAAAATTGGGAAACACATCTGGCAAAGGCCACCTGGTTAGTCAATACTAGAGGATCTGCCAACCGAGCTGGACCTGCCCAATCAAACCTGTTACGCACTGTAGAAGGGGATAAAGTTCCTGTAGTGCACGTAAGAAACATGCTGGGTAAGACAGTCTGGGCTACTCCCGCCTCAGGAAAAGGCAAGCCCATTCGTGGGATTGCTTTTGCTCGGGGACCTGGATGCACTTGGTGGGTAATGCAAGAGAATGGGGAGGTCCGGTGTGTACCTCAAGGGGACCTAATACTGGGTGAGAATAGCCCATGAGTTGAATTATAATATGTTAATTATCATATAACACTGTATGTCATCGCTACCATGGTTGCTATATATCATAGATGAAAATGGTGATTAATTAGAAGGTATTGGAAAGAGTGTAACCTGAGCATGACATAAATGGTATGGAATAAGGGGTGGATATCTGTCCTGGTTTCAGTTAGGACAGAGTTAATTTTCCTCCTAGTAGCTGGCAGGGTGCTATGTTTTGGATTAGAATGAGAAGAGCGCTGATAACATGCTGATGCTTTAATTGTTGTAGAGCAGTGCTTACACCAAGCCAAGGACTTTTCAGCCTCTCTCTGTCCTGCTAGCGAGCAGGCTAGGGATGCAGCAGAAGCTGGGAGGGGACAGACCCAGGACAGCTGACCCAAACTGGACAAAGGGGTATTCCATACCATCTGACGTCATGCTGAACAATATATAGGGGTGGCTAGCCGGGGTGGAGGGGTGGCCGGCTGCTCGGGGATAGGCTGGGCATCGGTCAACGGGTGGTGAGCAATTGCATTGTGCATCACTTATTTCGTACACATTATTACTATTAATACTATTATTATTATTATTATTGTTGTTATTCTTTTCCCTGTCTTAATAAACTGTCTTTATCTCAACTCACAGGCTTCACTTTCCCGTTTCTCTCCCCCATCCCGGAGAGGGAGGGGGGAGGGTGAGCGAACGGCTGTGTGGTGTTTGACTGCCAGCCGGGCTAAACCACAACAATCAGGAACATCTATAGCTTGTTTCCTTAATGTATATGGTCTCAGCATTGCTTACAGTATGAAATGAAAAAAATATTAGTACGGGAATTTTGCATGATAATAAATACATAATATATAAATACATGCGTATATATGCATTCTCATATAAAATAAAATGTTCATTACTTTCTCTTACCTGTGTATATAAAAACCCTGCCTTAGAAAATAGCTATTCTAAAACTCTCAGAAACTGCTCTCTTGATCAATCTATTTATTACCCAGGTTACTTACTAATCAAAGCTGTACTGCACACACACTCGGGTATAATAATAAATATATATGTATATACACATGTATGTTCTGATTGACCAACAGTGGTTGAATTAGTCATAATATAAAGCTGACAATTATACGGGCATGTCTTATTGGAACTTGTCTTGATTGGAACTTGATGAGTTTTTCTTTTTTCAATCTTGGAATTTCTGTAATCCAAACTATGTTAAAGGTTTATGAAATACACATCAAAAATCATGTAATATGAAGACTCGTGGACCCTTTTTAACAACATTTGTATCCTTCAAGAACCAGCCAGAGATTCATACATGCACTGCATGTACAGATTAAATGGGATAGAAGTGTTTTCTTGCACAGCTAGTCTAGCCAGATAACATATTCTAGTGTTAAGTACATACTTCTTTTTTTTTAGCCCTGTTGTTAGCTGCTGGCAAAATAATTGAAAGAAAGTAAAAATAATAGAGATCATTGATGTGGTATTTTAAAATACTTAGAATATGTAAATATACATATTTAATAACAAGCTAAATCTCAAAGGAAGGAAGGAAGGAAGGAAGGAAGGAAGGAAGGAAGGAAGGAAGGAACGAAGGAGAAAGAGAGAAAGAGAAAGAGAGAAAGAGAGAAAGAGAGAGAAAGAAAGAGAGAAAGAAAGAACGAAAGAGAGAGAAAGAGGAAAAAGAGAAAGAGAGAAAAAAAGAGAGAGAAAGAAAAAAGAAAGAAAGAAAGAAAGAAAGAAAGAAAGAAAGAAAGAAAGAAAGAAAGAAAGAAAGAAATAAAGAAAGAAAAAGAAAGAAAGAAAGAAAGAGAGAGAGAAAGAAAATCCAAGTCTGCAGCATTTTGCACAATACGGATTCAATTAGTGTGAAATTATCCTTTTTGCTCCTTTACTTTAGTTTTCATGGAACAAGAAGGATGACAGAAAAGGAAAGGGAAGGAAAAAAAGGAAGGGAGGGAGGAATGTGGGTTTTTGCAACCAGTGCTTCTGAGAATTCAGATACTGGCATCTTGTTGGCTATAACATGAAGAATGCATAGTCTAGAAAATAATCCTGCCCAGTTCCTGACTGTAGAACAGCACATGAAGTGCCATGACTGGTCTTGAGTAGAGGCTTCGTACTACAAGAAGTTAGGAATGTAAGCAGTTGTCTAGAGTTTTAAGGAGCTTAACTGTTAGAAGAAAAAACAACTACTACAAAACATTTTAATGATTTCTCAATTCCAGAGCTGGTTAAACTGTCTGCATAGATACAAACAATGACAATAAGTATGCTAAACTGAAGAAATTCTCCTTACCGATGGAATATCAATGTTTATCAGAGAAACTTTATCTTGTTCTTAGCAAGTTGAATCATGCAAAAACAAGATCAATAAGGAAGGATGTCTTTAAAGATCCGTGTTGCATAATGGAAATTACTTTGAAGAGCTGGCTGATGTTCATGGGGAGTTAGCAAACTGTCCCTGCAGGCGCTGGTGACATTAGGCAGTTCGAAATACAGTACTTCACTTGAAGCATATTTGACTCATTCTATTGACATAAACATCACATGTTTAGCATTAACTGCTTTTACAACCTGCTTTATAAATATATTTTGCTTTCTTTTGCATTGTCTGTCTTCTCCTTTCTTTTGTTGCAAATATTTTTGCTTGTTATTTTTGCTTCTGACAGTTTGATGGTTATTATTAAGAGATCGCAGGTGTTCTTTAGTTCTTTTCAGCGATTCATTTAGGTACCTAAAGCATTCAACACATTAATGGGTGACTAATTGTTGTCTGTACACTTAAAAGAAAAAAGCCCATAGACAGAAAATATAAATAAAAAGTAAAACAGCTACAAAGACAGTGCATTTCCTTGTGGTTTTTGTTTGATTGTTTGTTTTGTTTTGTAGTATTTGTAGTATTGTTTTTAAGCAGGAATGAATAGTCTAATCACTGGCACTTTATAACATGGCACAGCAACACTCATGTTAAAATAAATGGAACACACTACGCTCTTAATTAGGCTATTAATCAGCAGAGTGAAAGGTGGATCAACCACCTAGCATTTGCTCCAAATACAGTTTGTCAGATTGTCACTGGTTATCCAGGTAACAGCAGGTTTGCAGGAATTATTATTTTTGCTTAATCAGCACCTTTTGCACTAGTCATTACAGGCCTGAAAGTAAATTTCTCTTCTTTCTTTTGTCTCCACAGCAAGATCCCTTTTCCAGAAACTATGAATTTGGAAGAGAATCATTTCACTTGAGAACCAAATTTATGAGTTTGTGGTTCAGAAATATCCACTGGTCTGTACCAGCTTTTCTTGGACAGAGTCACTGAATGGAGGTTGGAGGTTGAGCAGAAACTTTTTCATGGTGAGGGTGACAGAACACTGGAACAGGCTGCCCAGGGAGGTTGTATAATCTCCTTCTCCGGAGACGGTCAAAATCCACCTGGACATGTTCCTGTGTGACCTGATCTAAGTGTTCCTGCTCTGGCAGGGGGATTGGACTAGATGATCTTTCAAGGTCCTTTCTAATCCCTAACATTCTGTGATTCTGTGATATGCACAATCACCTCTTTCTCTTTGCAAGATAAAGCAGACAGGAGGAAGAAAGGTCAGCCTTCCTCCTATATACCTGTTATCTTATTATTTCTTTGCTGTGAATTGAATGCCTGATAAGTCTGATCTGATTTTCTTCTCTATAGACTTTCTGTCTTCATTCCTCCTTCCCTTGTTTTGTCTGTATTGAAAAGTAAAAAGTGTTTCTAGCATTGACTCAACTATCATTCATGTTATATTTCATGCATCTAGATCATAATGAACTTAAAGATTTAAAAAAAGTTTTGGACATTGAATAACAAAAAGGTAAAGTTTAATGAAATGTTAAATTCCACAGAATTTGAAATATAAAAAATGGACAAACATTTTGTGTCTTTACTAGAGAAGAACCAAAAAGAAAGAAAAAGATAAACATGATACAGCAAAATTAGTGGTATTACAAGGAAAGATATATAAAGCCACTTGAAGAATGGGTATGAGAGGTGACCCAAAGTTACATATGGTTTAGAGTGGCCTTAGGAAATTACACTTCCAGGTCTCCTCTGCTGTTACTACAGAAAACTTTTACTTAACTGTAACTTAAGTGAACTTGAATAATTTAAACTTTTACTCCATAAAGAAGACTTTTCTCTGTGATCTTTGGCCATAGCAGCTGAAGAAGAGGATGAAAAGGAATATAAGTAAAACAGGGATATACTGGTGCTGAATATTTTGATAAAGAGATTGCTACAATTGAACAGAAATTAGGCTCTTTTTGTTATCCCATGGTTTGCTTTCATACCTTTAACATTAAATGGTAAATTAATTTTGAATTAATAAACAAAACACAGTACAGTTTCAGCACCATGACCTAAATCCCGCCAGTAATGTGATCTACACTACTGCTTGTATCCCCAAAAAGGAATGGAATGGTCCAGTGTGCACCACTGGACTGGGGCCCCAGAGCGGAATGCTGCCAAGGGCTGGGAAACCAAATTATGTCTTTTAAACACTGGAATCATCCAGCTTCAGGTTAAATCACAGATCTGAAGAAAAAAAAAAAAAAAAAAGGGGCGGGGGGAATTACACATCTAGAATATAATAGGTATATTAATGATATGCACTTCTGTCCGTATTGAATACCTGACTCCTTTGACATAGTATTTAAATGTAGTTTTCTTCTAAATAATACATAAATGTCTTTTTTTTCCACTTTTTTTTTTTTTTTCAAAATCCTAAAAGATTTGTTTTTTTAAGTTAGTTCTTTCGAAATTGCCAGCTCTAACAATGGTTTATTTAATGTACTCTGTAAAATTATTTCTCTCTTAAGGCTTATTCGTTTATTTACGGGCATGATATTTCCACCTTTTTATTTTTCTAGGTTTATTTTTCTGTTTGCATTCTTTCAAAGCACTGAGGTAAACAAAACCTCACATATATACCCATCAGGATATGTTTTTTTAACTGAAACGCTGCACAATTAAAGTTAGGCTATGGGCTTTCATTCAAGATATATCACCTGACAATGTTTTTGTTTGGTTGGTTTATTTATTTTCTGGCCTGATTCACTGGAACATTAGCCATGAATAGAAGCTAATACACCTGCTTTGTTTTAATGGCTCACCAGGGCAAAAAAATCAATATTAAAAATGACTTGTGTATTAATGACAAAAAACAAACAAACAAGTGTTAAATTGATGACCCTGCAATTATCTCATCTTTATTGAGGCAATGACAGCTTATTTATAAATGCTGCTGGATGTTTATTTTGCCAGGATATTGATTTTTGGCAATTAATGAATCTTTGTGCCTTGAGAGGATACTATTATTTCTTGAGCTAGATACAGATCTCTGATTACACATTTAAGTGTTCTTGGGAAAACACCATAGCTTTCAATTTTTGCATTCTTTTATTTATGGAAAAATTTGAACTAATTTTGCTGGAATAATTATCATTCCCAAACCCAACAAAAATCAAAATCACTAAAACAACAAACATACAAAATCTACCAAAGTGGTGCTGATAATAAAATAACTCACTATATTATGTTTCTGTAACAACAACAACAAAAAGTAATATGCTCACCTGAAGGCAAGCCCACCAAGCTTTGCAGTACAGTTTTTACATTAACCAGGTTCTACCATAGCAAGTGTTAACGTATTTTAAACTTTTTTTTTTTCATTTAATGATTTACATTTGCTCAGTCAAAATTCCATTTAAATTATGCATTGTTTACTGACATTTATCACAGTGTTCTGTGAAACACTACTTTTGAAGCATGTTGGTTAAAAAAGTGCACGTAGCAAGAAAACTCAGTACTAACAGAAATAAAATTTTGTTAGATGATGAATATTTCTATCTAAAATGGAGATGAGAAACTGAAGTACCATAATCATCAGCAGCTGCAGGGTGCCAGAGTTCCTCATTCTCTAGCAGTAACTCCAGATAAGAAAACATAGAATCATAGAATCATTAAGGCTGGAAAAGACCTTCAAGATCATCTGGTCTGACCATCCCCTTACCACCAATATCACCCACTAAACCACGTCCCTGTTCGTCACGTCCAAACTTTCCTTAAACATCCCCAGGGATGGTGACTCCATCACCTCCATGGGCAACCCATTCCAATGCCTAACCATTCTTTCTGAGAAGAAATTTCTCCTAATTTCCAACCTAAACCTCCCCTGACGTAACTTGAGGCCATTCCCTCTTGTCCTATCACTAGTAACCTGTAAGAAGAACAATCCCAGTTCCCTCAGTTTTAATCCTTTTCCATTTTCCTTGTGCTGGTCTGGTCTGGTTGGGATGGCTACCTTTCCCTGCAGCAGCCCATACGGTGCTGTGTTCTGCACTTGTAGCTAGAACAGCACTGGTATCACACCAGTGTTGTGTCTATTGCTGCACAGTACTGGCACCACATCAGGACTCCCTCCAAGCCCCCAGCAGGCTGGGGGTGGGCAAGTGATGGGGAGGGGACATCACCAGGGCAGCTGACCTAAACTGACCAAAGGGATATTCCATGCCATATGATGTCACACTCAGCAATAAAATGTGGGAAAGGAGAAGGAGAAGGGGGGCTCTCGTTGTGGAAGCAGCTGTCCTCCTGAACAACTGCTACGCGTATTGAGGCCCTGCTTCCCAGGACGTGAACATTCCTCATTGATGGGAAGTACAGAGTAACTGCTTTTCTCTCTCTGTGTTTCTGTGTGGCCTTTTTTTTTTTTTTTTTTTCCCTCTCCCTTTTCCCTTTAATTAAATAATCCTTATCTCAAACCTTGAGCTCTTTGTGTCGTATTTTCTCCCCCTTCCTCTTTGAGGAGGGGGAGTGAGAGAGAGGCCATGGTGGAACTCAGCTGCCCACCTGAGTAAAACCACCACAGTCCTTATTTAGAAAGTGTATGTAACCCAGCTTACCCAGATATATTTAATATAAGATAGAATACATAAAACACTACAGATAGTGCATAATATAACTGTAAAATACAGGAATGAATAACCAAGCTACAAATGCGTTGACAAAAATCTCTATTCATGATTTATGTGCTAAATGTTTTGGTTTTAGCTCCCTGCAAAAGGCGAAAGCAGGAATACCATTCAATCAAAATCAACAAATATTTGTTTTCACCAAAGTTCTCACTGTCATAAGAATATTTCCCTGGCAAT
The DNA here is from genome assembly GCF_009769625.2 of Cygnus olor. Taxonomy (NCBI): domain Eukaryota; kingdom Metazoa; phylum Chordata; class Aves; order Anseriformes; family Anatidae; genus Cygnus; species Cygnus olor. Next base: position 41,040,480 of record NC_049171.1, read on the forward strand.
TATTTATATTATTTTAATATTAAATTGGTTTCTAATGTTAGAAATATTTCTTAAAAAAAAAAAAGACTAGTGTAATCAAAAATGTCATCAAAAATGACTAGGATAATGACTTGTTTAGAAAGCACAAATATATTTCTCTGTTTTTTACTGTAAGGTTTTAACCTCAAGTCTGGGTAAATGTGTACATCATCAGTCTTCAGCTAAATGATATCTTAATTACTTTAGATCACAAAAATATTCTGGATTAAACTTTTCCAAGTCCCCAAAATTTCACATAGTACATATAGCAAATCTACCTCAAATAAACTTGCAGTTACCCAAACAACTTTTGACTGCTTTTCTTAATCTAAATATAAAAAGCTGTGTAATGCTTTTCCTGCCATGCCTAACAAGAAAAAAAAAATATTAAAAATTGTCTATGGCAGAGTTTTAGGAAAGAAGACATGAGAAATGTGTGTTGAACCAGCAGATGAAGATTTTAATCTAAAATGGTGGAAAGAAATTCGAAGAATCTATATTGTTTCCCAGACAGAACTGTTGTAAATTGCCATAATAAATGAGCGTGTCCTAATTACTCAGGAAGTTCCAGAAATTATAATCATAAAGCTGTCTTTCAGACTAACAGCATTTTCCTGCTTCACCAGGCAGTAGGTTAGAATAAGTGGTAAACACAACATTAGCATTTCACCTTGTCCTTGACAAAGCATGCCATTGTCACTTAGGGTAAAAGCTTTTTGGGTTAGAGGATGCATTTTTGTATGTGTATCTAATGACTACTATAGTCAGACAGAAGTCTGATGGAAGCCTTTCAACACTACTCTGAAAAAAAAAAAAAACAATATGTAAAATACTGATAATGACACTGTCTTTCAGATAGTTTCATAGTGATGTTTTATATATCCCTGAAGACGAGAGATTATTTTAAGCATTCTTCCAAAAATAAGGTGAAAAATCCACTGTGCATGACATGATTCCATGGATTCAATAATAGCAAAAAATAAGGGAATTATACTTTCTCTTGCTTTATTCTTCACTCCTTGCCATTCTCTTCCTTTACCAGAAATTGCTGTGTGAAACAAGATAGGCTGCCTCTATTTCCATCTTGGTTAGCAAGACTCATTCTTGAAGAAAAGTCATAAAGCTGATTACTGAAATCACAAGTAATGTTCAGTATAACAGGTCTTATCACAGATTTTGAGGCAAAAACTCCTTGAAAAATAAGCCAGGAGAAGATGGCTCACAAGCAGGAAAGGCATAGAAATATCTGGAAAAATACAAAAATCGAGCGGCAAGTGGGATAAATGATTATATCAAGTGAGTTCCAATAAAAGTATTCTTTCTAAAATTGTGTACAACACATATGCCACTAGAATTTGTATTTCATTTCTTTGAACATTTATAATAAACTAACAGAATTCTTTCTTAATTTACCATTAATAATCAATGTCAGTGGTATATCCAGACAGTGATATTTATTACCAGTAATGCATGATGTTGTGGATGTCCCATCCCTGGAAATGTTCAAAGCCAAGTTGGATGGGGTTTTGGCCAACCTGATCTAGTGGGTGGCATGCTGACCTATGGCAGTGGGGTTGGAACTTGATGAACTTTAAGACCCTTTCCAGCCCAAGCCATTCTATGTTTCTGTGATAACGCCAATACCAATGGAATGAGTAATTTGATATTACAATAATGATTGTTCCTGAAATGGGTTTAAACAGTATAAACAATATAAAGGACATGGTAACATACACGCAATATTTAAAATTTACTGTTATTTTGATTGCCATAATTCATCAACACTTATGTTCATAAACATCTACACGATGTTGAATAACATACCTTGATAAAAGGTGCATGAATGATCTGTACTGTCCAAAGATATGTGATTATGCCAGATCAAAACTGAATTTCACCAGAATATTAAAAAGAAAAAAAAAATAATAATCAGTAATCATTTCCTTGCTAAAATATCAATTGCTGTAAGCGTGCTGCAAGTATGGTTTAAACAAATATGCATATGTAAGTCATTAAAAAAAAATCTACCCTTTCACTATTCACATAATACTAATGATTTTATTTTGAAAGTCCAACTTTCTTCTTTCACAAACTACTATGCAAAAAGACACACATCCCATCAGTCTGAAAAATTTTAGCCAAAAATTTAAGAGCTGGAACGTAAATGCTTAAGCAACTGTAAGTACTGCTATCTACCTTGCTTTATCTTGGTTATATCTGTACACACATCTAGGGTAGGCTTATCATGAAATTAAATGTTTAAGGCAGCTCTAGCTTCATAAAACCAGATTTTCTGGGAGATGCTTGGCATTGATCTTGCAGCAACAAGTGATTTAAACCTTTGTCATTTGAAGAGTATGCATCTCCATGGTCTAATTAATTGTAAATACATCTATCGGGCACAGAAATTAAAAATAATAATAAAAAACAACACCTTTTTTTCTTAGTACAGAAAGAATAGAAAAAGAAGTCCTATCACATTTTTGAGGGGACTATTCAAAATAAATTCCAATTGTCATTAACTGGATCTAGTCATACTTGATGATAAGTCAAGTGTATGTAAAATGACAAAAAACAATGTAAATCAAAAATAGAAATGATAGTGGTTGTTAGCTAATGAGCTTTACTTGCTAATCTGCAGGGCTGGTGAAAGGAGAGGTATTTTAGATCAAACAAAAGTCCACGCAAGTAAAGTCGCATAATGATTAACCCTTAACAAGGGAAGTACTGCACGCCGTCAGCTTATGAATTCTCTTCACATTAGCTAAATTTCAAATGCTGGCATAGTTTTAAACAAAGAAAAATCTTCAAGTGTTCCAGCAGTACACCTAAGAACTATTGTGGCTCTGACACCTCTCTGTGGAGCAATATCTCCCTCCCTCCTTCCAGGCTTTGAGGCTAGGGTGAAAGATTTTAGGTGTGCACTTTTAGACTAGAAAGCAGTTGTTGCACGGGAACCTAGAGGAGTTAAAATGTTTTCTTGTACTCTTTACCTCTGGATGACATCTAGGGTACAGCATACCACTGGGAAAACAAAAGCAATGATTTTGTTTTTTATATAATGCATACACATACAAACACATTATTGTCTCCTCACTTTATTTAGGCACTTCAAATATGATAAATGTTCAGCATTCCTCTGAGCTTCCATACTAGCAAGACAGTAAGAGAAGGAAATCTGTGTTAGGATATCAAAATTAATATAACTGAAGTAATATTAAATGTGTAAATCATATGTTTTACATAGCATGTCTACTTCCAGACTACTAGTGCAAATGAAATGGCATGCTAGTCAACTCAAACAAACACTGTACACTCTAGTGCTATAAAAAGATAATATAGCTTTCTGGTATCTCACTAATTTTCTGGTATCTACAATCAGCGATACGCATTCTGGAAAGCAAATTTATGCACTTTGATATATGGGAAGGAGAACATTTTTTTCGAAGAGGCTGAATATCCTTTGTATTCATATGGAAATGTTGAAAGCCTTTTCTTCGCTCTTAAATTTCAGCATTTTTCCTTATAAAAATGGAAGACGATTTTTTCTTGGGGGTGTGGGGTGGGATCTCATTTCAGACAGCATAAATAGGTAGTGAAAATAAGGGAGAGAGAAGCTCTCTAAAGATATTGTTTTAAAGGAGAGATGAGAAAACAAGATTGAAGGCACAAAGAAAGTTGAAGGGGTGCAAGTATACAATATATTCTTTATACTCCATGAAATGATCACTGTTTTGAAGCTTTTGAGGCTTAATCACTAATGAGTGATGTGCCATACGATAACTCAAAGCTTCACCTCAGGATCTACCCACTCCAAACCTTTACTGCTCCTGAAAACTAAAGAACTACAACCTATTTGTCAGAGGCTCACTGTATGGAGCTCACATACACTCTTCATCACCTGCTCCGGCAAGTGTGAGAGCTTTGAATAAAACCAAAGAAAGACTTGTCCAAGCACTGCCCTTTATTAGCAGAAAGCTTTAGAAAGAAAAATATGACTTCTATTACATCTCCAAACTAAATCAAAATGATTCCACTTTTTTGAAGCTGAAGGAAAAAAAAAGGGGGTGGGGAGGGGGCAGAAAGAGGAAGGGTGGAGAGGAAAGGGGGCTTGGAAAACAGAGTTAAGAGAAGAGGAAGCAGCAAAGCTTACAGCTGGGGAATGCAGGTCAGCAGATTAATATAGCCCAAACTGCAATAAATTCAGGATGTGATCTGCTCCAGCCTCGACAATGAAATCAGTTTGCATGCTACTTTTTAAATCATTCAGTCATTCTTTAACAAGATGAACGTCTGGCAAGATTCTTTACCTCCCTGCCTCCTGGAAGAGATTACATTTTGAAAAGCTCTAATTTCTGAGAGTCTTCAATATGCTAAAATGTGGGCTGCTCCAAAAAGCAGCTTTAGCTCCATATTTCAACAAACGAAGTGAGAGTGAATACACAAAGAGAAAGATGATTTACACTCACTGTCTCTCACAGATTATTGTGGGCAAAGAATAAATGAGCAAATAAAAAATAAATAAATTCCAAACCACCCTTTTATCTTGTTACTTTGCTGAAATGTTAATTTTAATAGAAAATATCACAGAGATTGTTGGTTAAATCAGTGCTTTGCTACTCACGCTTCCAGGAATGAATGATTCTCTGTAGCTAAATTCACCCTGACACAACTCTGGGTTACACTAGATTTGATTCTGTGCTACTGTGAATCAGTCATTTACCTGAAATGAGTCACAAAGCCAGAGAAAGGGTTTTCTGCTTTTTTTCACTCCCCCCCCTTTTTTTTTTTCCGTTTGTTTCCATTTTCTTCACGAAAGATATCACTGGTAGGAAATAAATCATATATTTAGCAGTTATCCCATTCTAAACAAATAGTTTCATTTTCTGATTCTGAAATTGTTTAATCTGATGTAAAAAATTAGGTAGGAGAGGTAAACTGATTTTTAACCAGCTCATCTGTCAATGAATACTTTGACAAGCTTCAGCTCTGTAAATACTGAAAGCATGTGCTTACCTTTAAACAAACAGTCAACTAAAGTCAATGAGATTTAAGAATATGCTGACTTTAGTCTAGCTACCTTGTTAAATGGGGTATTTTGTGGGATCAAGTCCAAACTAAATAAACCAAACATATCCAACTGCTTATTTTAAATGTGTTCCACTACAATCCCATACTCCCACTAAACATTTAAAAAGAATGAACACAAACAAAACAAATATATTGTCCTTTGTAACACAAAGCTTTGGGAAGGAAAAAAAAAAGGATTAAAACAGATTTTTACTTTAACTGTGTGCAATAAATGTTAGATGGTAGTGCTTAGCCAAATTCTCACTGAAGTTACTTTTGAAGTTGCCAGAGCACTTGGTGGAAACATTCAGGGGTCTGCCTGGCATTTCTGAACTCTGGTGCATTTTTCCTTTCAGAGTCTATTTCTGGTAGCTTGCTTTGTGTCTAATTAGTTTCATACATGCTGCAGAGGGAACTGTACGGTGGGAATACATCTAGAAACAAATACACCTCTTGCCACGTTAACTTCAAGGTGAATTTTCATGAAGTTGGTCCTTCCTTAGCAATCTCTTTCAAGCCTTGAAAGGAAGAAGAATGGAGTTTCAAATTCATTTTTACATACAAGTTCTTGGAAGAAATATTTAGGTCAAACCAGAAATCCTACAATTAGATTAGTATTAGCTTTTCATAAAGTAGTTTTGAATTTATGTATCCTGCCTAAGAAATGACATTCTGTGTAATTTCCCATATAGCTTGGGCATACCACTCGTATTTCAGCAAGATCTATTTCATAGACAGATGCAGACAATTCTGAAAGAATCATATGTAGTATCAAGAATTCACAGATTTGTTCATTTATATTTACCATTGAGAACATCTATATTCATATTTATATTCATTTTACATATCTATATGTATCCATTTTAGTATCTTCCGTCTGTATGAGGTCCAAGAGGTTTCTAACTAGATATATCAAATTAGTGGACTGTTCCTACTTCCAGTCAGCTTCTTAATTATTTTGAAAACTTCGTCTATACATGTTTCCATGTCTCAATTAGATGACTCAATAGACTAAGAAGAAAAAAAAAAAAAAAAAGCAAACCTGGTCTTATAGAGAGTTGCCTTGTTTTCTTGGTTTAAATCAGACTTATTTTGATACAGTTCATCTGAAGTTATACTAAATTTCTTTTACAACAGCCACAGTAACTACAGAGGAATGTGTACAGACAGATAAATGCTCACCTACATGATTATTAATTACAGAAACAGATCCTTGCTGTGAAAATCTTATGGGTTAGTCTTGTACCTTAAGCAGACCATTGGGATTCCTGGGTTCGCAGTCCACAGATGTGTGATCAAATTAATCTCTTTTCCATTTCCTTTTTCTTGACTATGCAGATTTTTAGATGTGAAATAGCATCAAACACAATACTTCAAATATGGTCTGAAAATAGACTTTATGAGGAGGTGGAATGCGTTGTCCAAGTTCTCATGACAAACTCCCAGAGAATGACTAGTAATTTTGAGGGTTTAACGTTAGAGATGTTCCTCACATTGAAACAAGAAAAAGATCAGTTTCCCCATTCACCATTCCGGAGACATAATTATCTACTGTGAAAACTGTTTGTTGGTTTTTAGTGCACCACTCAGATCCTGTCCTGAATACCATACTCAGAAATAGTTTGTGTGTACATTTGTTTAGTCTCCTAACTGCTACATATATATATATATATATACATATATATATATAAATAGAAATTTTATAAAGAGTTTTTTCATACTCTGGCCCCAAGTCAAATCAACCCCACAGGGGCTGACCTCTGTGCCATGGTATAAACAATTGATTCCAGCATCATGACACAGTGTCCCCAGCAAGATATGCAACAAAGTCCAGATATCATAATAAGGCCCCACAACTGTAACTGTTAGTAACATTTCTAGTTTAATTCAACAGTTAAAATATTGTACTTGGTTAGCTTTAAGTATATCAAACCCCACAAAAAATTATAAGATGAAATTACCTGTCCACGATTGTGCTCTTCTGGGCTTTTATTCTGAGTAACCTTTACAAACTAGAAGTCATAACTGACATTCAGACTCAGAGGGGAATAAGGACAGCCACAAGAACATTCCTGAAGTAGCAGACTGTAGTTTCATTAATTCAGTATACATGGCATCTAAGAAGACCCTGTCTAGAGATAACAGGGATCCCACCCCTGAGAACAGCTTGACTGAGTTGATATAAAGATTCAGAAAAATCTTTAAATTCTCTCATCCTTTTTCTTGAGTGGAACAGAAGATATTCAAGAAGGAATTCAGTTGTCAAAATCCTTTATTCTGTGCTTCTCACAGGAAAAAGCTTAACTGCTAAAACGCCAGATCTCCTCTTGCAAGATGAGTCTTCAGTTGTTTGCACACAGCAGACATGAGTCACTGGCTGAACTAACTAAACACAGAGATCTGGTTATCCACTGCTAATTAGGAGTCCTTTACTCCTCCTCCTCAATGTTCCCAGAACGTTTTCAGGAATGAAATAAGAGCTTACCAACTTGAATCTGACTATTGTTGAAAAATTCACCTCAGGAAACAAGGACTGGTCATAGCTGCATTATACATTTATACATTACAGGTAATGTGAATGGGACAAATAAAGAGCCCCAGGGAAATTTAAAATAGGCAAAGTTCAGCTTACTGGAGAGAAGTAACCCTCACATATTAGTTCTCTGCAGCACTCCATGAACTGCAGAAATTGTCTGTAGTACGTACCGTATATTCCCTGCCTTTCTCCACCACGCGTTTTTACAGACAGAAGACTACTCAGACTTCCACCTCATAATATAGGTTCAAGTACCAAAACTGTCCAAAATTTCTGCACTGTTAGTTCAAAAAGCTGTAGATAATGCAAACATTTGAAGAAGCAGTCATGTTGTTCCCATCCTTCAATTGTTACATTTGCTCAGGAAGGACGAATGGTTGTAAATATAAAAAAAAATAAAAATGTCATTATGTCTGGAGTCCTGTGATATTTGAGAATAACAGGCTCAAGATATTGTTGGGAATAAAGTTACTTTCCTGTGATGGCCAATAAAAACTACTTATGGAGTAAACAGAGTTTAAATGAAGAAAAGAAGTAGAGAGCACAGAAAAAAAAAATTACTACTCTGATGCTGGGAAAGGAAAAAAAGACAGCATTTAAGATCCTCCTTATATTGAGATACTGAGTTTATTTTAATTTGTGGCTAAAGGAAAGAGAATTCTTTAAAAGATGTATTCCTTAAACTTGTATTTTATATTTTGTAATAACACATGAAAATTTATGGTGTTATCCCGAAATTTAAATCTATGTGAAAGTGACCCTTGAGGCATATGTACTTTCTTCTCTCTGCAAATCTATTTCCTCTGGTAAACTCTGGTTTCCTATACCAGCTAAAGACCTTCCATTCTGCTCAGCTTCCATTCTTTATTCTGTTGCAAACTATCTGGTAAAAAGACTTGTCTGACTCCCATTCCAGGGCTTTGCTTATTGATTGTTATTATTGCTGATTTATTTTGATTTTCTTTAGTCTTTCTTTTCTCAAACTGTCAGAAAGTCTCCCTCTGTCCTAAAACTAAATAAGATAAGGAATATATGACAAGAAGTATAGGATAAGGAATACCCTTATCCTATGAGGATAAAGAAAGAATATCTTTATCCTATAAGAATAAAGGAAGAAAAAAAATGAAGAAATTCATTTCATATACTTTATATATATACTATATATATATATACTATAAATATATATATAAATATATATATATATATATTTCATATATTTTCCATCTCTGGAATGGAACTTATCTGCCAGTTTTGAAGGACTATTTTAGCTGGAGACCCAGAACAGTGGCAATGCTTGCAGACTCAGCTGAAAACTAACACAGACGGAGGAAGATAGCTGCAATTATGGTTACTTATGGAACAAAACTTATAGAAGTACAAGGGCTGATCAAAAAGCACATGAAAAGTTGCACAGCCAAGTTAAATTTATTCTAGAGGCTGGAACTCCTGAGAAGCTAAAATTCCTGCTCAAAATGATGTTGAACGAGATACCTGCTGCTACAAAATGACCAAACCTGCATTATCTCCTGCTTGCTGCTGATACAAGACTTTAACACAACCATGACTTTGAGTTTCTCCACCATCTTTTTTGTTTATTGAGAAAGCATCTTTCAGATCAGGGGGTTGTTCAAAAAGAAGCATCAGAAGCTTCTATTGAGACCATATAATTTCTGTGGTGTGAGCTTTTCTCTCTCTCTCTTTTTCTTTTTTTTTTTTTTTTTTTTTTTTTTTTTTGACAGAAAGAATGAATTTGCCGTTCTTTCTGTCATGTTCACATAGACTCACTAACATGCTTAGCAATCTTTGGTTAGTCCTTCATCCCAAATTATTTCATTTGAAATACCAAACATCTGAACTATACATAGATTTTACTCCCTTTTTCTTTCTTTTTTTTTTTTAATGTCCCCTAAAATCCAGTCAATGTTGACATTTCTGATTATAACCTATAAACATTTTAAGAAATGCCACTTCCATTGAGAGTCATGGCTTGACTTACAGATTCTTATTTGTGAAGTTCTCCATGGAACAAGCTAAGATGATCTGAAGATGTGTCTGTTTTCCTGACATAGTTCCTAGATCTTTTCTGTCCCTCCTCTCTTTGATAATATGCTCAGTTTTAGGAATTTCTAGATGTTAATAAATATATCTTATCTGACAAATCATTGCAGTTCTGTGATTTGAACGAGATCTCTGGGTCACCAAGCTTAATACTCTGCTAACTACATTGTGGTTAACATGCGATCAGCATAAGATGCAAAAAATCAGGGGGCTTGCTGCTTTTCTGATGGGAAGATTGCTCTAGAATGACACACATGCATTGTTGCCTTATGCACATTTTCTATTTGCCTTTCTCTTGCTAAACAAGCTAAGTATTTTCATTTCTCCTTACTAAGGTGAGACAAAATGTACATATCCAAAATCCCCCAAATGTTCAAGGAGGAGTCACTAAACAATCATTTAGGTAGGAGAGACATTTGAGTGGGAGAGAACTATTGCCTAGGAAGGCTGACACTGAAAGTGCTGTGGTGAAGGGGAAGGAGACAGAAGTGAAAGGAAGGGAAGGAAGCAGTATCATTCAAAATCTGAACTCTATCTTCTTTACCAGATCCAAATCCCTGCAGTATGAAATACAGGCTCAAAAGAGGTATTCTTATAAGGCTGCTTTCTGGAGAACACATTGATAGACATATTTCTGCTGCAGGCAGATTTAAAGCAACACATCCTAAAGAAGCAAATGCAGTTTCACTCCCTTTGCCTTCTTACTGTCCTGGGTTACTGCAACAATCGTGCTTTTCCAATCGTGCAGAGACATGGAACATACCCAGGTGATTTACAGTTCCCTCTTTCTGCACAGTGTGTCAGCTGCAGCATTGAAGTGGCCAGGCTACTCCTGAAGATTGTTCAAACCCTGAAAGTTTACCTTGGAGAATATGCCCTATGAGTAGAACAAATATTTGCTGACATCAGTGATGGGGGGATAATGCTGCTTTGGTTGTGCACATAACTTTTTCCTTCCTGATCTTGGCCTTGGCCTTGGCTGCCAAGTGGCTCTTGGTCCATTATTTGAAGCATTGCATAGATGAATAATTTAGAACAGGTGAGACAAAAGATAGAGAATATAATTAAGAAAGGAAAATGAGAATAGTGATGAAGGGATTTTTGCTGAAAGAAAATGTATGGCATTTCCAGGCATTTTTACTCAAAATATGAACCATTTATCAGCCACACTGCCTTCCCCTTAACAGCTTAGGTGAATGCATTTTTTTCTGTGTAGTTCAATGCCATAATGTCAAAAGAAAAGGTAATTACATTATAAATTAGCCACAAAGATCACATTAAGTAATCACTATGATCCAAAGATTAAGGAATAAAACTTGGAGTGGAGATGTTTGGATTCCTGCACTCTGCCAATGATTTCATTTAAAATCTTAAGTAACACTTAACATCTCTTCATCAGAAATTTCTACTCTAACATTAGATAGCAATTCTTGTCCTTATTTATGATGCATATTAAGATTAGAAAATAATCACTAGATCATATCTTCCCAGAAATTTTCCTATACTTATGGCATGAACCCTACAAGGCATATCTCTGTGAAAACATAATGCAATTATTGCATTAAACAAAAAGGCATTCACTGACCCAGCTCTGTCTGTTTAATAAGAACTTTTCTGCAAAGATAAGACCATTACTGCTATTTGTATTTAGCAACAGTGTGCGAGGCTGTGAGATTATCCTTGCCTCTCTACACTCACCAACAATTTTTTTTCTCCCAGAGGTGACAACCATGAAAAAGACTTGCCTTGTAATACAAGACATCCTTATGATTTATTTATTATTATTATTTAGCTTTTGAAAAAACTATATTAGCCATAGGTTCTATCATGACTAGCAGATAATAAATACATAAATCTGAAAGCATGAGATTTATTAAATTCATTACATTTTAACTGATTGATTTTCAAATTGCAGCAAGAGTAGATAGGAGCAGCTGGTTCCAGAATCTGCAAATGAATGAATCCATCATGACACGATTGTTAGGTTCTGAAGAGGCTGCTTACTAATATAAAAATCTTTGTTTATTGAAAAAGAGCAAACTATGTTAAGAAGAATGCAGAATAAGCTTCCTTTAATTTTGTCCCAACTTAATCAACCAACCATTAACCTTTCATTTTATGTAGCTGTATATACTTTATCTTACAACTGAGTGTACAAAACAACAACAAGAGATACTGTGTTTGAAATTCACTCTAATAAAAATGTTATAAGAAACAAAATGTTCATTAGGCTAAAATGACAGGACCAGAAATGAAGAAATTTGACATAGGAACACCAGTCTAAAATATCTTTAAAATGACTTATGCTTTTTGTACAACAAAAATAAACACAAAAAAAAAAAACATTTTTATGTTTATCAACGTCTATTTTTTATTCCCAATATCCCCAAAGCAGATAAAGAAGTAGTTTTGATTTGGCAGATGGAGAGAAGTGATAATGAATAAACAAAAACTATAATAAACGAAGAAAATGATCACACAAAAGATCAAATTTCCTAAAACTATCTATGACTTTGGCTTCCCAAAACACAAGCGACCCCTAGTCAACCACAGTCTTGCATTTATAAGTCCAAGAACATGTGAATACAGTAGTACACAATAATTCTGATCTACACTTGCCTATCTCCTGCAGTATAAGAAGTATAAGTAAGATATTCTCCTGCAGTAAGAAGTATACCCAAACTCTGGTTGCTTTGAAGAAAGCAGCGGCTCTGGAGACAACTGTCTCAAAGTTCAAGCAACAGGGGAAAATGTGCAGGTTTTGTTTTATTAGCAACAAGTTCAGGTATTTATTATGACATTTTAATTAGTAGACTGGTTTATTTTATCAATTGACTTTCATTGTATTTTCTAGTATAGCCCATTGTTGATTCATTGATGTCCCCATAGCAGTGGTAAATCAAGTATATCAGCATACATTTGTAAAAATAATATAAATTGTTATGTCCTCACCAGAACTACAACATCTTTTCAATTATATTTTTTATGTAAAACATTTTCTTCTTCAGAACACATTGCTATTCATTTCTTTATGCATTGATATATTAAATTTTAATCTTCAGCTCCTAATCATGTCAAACAGATTATGCAAGGACATTTATTGTTTCTCAGTTTATAACAGCTAAACATTCCACCCTGCTAGTCCATTTTTCTCACTAGGAGCCCAATATTTCCACCTATTTATAGAACCTAAGTGAAATATAACAACTTTCTTAAATTGGGTAATTCTTATTGTCTCTGTTATGCACTATTTTGGAATACACTTTTGATTTTGATAACTTACTGAAAAGACTAAATCCTGCTGACATACATAAATCTGCATGGTATAGATGAATTTGCATGAAGAAAGATATGATCTTAAAACTCATATATATATATATACTCCTGTATATTTCTACTTTAATATTCACCACCAGTTATTAGTGAAAACTACATCTGGATTTAGCTCAAAGTCCATCTGATAAATTTCGGTTTGATGTAAACTATGATCTGCCATGAAAATGAAATAAAGAGATGCAGCTGAGACTGGAAAAATCCTTTCTTTCACACCTGCCCTTAAAAATACCGGGTTATTAAATACTGGGTTTCATTAGAAAAGAAGATCAAGTATGCTTTTAATATACTGAAATTTTAGTAAAAGTATATAGTGATTTCAGTGAAAATGTGGAGTTCCAAAAGATGGGCTTTATATTTCTATACCATTCCCTGAGGATGAAGACCAGTTTTATTAGATTTTTTTTTACATCAGTAATGTTAGTATAGAAAGCATTTTCGTCAAATTTCATTACACAAGAACACATCCTTTAAATTTTCATTATATTTAGATGCCACATAACGATTGTCATAACTAAGTGCTATGATAGATATATTTTCTTGAAAAATTAACATAAAGCACAAATTGAAAAATAATAAAAAGTGGGACAGCCTTTCCAGTTATCAGATTTATCTATCGTATACTAAACTGCATAAACGGCAGCATAAAAATATTTTTAACCAAAGTTTGCATACTTGTAGTAATGCTCTGGAGCCAGTATGGTCCAACACAATTAGTAAAGCCCTGAAACAGCATTAAAAAGCCAAAAGGCAAGATAACAATAAGCTTACTGATTCATATGTCCCCAAAAGAACTTGGTCATAACTAGGACCTAATGCCATTCCTAAGGGGTTCTGCACATCTCTGCACGCTGTATCAGGGAAACTGTATTTCCCATCCTGTGGCATTAGAAAGAGTCAAACATGTGTGACAAACCCACTGCCTAATAAAACATCGCAGCTGTTTATCTCATAAAGCGTTATTGTCTCACCATCATTAAACTTGCATAATTATAACTTCGTTTTATGTTCTTGCCCTGCCATTGGAGTGCATGAGTGCATATGAGCTTTAACATAAGCAGATATGCGCTTTAAAAAGATACCTCACCTATTATTAAGGTGCCTTTCTGGCACATTTTCATTTTTCCAAGACTGGACTATGATGGAAATTGGAAAGAGCCCCAGGAGATGACAGCTGAGGGGGGCTTTCTGTATTAGAGCAGTCTCCAAGGATGCCCAAAGGTAAGAAAAATTACTTAAAGTTTGCAGGATGCTTCATGCTGTTATTTTGTTATTGAAGGCACTGTTACATTTTAGTACACTGTGCATTCACAACCCACCAACAAAGAGGCAGAAGGCATCACTGGTCATCCAGTAAAGCAGTTTTGTTCTCTTCAGATGGTAATTTATAATACAGTCATTTTATATGCTCAGAGAGATACTTTTCTTTGCTACCTGTGAAATGATAATAAATGAAGGAGTCTGCTTTGGAACATCACATGCCAAAAATGACACAAAAATTCGTTGCTGCTTACATGATAGAAATATAAACAAATGAATCTTCACTTCCTATGCGTTACCCCAACTCTACTGGAAGGCTCCTGGAACAGATCACTGCTGTGTCAGCACTATCCAATGTTGTATATTATGAGCATGAAGAGAAACACACTACATTTTTCTTCAGGGTCCAAAATGCACCTTCAATATTTGTGAAGAAGTTGCATGGAAAGAACAATAATATTGGGAAGAATAATCCCCCTGTGAGGGGAAAAAAAATTATGAAACTGTTAATCCTCTAAAAATATCTAATTCCAGAAATATTGCTGAAATCAGAGGTCCGTATTCAGCACAGATATAAATGTATGAGATGTTATTAACCTAAATAGAGTAAAATCCTGTGTTGTCATAAGATTGCTATATGGTCTGGGCCACAGAAACAGTGCATTTCTGTACACTTCTGTCACTTGCATATATTAAGATAGCCTTGAGGTGTTTTTTTTTTTAATAAATAAATAAATAAATAAATAATCAAGCTTTAAGTTGAAATCCTTGTTTGAAATGAAGTTTCAGTGTCTGAATATGCCTTCTTCCTTTGGACTTCCTAGCACAGTGACTCTTCCCCCACTGTTTGTGCAGTGCCTAGTGCCATGGGATAGCAAACCTCATTGTGTTCATTAGGCATAACTGTAAAATCATTCATCTACACAGAACTGTTCCATTCCTTTGGTTTCTCACTATTATTCATTTGCCCTCTCCTCTATCAAACTTCCAGCTGAATGTTCTCTGTGAAATAAGAGACTACATCGGTAAATATGAACTATGCAGATTCTGAAATCTGCCAGTAAAGCATATGAGATAATTAAACATCAGCAGATGTGTGTTACTTGCTAACCAGTTCTTAAACATCAATATATTCTGGGTTATATTCTGCACTCCTCAGGCTATTTATTAAAACACAGTAATAACAAATGTTTACCTATTTTGACATTCTTTTTTAATTATTATTATAATTTTAAATGTTTTACTTACCCCTGTATTAAAATGATCCCTATGAGGCCAAAGTATTAAAAATTAAAGAAATTTGCTCTCAACTGATCTAATGAAGTATCATCTTGGCTTCCAGTCATTGCTGCTTTTTAGCATCTTTGAGCCTGACATCAGTTTTGGATGCAGCTAAATGCCAACTATCCCGATAAACATGTACACTACCAGCTGTGGCTCCATCTGCTCAACTAAACATTTTCACACCAAATCTGCCGGGGAAAAAAAAAAAATTGTTTTTGGAGTTGGTTTGTAACAACTGAAATATTAAAATCTTAACTCCAGGTGGCCCTTCACTTTTCTATTTCTCTGATGAATGTATTTAGAAGAAAACAAAACCAGCTATTTATAGCCTGCCTCAAAACCACAAAATCCAACTGAAGGAATTTGGTGCAAAAAGAACAAATTAGCAAAAAAGAAATCCAGAGCTGGTAAACCTTCACTCTGTGTCTCGTAGAGCTCCCCCCATTATGCCTACGTGACTGTGTGACCTGACCGCTGTGCAGCAGTGGCTATACATAGTTCCCACCCCTCTGCCCCATCCCAGGGCAGCCAAGGCTGGTGGTGTGTCCATCAGCCTGCTCTCAAAGCACTGCAGTTTCAAACCCAATGCTGAAATCATCAGTTTAGTATGTGAGAGCTGTGGTGTTTCAGAGATGTTTCTAAGAGAGCGTCCTCAACGATGTATCACATAGAGGTCTAATTAACTACTATTAGTGTCTCATTTTTGAATATTCAAATCTTCTTGAGAAAAGCAATAGAAGTTCTCAAGAAAAGGTAAACAACACAACACTGTGAGTTTGGTTCTTGCTTGAATGTTCAAAATCATGTTATAAAGTTTGGTATGGTAATGAGAGGGTACTGGGAATAGTACCTGCTCCTGTGTTAGGGAAATAACTTGGACCTACCAAGACTAAACAAGAACCAAGGTTTAAACTGCACTAAGCCAATGCTTTCCATTTTCCACTCCCCTGCTGGGAATCCAACAAAAGGTGTTGGGCTGCTCTGACTCTGGCAGTGTCAGTGTGCAAGCCACAAGATGCAAGAGCATCTGTTGTGAAGCTCAGGTAGCACAGTGGCTAAGCGGAAGACTAATTTTAGCCATGTGAAGCCCAAGAAGCCCAAGTTTCCTTTCTTTTTTTCTTCTTCTTTTCTCTCTCTCCCTCTCTATGTATCTATCTACATATATGTTTATAATTATTATTATTTTTATTATTTTTAAATTTAATTTTATTTTACTTTTTACTATACCTGCCAGGGCCTGTAAAATGCTCCTTCTGGGAATCCTTGACTACACATTCCAGAGTCTGGAGGCTAACCTTACATTTTCATGAATAGTTTAAAAATAATGGATACAAGTCTACTTATCTTGAACCACCAGATGATTTGGACTGGCATTTGTTTTATACGGTGTCATCTTAAAAGCAAAAACTGAGCAATTCCCCAGTCCAGTTAGGGCTTTTAAACACCTTCAGTAACATAAGAAGTAAGAAAACAACAAAACAGTAGAGTAGACAACACTGTGGCTTAAAATTCAAAGGCATCCTAGGGAAATCTCAAGAGGGATGAAAAGATGTGGTGCTTCTCTAACTTATGTTAATGAAAGTTAAGAGTAATTTTATTGAAGTGAATGGAGTTTTGCCAAAATTTTCATACTAAAGAGACATCAGATACATTTAGCTCTGAAGTACTCCTTGAAAACTGAATACACTTCTGTTTTAAAAAGTTTAATAGTATTTTGGATATTCCACATTCTTCTATACTATTATGAATGTTACTTATGAAAAATGAAAGAAAAAAAATAATCATGCTGCATCTAACAATTCCTTCTAATTAAAAAAATGTCAGTCAGGAATGTGCTTCAAGTCGACATGACAAGTAATCAACAGTTTAGACTCTACATCAGAAAATTCCGAGCCTTTTTGATTCAGCATTCATATGAGCATTCATAAACCCTTCTGAGTTTATTCTCACCACAAAACTCTAGTAGACAGGAAATCCAGAAAGTTCTTCCAAATGCCGGAATTAAATAATACAAATGAAAACAGTCACAAGAAGGGTGTCCAAATTCTGCATAAAGATTTACATCTGTATATTCTATCCTTCTGGTTCACTCAACAATATCTTGTCTATCTGCACTAATACAAATATATCAGTAGAAAAAGTGTTTCAGCTAGGAAATGGTATTATATTACATTGAATAATTTTATCACCTAATAGTTCTTACTAGGGAACACATCACAATCTAATACTCAGTGCTGTGGAATATAACAAGTTAATACAGCTGTGTGAAAAATAAATGTGCCTTTTTTTCCCTTCAAGTTTTTGAGTGACGAAACATTATAAAGAATCTCAATAGTAAGCCAAGTTGTGAGAGACAGGAGTCTCAAAAATAAGCTAACTACTATGTAGGTGTGTGTGGAGACAGAACGTGTACAAAACCCACTTTACTATGTTCTGTATTTTGAGGCTCTCCAAAAGAAGTAAAGGGAAGCAGTATAAGTCAAAGAATATGGAGAACTGGAGCATGCTTTTTTTTCTTTAATGTTATTAATAATGTTAATTATCAATTCATTATTATTATATTAAATATATATTTATTATTAATAACCTACTATTTATACATCGTTAGAAAATAATTATATTAATTTAATATTGTTATGTAATAATTATTAATTATTAATATTTTATTACTATTAAAGAAAAAAAAAGATGCATTAAAAAAAAAAAAAGGAAGAAAAGATGAATATCCAGAATTGTATATAAATAAATTTGGTTTACTATTGTGCAATATCCAACATATCTGGCCTCTGGTTAACAGGAAATAATATTTAAAAAATAATCATATTTCGTAGTATTTATGTTAGTATTTTGTTATTTAGCTTCAGTGTAGATATTGTATTGTTGTATACACCTGTTACTTACAACAGAACAAAAATTTCTGTGGAGGAACTGTCTGTCTGAGGAAAAGCTTATGAGCCATAAAATCCAGCAAGTTCTTGTAATAATGACTTCCCATCTATATATTCATATATTATAATTTGGCATATTTTCACTTTAGTACTTTGAGTTGTACTAGTTTATAAAGCTGGGGATTTTTACAAACACAGAAGCATTCCAATAAAAATATAATACATATTTCTCATCTTTTCTTAAGGATTGGAGGAAAAATTAATATAACATCCAAGTTGGAAATTGCCTTTTTTGTTTTAACTATACATGTTTCTGTGTAACTGTATCAAGACAGAGGCAAGCCCAAGAAATTTGCATCACACAGGGAAATAAAGCAATATTTTGATAGTCATCAGATCCTCCAGGAATTAATTTCAGAGACTTTGATGCAAACTCTAATGCCGTATGCCCTCTCCTACAGATAAGCCTTATATTATATTACTGTGAAGAAATCTACTGGAGAACTTCCAGCAGTGAAGCTATAAAGCACTAGGGTTTGAGATAGCCTTCTAGATATCTGGAACCAGACCAGAGAGTCTCGAAGATAAGAGCGGAGACTGAAGTTAAGACTAATTCTCTAAAAAGCCAATGTCTGATGTGCTCATGGTAGTCTGAGTTGTTACAATCTTCTGTATTAGATAACTTTCCCTACCCTATAAAAACTTACGTTCAGTTACACTGTGTAGCTCTTATCCAACAGAGAAGCAGTAAATGCATGAAGCCAGTTCAACATCCATTGGGATGAGGTGCACTGTCCTATCCAAACAGGAAAGATGGACAGCTTTATTTACTAGATGTTACTGTGTGGAAGCTTTAGTGTCAACACTGAATACAAAAGTACTCCTAAATTATGGACTGCAGTGATCAAAAGAGGATATATACCTTTCACTAAGAGCTACTGTAGTGGGCCTGGAAATTCACTGACATGTTTTCTTCTTACTAGTACCATCTTGGTCTCATCTGGGTTTATTTTCAACTAACTGTTCTTCATCTCTGAGCTGTTTTCTTTCAATCAGTTGCCACTATAGTAAAACAGGAATGGTCACAGGTCACAAAGTATAAAAGGAAGTGCATATGATCTGCATATTTTTCAAACGTATCATCCAACATGTTCACATGGTAGCTTAGTATAGATACCAGAAAGAGCTAGCAATAAAACTGATTCTTGAAGAACTCCGGAAAGAACAGAAAGGCAGTCTGCCCTGACTACTTGTTGAATGTGTTCATCTGGGAAGAATGCCAATCATTTTAGTGAATTACTTTGGATCCTGCTACTTCTCTCAAGCAAGAAAGTACTGCCTTGTGATCAACCATGTTAAATGACTCAGATATGTCTAAAGGGACAAAAATAAATGTCTGTCCTCTCTCCACTGGCAGGAGTAGATTGCCTATTACACATGACACTATAGCCATTTTTTGCCCTGGTTTAAATTCAGATTTTGCTCGATCTAGGATTTTATCTTAATTTAGGTAATGCAGCTGGCCTTTGGCTAGCTTCTCTATGAGCCTGCAAAGAGTTTCACAATTATTCTGTCTGTATATCAGGACAGACAAAAAGAGATGATTACAGTTAGCTCTAGGGTGAAATGTGGAAACTGTTATAAAGCACATGGAAATGCTATACAAAGGTTTCAGACAGGAAATGAATAGCTAATCCAACTGAAGCTACAGGGAGAATGAGAGGGATGTGAGACATAATTATTCAAACTGGAATTTGTTCAGAACACTGAGGTTAACACCTCTCCTCCTGCAAATTGTGTCAAGGCTATAGCTGACAGGACTTCAGGTTTTTATTTCATTTGAACAGGAACAAATCCAACCACAAAATTCTTTTTCCCACAAGGGACAATGGGTTCAGTATAATGCAGTGAGAAAGAACTATCTTCTGAATCATCCTTAGCACTTCTTTCAACATCTGGATCTCACTGCAGGTATCCCATTCAAGAAGTTACTCAGCATAACCTTATGTTATGCTAACCTGTTTGATAAGTGGAAAGAAACAGCTTAAAGATGTATAACTACAATGAGCATGAGTCAAATATCCATATAATTTAATCCTGACAGCTAACTAGCTAAATAAATAAAAAGTGAACTAAATAGTTCACTAAATAGTGAACTAAACATTGGAGAATACACCCCAGAAAATTTCTAGGTTGTTTCTTTAAGCTGAAATAGGAGCAATAAGTAGACGAATGCAGATTATTAAAACTCATATAAATATACAGTCACACACATATAAATAATCAATTTTATGATGTTCAAAAGCTGTACAAAAACTACTATATTTTTGTGGGATTTTGCTGATCTTTCAAGAATGACAGATCAATCTGTTAAAGGAAGAAAAATGGATTGAAAACCCACAATATTTTAAAAGGTAATTCCTTTCAAGCTCAACCTTTTTGACACATTAATTATGAGCAGCAATGGAGAACTCCATTTTGTTTTCTATTTAAGCTTTAATAATGATATATAATTAAAAAATGTACATAAGCAACTTGTATTAACATCCACATTTTTCAGAAGTAGCCTCTACTTTTCAATTCTGTGTTTTTTTGTGTCTAAAATCATGATTTTCAGAGATGCTAATTGTCTACATGTCCAATGGCACTTCAGCTTTACAGTAACTACCCTTGCCAAGAAGTCTGGCCGGTGTCTGCTCTGTTGCATCCCTGAAGCCTGACTGATTCAACTCAGTGCAAAGTGAACTTGTTTCCTATTGCCACAGTTTCCTGTCTAAGCTTTTGAAAGGAGCAATTCCCCACAGATCACTGTGGAATATCAGGCCATGGGCATTAGTCAGTGGGTATCCAGCACCAGAAACATTCAGAGAACACACATTTTAAAACCTTGGTTGTATTTCAACATCAACAGGCAATTATGTCATGACTTACAATCTGCACCCTTACAGACCCTCCTCCAGGGATTTCATGGCATAGAACAAGTTTATGACCCGCTGCAAAATACCTCCTTATAATGGCATTCGAAACTTCATTTCAGCACCTTGATTACGAATGACATGCTGCTTGTTTCATTCCCGTTAAGGTTCTGAGTCATTAGCAGCACAACACATAAAGGTAGAAACTTTTCAGATGTTAGATACATAACATTAAAAAGCTAAGACAAACACAGTCTTCCAAAGAGTACCTTACATTTAAAGATAGTACAAAAGACTATGCTATTCTTATTATATGTAACAGAAAATCATCTAGTTCCTATGCAATACAGAGTAAGGCAAAACTTGTTTACAATGTATTATAAGAATGAGTTACTATTAAGGACAATAATTTTTTCTGATGGTTTTAGGGCTACAAAGATGGTGAAGAGGGGAAGACATATGAGGAGTGGCTGAAGTCATTTGGTTTGTTCAGCCTGGAGAAGAGTAGACTGAGGGGAGGCCTCATGGTGGCCTGCAGCTTCCTCATGAGGGGAGCGGAGGGGCAGGCACTGAGCTCTGCTCTCTGGGGACAGCGACAGGACCCGAGGGAACATGATTCTAAATCATTAATGGGTTAATATAAACATTAAATAAATAAATAAATAAAATTAAATCTTCTAACTTTAGTACCACTCTAAATTACTATTTTGGAGTACTCGTTTTACTGACTAAAACATAATCAAATGATTTGTCCTCCTACACATTATGAAAAAAGAAGTGTTTTGGTTAAAAATGGTGAAGTCAGAATACAGTCAAATGTATTTGTAGTATCATTGATACAGAATTTACAGATTCTTAAAAGTTAACAAATAAAACATTCATTTAAAACAAACAAACCAGTAATAAGCCCTTGCTGTCCTAAATTTATGTTATCCAATAAAACAACACAGACTCTATGCTTTATCACTTCTGACATCAATATTAAAACAGCTACACAAACTGCCATCATTGCTTATACATCCTTTCCATCTGTTTCAATGAGAAGTGTCCCCCTTGTTTCTTGCCCCACATGTAGCTATTTCATCATCTCCAGTTCACATACCATTTTCTAAACTTCAGCAATCTCAACAAAAATATTTTGCTTTTCTATGCCTAACCTCTTTTAAGCAATAAAAAATTATCCCATCAAATTACAGATGAAACATTTCTGAGAAACCAGAGAACATAACAAAATAGAAAGTATTTTCCTAATTAAAAATGTAGAAGTGGAAGGGTACTTTGAGATCACTGTGTCCGTTCACCTGCCATCTCAGTCAACCACCTGGTATAATTCCTTCCAAAAGAATGACTAAGCTCCATCTTAAAATCAAATTATATCCCACTACTCCCATCAAAAGACTGCTCCAGTATCTCCCTGCTCTGATGGTTAGAAAACTTAAAATTTCCAGCCTAAATATCTCATGTTACTAAATCAACCACTTGCTTTTACTAGTCATTTAATTAAGCTGGCATTTCATTTGTGATTTTTCCCCACATTCCCTCTCAGTGGATTTGATGGGGTCTGAATGGGGTCTGAATAGTAATCAGATGGGGTTTCAGATGGAGTGTGAATAGTAATCTGTGGCAGCAAGGAGTTTCCCTTTGCTGTTCCTGTTGAATCTGTCACTTGAAAGAAAGGTAAGAACAGGGGAGGAATAAAATTAGGTACTGCACATAAACATGATTCTGTGGCCTAAAAATTAGGGTATTCCTAGAGAAAGGATGAACGAAACACAGTTAAACTCATTAGTTAAAGATGGGAACCAAACCTGACTCCCATATCACAGGCTACAAAATAAGACAGGAGGAGCATTTCTGACCCATAACACCTCATTAACAAAAGGCTGGGCCTGATCTTTTCTCTAAAAGAGCATGGATACTGGCACACTCACCTCTGAACAGTTTTTTTGGCTCTCAGTATATGCCAATGACCAATTAAAGGCAGAAGGAAATGAATTATGTTAGTTTTCAACAAACTAACTTCAACAGCTTTTCTTCCAGCATGTTTCTTCTGAACACTACTCCTGAGACACCTGACTTTCTACACGCACCACAAACAGGGAGCTGAGGGTGAAAATTAATATTATTTTTATTCCCTCCTAAATATGGGCTACTGATAAAACATTCCTATTCTCCCCTGTGCTCCAAACAACACTATCCCATTGTTTCCTTTACGTAAGATCTAGGAACCGTGCAACCACACTAAAGAGTAACAGGAAACTATTCCCTTGCCTTCTGAACACTGGCGCCTGCATTATGAGTGCAGGACTCAGCACTCAGATCATTTCAAGCACTCTGTGTCTTTTCTTTTTCACCTATATAATGCAGCTAATTAGCACTTTTATGTAGAATTAAACTACCTCTTTGAGGTTTCTCCAGGCCGTCATGGGCTCACAGGGCTGAAGAAGCGCAGTAAAGATCATCTTTGGCGGAGTCCATGTTGTACCCACACTGAAGACTAAGTTTTATTTTCCATGTGGCTAACCTTGGACTTTTCATAACCAAAGAATTATGTCAAACTTTAAAATATAAATGATTTCATACTTCTTAAGTAAAATCTAAGCTAAATATTTTGTGAAATTCAATCTAAAGTATAAATATCCATTAAAAACAAACAAACAAACAAACCACAACTGATCTGTAGTCAAATGCCATTAATCAACCCATTACCAAGCCTCTGGTTTCAAGTTTCTCTTTATTTTTCAAAGAGCAATGGAAGACAGTAATGCAAGAACAAAAATACAGCAGCTAATGCCACAAAAGTGAAGAAGTTACTTTCAACTCTTATGAGTCTGAGCCTCATCTATTTTATTTTTTCACAGGTAATCTCCACAGATATTACACTATATTAAATCTGCACCACCGACATATTTATCTTGAGATTTTCTATGTATGCTCATGACAAGAAAAAAAAAAGAAAGAAAAAGAAAAAAATCAAAATTCCCCAAGATGTTTCATATGATGAGTACATGAGTAGTTTTTAATTCACAACTTCGTACCAAAGTCTAACTACTTGCATACTTTGCTGTAAGAGATTTGTCTGGTAGTACTTCAAATTTATAACCTCTAAAAAAAAAATAATAATAATAATAAAGGCTTTTATCCAGTGTAAAACCTGTAATTACTTTATCTGTCTTTTTTTTTTTTTTCTCTCTCTCTACCCTCCCCTCCCCCCCCAATGGATTTAATAATATAATTAGTGTTGGTCACCTAACATGATCATTTCCCAAAAGGTCAAAATATACTTTATAATGGTGATTTTAGGTGTTCTTATTGTGAAATTGCATTTGAGACAATTCAGTGCAATAATCTATAAATGAGCATAACAGATTTATGGCAGGTTTTCCTACACTAGCCTGCATTTCAGTGCAATATGTGGGCAGAAGAAACTGTGAGCAGTTTTATGTCCAGAATTTCTAGAGTAAAATATAACAATTATTATTCTGACTGGAAATGGATACAAATTATGGAAAAAAAATAAAAACCCTCAGAGAATTTCCATTAAAAAAAGGTGAAACAAAAGATTCTCTGAGATTTTTAGTAGCTTGCATACATGCAAATAATAACTACTGATGTCTATGAAGTCATAAATAATATTGTCAAACAGAAAATAATATTTGTAGTTGAACAGATAAGTCAGAAGTGGTATCACCTACTCACTTCAAGGTTAAAAGAGTACTGCAAATCCATATAGGTCCCTGATGATCGAGGTAGGATTAACATATTTTCACCTTCCCTAATAGAACTGCTTTGGTACAAAATACATTGTTCTGCGCTGTCATGATGTATGGCTCATATTTAGAAATCTGACAGTTCAGGAGTGCATTATGGAATTACACTAAACTGAATACATTTTTGTGCTGCACAGGAAAAGATAAAGAGGCTCCAATTTCTGTCTTCTTTTTAAAAAATAATGGTTTTGTTCTATTTTCTTACTACAGTGGTGTTAAAAAAAAAAGAAAAAAGAAACTGTAGTATTTACTGGACTAGTAAGTTCTATTCTGTTTCAAAAAACATGTGGAAGATGTAACTCTATTCCATACAAATCCTAACTGCTTTACAAGAATATGAACTATATTAATTGATAGTGGTGTCAGCTAAAACCCTTATTTATAAGAGCAATAACATTAATTTTGAAAACCTTTGGAATTTGACATGTAAGTGAATTGCAATGTTTTAACTTCTACGCAATATTAATGAGTTAAGTGATCGTAAAATGCCAAGAAAAGAGGGAGAAGAGAAGGGGCAAGGAGAAGGGCTGGAGAAGGGAAAGGAAAGAAGATTAGAAAAAAAAACACTGAAACTTCAGGTTAGGCCATATAAGGGTAAGGATTCCTTAGTCCTATGGTGACAGGATAGTGCAAAGTTGGCCATAAATCTCTGGAATGTGTAGACAAGGAATTCATTTAATAACTTTATCCATTCTTGATAGTTCTGCCTTTGCTCATCATCACCTGGGGTTGTGGGAAACTGTGCTCAGTGTTTGTCTCTAAAATTTACTCTGTGGTAGCCACTTTTATTAAAGGTTTGAATTTGCTGAATGTCTACAGTTTTATTTCTGGACTACAACTGACTTTAGCTGTATTCCAAATGAAAAATAAAAATAACAAAATTGGTCCCCAGAATTTAGTATTGTCTGTTGTCCTTTGCACATATTTTTGTTTGATCTTAGAAAACCATCAGATTTAAAATTGTTTACCCCGGAGCAATTACAACAACAGCTAAAAATCGTATGTCCATATTTTTGAACAACCTCTTAAGCTTTAATGGTGTTGTGATGTGGCAGAAAGGTGACACCTAAGTTTTGGAACACTGTCAGTATAAAAAAAATCCTAAGGTATTTCTACACGAAGATATAGAGCAATGGTGCTGGTTTCCATAACATCATTTCTCTCATTTGGAGTTGTGCGGTGAGATAAAATATGAGCCATGAAAGAGAACTTTAATGTGACCAGTCTTATTATTTTCGAGTACTATGTAAGCAGCTTATTAACTGCAACAAGAACAGATCTTCCCGGGTGCAATTAGGCAATGGAGGAATGCATCAGTATTACAGTTTAAAACCTGCTATATTAAAGACCTGTTTTTGTCCCATGGGATACTTATCTAGAACATTGCATAAGGAATCATAAGGATTAGGTTGCCAATAAAATGTCATAATGATTAGTGATTAAAAGCAAAGTTCCAGCAAGAACAAACTATTTCAGAAAGGTCACAATCTCAGGATTTTTAAATAAACATGTATATTGTTAAAATATCCTTAAGGGCTAATCCTGCTACCTGCTCACTGAATCCTCCAGCCAAAATCCACAAGACCCAAGTTTTCTTAAAAAGCTGTTGATATACTGTACTAGTCCTGTTTACAATCTCTCTTTCATTACAGTTCCCAGGGAAAACATAGAGGGACAAAAAAGTCTGTCAAGGGAAGTTTACAGGTATTCTGGTCAAGAAGAATTTAGCCATTTCTGAACAAAGAAGACCAACAGCTCTAGATTAACATGAAAAGAAGGGTTTAATTCCATTATACATTATAACAAGAAAAAAAAAAGCAGGAAGATTAATAACTTCAACCTATCTTAGCACTTCTATAGCCACTAGCAAAATAGTATCTATACACAAATGGATTTTTCTTCACAATGCTCCTTTGATGCGAGGAAGTCCCATTATCCTCATTCTTCTCAAGAAGAACAGCAGCATGAAGAGATTAAGTCATTTATCCAAAGTAACACAAGACGCCTATGGGACTGACTGTGTAATTTATCATGGATCTCCAAAGCCCCAGTCTAGTGCCTTAACCAGTAGACCATTCTTTGTCTCAACTGACAGAGCTGCTGTACATTACCTTAAATGACCTTTAAAAATGGCTATTTTGTACATGCTTTTTGCTCTGTCAGCATTCTAAAAGTTGTTAAAGCCACAGTCTTGAAGAAAGACTATTTAAGCACCCTGTACCTTGTCTCAACATCAGTTGTGACACTGGAGAGCACAAATAATTTTCAGACCAAATATTGTATTTCTCTTCAAAGTTAGCAGCAAAGCTAAAGCTTGGCAGCTGGCAAAGATCCTTCATGCTCTGCAAATGACCACATTTTAATAAAGTCCTTTTGAGTTTTCTTTTTTAAGGCTTTTTATATTCCTGTGACTGAAAACAGTTACTATATAGCATTATGGAAATCTAAATATACATGTCAGGAACCATTACTTGAGTACTAAAATATGTTCTTTCCTGGCAAACTGCAAGCAAAACTAAAGAGATCAATTTATCATTTGGTAAAGCTGCAGGAAAAAAAAAAAAAAAAAAGGAAGTTGATTTTTTTCTTTTTATATGCATGAGACTGGCAATCGTTCTAGGACACTGGGTCACAAATTAATTAAAATATGGTATTTAAGGAATAAACTACTGAATTAGTTTATTCTTTCTTTATCCAGAGAATATGTACAATTACAAATTCTCTCTGGTGGTACATCAGCAACGTAAAATTCTCCAGCTATTGCATTCACCTGAAGGGATCATAACCAGGAGTGAAAAGTTTACCAGGTCACACTCCTTTAATCTTACCTTCTCTTTTGAGTGACTTCCAAAAGCACTGCTTATGATGATGTTTATGAAAAAGAAAATGAACTGAGATCATCATTTAAATTCCACACAGTTCACAAACAACTGTCATATGGTAACAATTTTTGGTCACTGCTTGGGTTGACTGAATTTGAATTAGTGACCTAAAGGTGAAAGTTTCTGGGTTCCAGGATCAATCTCCATACTGTTCATTGTTTTCATTTTCTGAAGTTCAAAGTGGTAGAAGTGAGACTGGCCTCTGCTTTTCATCCAGTTAAATATTTTCAGATTTTTTTCTCTTAAAATATTTCCAAGCATAAGACACAAACATACTAAATTTTCTCATATGTGGAAAACTTACAATCAAATTAATAATAACAATAATAATTACTATTATCATTATCATTATTATTATTGATAACACTCCATTAAATGTGAAAGCAAATTTTCTGGTGGGTAATAATTTTGATATTAAAGAAGTCCTGCAAAGAGTAAAGAAGAAGCAGTGCTACAACTTCAGTACTGCCTTTGTAAAACTGCTTATTTTAAGGGGTTTTAGTAAGGATATTAAGGATATCAAGCAGCTTGTTTTGGCTAACTTAAAATGATGACAAGAAAGAAAAATCTTGCTATCTTAAGATTTCATAATTTCCTTTACAAATTTCATACTTTCTTAATTCTATTGGAAAACATTTTTCTAATTCAACAAATCTGTTCTGTACTCAATAAATGAACCTTAAATAAAGCACACATTCTTATCAGCTTCTGCTGTAGAGTACATTTATTTCCATAGTCTAGGAAATGGACCTGTGAAAATTCACATGGAATTCTCAAGTGTATTTGAGGTAAGATGTTTCTGTCAAAACCTTTGTAAAATTTAACCTGTAAAAAATGTTCTTTGCTGGGTGGAAAGGGAATTGAGAGGAAACAGAGGAGATAAGACACTTTCAGAAAAATTGCAAAGTTCAAAAATAGACATAGTATGTCTAAAGTATAGGCAACTGAATGAAACATTCTCACTACAGTATTATTTATTTTCACTCATGGAGATAGTTTTTGTTCAGCTTTCCAAATACCTTAACTCTTTACCATTTTTAATGAGACAGGCATGAGAAAAAATAATAACTTCTTCTAAAAATTTATTACCAGGATACTTAATCTGCTGATTCAAAAGTACATTTTTAAAGGTCTGTCTTTCACCCACAGAGCAATAAAACACAAACCTGAATGCAATTGCAAATTCCTGTTCTGATATTGGGAGGAATGCATCAGCTCTACAAAGAAACTTTGGCATACAGAGTTCATACTGTAAAAGCTATACATTATTCAAGTGTGAAAAATTATTTTCGTTACCTAGTTTCACAACATGGTAACTATTTCTTCAGAGACTGATTGACTTTTATGATCTTTGCTATTTTATCATTGTATTAGCCACCATTTTCTACCAGTGCCCCTTCCTGCTCTACACTGTGCAAATCTTAGCTGTGTCAACCAAAGCAATCAGACCACAACATTAAAAAAAAAAAAAAAAAAAAAGGACCCAAGATTTGTTTCATGGCCTATTTGGTTTAAAAACAGACCCAATGCCCGTTCAAGCACATATAATTCAGAAGGCCTGCCTGCCAGCAATAAAGACTGAAATTGGATACTTTGTGAGATTAATTACCTAGATAGGGCATGATAATGCTAGTCAAATGGGAAGGTAATTAAAGTGCACCTTCCATGAAAATTATTCATTGCTGATGGATCAGGTGACAGATAAATCAAAAGGCACTTAAAAAAAGCTACAGGTTAACTTGTGGAAGGCCTTTCCTCCCTGCCAGTTGCAACAACTATGGCTGTTGAGTGCAGCTCCACGGTGTTGTTCCCATCCTAAGACAAAAGGCAGGACTGTAATGCAGCCTCTGAGAAAGAGGAACCCTTAGAGAAGTTATCAGCATTGTGCCTGCAGACAAAGGGTCAGCTAGAGTGGAACCAGTCAGCTGGCACTTTTCGGATTACTAGAACTCTCTGCTTGTATCCCATAAAGGAGTATTGCAACCGTAAAAGGCAGCAAGTGATGAATTAGTAAGTCGACTAGTCCCCCGGGTGCAATCCTTATAAATGGAGGACATGCTGCGGTAATCAAATGGGGTTATAAATTGTGTACATTGAATGGCACAAAATACGTCTCACTTCATCACCGTTAAGTCAAGACTTCCTGAATTTGTCATTAACTCTTTAACTTCAATATATTTATTTAAACAGTAAAAGTAAGAGAAAGAGCTTACAATAACAAAAGGGCAACTGATACTACCCAGTGGGATATACAGTCTAATGGAGATCAGTGACTATAAAGCGACAGGGGTCAAACTGCACTCCTTTTACACCAAAGGTGCCCTTGAGATGTACTGATTAAGTTGAAAACTAAATGCATTTCTGAACACAGAAAAAATAGAGGATCAAGTCAGTTTTTATTGCTTGCTTGTGCAAATTTCTAAGTATTTGTTCCCTAATTGAAAAAAAAAAAAAAAAAAAAAAAAAAAGAAATATTTACATGAGTAAGTATTTCTCAGATTTTAGAGGAAATGTCAAAACTATCTTTCTTTGGATGTAAAATTTGATGATTAAAATGTGCAAAAATGGATAACTGAATAATTACCTTCTTATCTCAATGGATTTTTGAGATCACAACTCTCTAGGTTGTGATCTAACTTTTCAGTGGAAGTTAAATGAAAAGAAAATTTATTCTATCCTTTTCTTTATTTTAAAAGCAGTAAATAGCCATTTTGAAGGCCTTAGAAGCCTACCAGGTTTAAAGAAAAACCTAAAACTGCCTTTGAGTCAGAGCACAAATAAGCAAGAAGACCTTTGAAATCCTTTACTTAATTTCTTCTCTCCAAAATATAATTAAGGTTTTCCCAGATTTTGAAACATCAATTCTGCATGTTTCATAAATAACTTCTAAACTATTTTTTGTGTCCTCTGATTTTTTTCCCTTCCCTAGGCCTCATACCAAGTTGTTGAAATGAAAATTTAAATGAATACTGAAAACTAATGTAAACTTTGAAAATATGAAGTCCAAACCAAAACCCTTTTTGTATGTCCAATGTTAAACCACACACAAATTTCAAAACAGAATTTGTGGCACTGAGCATTACTATTCCCAATCTGCGTAAGTATTCTGTATTCACAGGAGTCTGTAAGAAAAGAGGCTTGGTAACCATTCACTATCTTCACCATACTTGGCAGCTGTGGTGTTTCCCCCAGGAAAGGAGTTTTTGCTGATTTTGTGCATAGTTTTGTCACTTTAAGATTAGCCTATTACAGTACTTTCCAAGAAGTTAAATTTTATAGACCTCTTAATCTATAAATACAGCTCAGTGAACTTAGTGAGCTTAGACTATTAAACTAAACTGTGGTAGAGTTGAGGATGGGGTATACACACACGTTTGCTCATGCTGTTAGTGCATTAGCATGGTTAGCCTGTTGGGCACAGATTTAGCTTAGCTGCCTCCCTGCTAGGCAATGTTCAGACACGAGTCTACAGTTAGAATGGGCCGAGATTCTTCCCTGGTGGGAAACCTCGATGTAGACACACAGTCTGGGGAGATAAACAGGTATAACTTTGCAAGCATTAGCCCTGACCATGGACCCTGGCCTTATTTGTGTGGGCATAGCTTTTGTAAACAGGGAATGCATGCTTCTTAAGGGTTTCACTGCCTGTCTGCTAGTATCCAAGGAGCATTTGAGCTCTTGGTTTTGATCTATAAATGGCTAAGCAGGATGGACTTTTCTGACTGAGAGATCACCTCCATCCTTTACTTCTGCTGTAGTCAGCAAAGGTGCGAAAGGTAGTTTCCTCTTTGGCATCTAGAAATTACTCTCTAAAACATCACAACTGCGATAATATTCTGGGAGCCTGAGGTACCTTCTAGGGCAAAGGTTGAAAAACTGCTCCCAGGAGGATGGTGAAGGAGTTCACTTACTCTGATTTATTGCTCATGGAAGGTTATCTGTTTGTAATTATTCTGTGCCACTGCAAGGCTGAGCTAATTTATTGCCTACACAAATGTATATAATGCTGATGGGTGGTCATCACTGCATTATTGTAGGTAAGATAAACTGTAAGGCACCTGCAGCCCACCTAATGGGGGCTCTTAACTGCTATTAAAATAGAAAGAAAGCATAGAATAAATAATTTACATTTTTGAAACATTTTAACATTAGTGCTGTAAACTGTAATCAAATGAAATAACCCTAAAGACACACCTGTACGTGCATATCCTCACTAAATATCTCAGCTAATTCTGCCAACGGTAAAAAAGCTTCAAACAGTCTTAGTATCATGAATTACTATTAGAACTAGCAAACTATTTTTTAAGGAGTCTTAAAATCCTGAAGACAATAAACTATATTTTAATGTACTTGTTAAGTATTTTATTGAAAATAAAAAGAATCACGCAAATATTTACTATTAACACTGTGGCAGAAATTAACATTTGCATATATGGGGGCGGGAGGAAGGGGGCATTCATGGCATTTTACTTTTGGCAGTTAATTTGGGTGACTAAATAGGGAAGGTAATCTAAAGCTTCCTCTGTAATTAAGGATGAGTCAATGCACAATTCCTAAATTTGGCTTCTGTTCCAAATCACTCCCTAAAGAAATCTGTCAATCTCCACTGACTACAACAATGTAAATATCCA
Source organism: Cygnus olor (assembly GCF_009769625.2). NCBI lineage: Eukaryota > Metazoa > Chordata > Aves > Anseriformes > Anatidae > Cygnus > Cygnus olor. Next base: position 41,073,125 of record NC_049171.1, read on the forward strand.
CCAAAGATTTAAATGCTAATGTTTAATGCCAACATCAAAGAGCAGAATGTTTAGCCCTAAAATGTTTCATGAGATTAAATCTACACAATATAAAGCACAATGACAGGTTTCCCTTTTCATTGCTAGTTAAGCTGCAGTACAAATACTTAGAACTAAGGGTGAAATTCTGATTTCAGCTACACAGGGGAATATTTGGAATAATTCCACAGGAGGTCCACAGAGACAGATCATTAGAGCGTTGGCTCTGAAATATTACCATTGAATTCCTCATTTCACAGGCTTGATTAGAGACTCTATGAACTTAAATAGACTCTTTAGCGAAGTAAATGGCATTTCTCCACATAAGCATCTGAGTTTACTGGCTCTGAATCTGGCCTGCTGACTCAGCTGCTACTATGAAAAGAGCTTGGGTGCTATGAAGAAAAATGAGCACTCTGTGACACAGCAGGAAATGCGGTACTCAAAAAGGAGAAACACTTAGATGACAGAGACTGTCAGAAGGAGAGATGCTAGACATCCATCAGCAAGTCTGAGAAAGAAGATACAGAAATTTGAGGGTCTGCTTCTGTAAATGCAAACATGAGTGGAAACCCTGGATTCAGTGGACAATCCTGTACAACTATGAACTGTTGAAGCACAGGTGAAAGTTTAGGAGAGCCATTCTTAAAAAGAAAAGCTATGAATAACAATGGCAGGACCTGTTCTTACAGGTCAGTTCAGAGGAGGTGAGATCTGGCTTAAAAAGTCTGGAAAATACAGTAGAAGAAAGAGAAATTAAAATAATTAAGCTGCAAATATGCATGTATATGTGTACGTGCATCTCCCCCTCTTATCCTCTGTCTTGTTGTGCTTGTACATAGCTGAAAGAAGATGGAAGAAAGATAAGAAACACCCCCTTTTGCACTTTTCAGAATTCTTTCATTAACATTAGAAAATTCCAGCAGTTTTGTGAATAATTTTCTTACAGTTTTCTGTGTTTCAAGTGGATTCACTTACACCCGATACAGGATTTATCTCATTCAGTATGGTACAGGTCTTCACTGGACTGCTAACTTCATGTAGGAGTTTAAGATTTATACCATTCTGTCAAGCGTAGTTAAAAATGATCAAAAAATATTGAAAGGAGATGAAAGAAAATTGTCCAAAGAGATACACAGATAGCACACTCACACAGCCTGGTCTCTTTAGGAAACTGAACTAAAAATAGCCTTTTCTATATTAGCATGAACACTAAAATGGCCTAAGTCATATGAATTATCCTGCTTGCTGTGTAGATTATCCTGAAAATTTAAGAGTACAGATGAAAAATCAGCAAGTTTGGGGGTTTAAACTACAGCTGTCATTTAAGCCTGCTTTATTTTGTAGGTTGCTATCACAGTCTTAACAAACTACCTTCTGGAAACATAAAATGCAGTTTGTTATAAGCTTGAATTTAGGACATTTATATTGGTTGAACAATAAGAAGATTTCTGTGTCATTTTCATGAACATGATTTAGTTGACTTATGTTCACAGGCAGACATAGTTATGTAACACGTAGCTCAGACAAATGGCTCTGTTCTTTATCTTCTCTATTCTACTGTAGTTAATGACCAAATATTGTTAAAAATTGGGACACTAATTATCTGATGTCGACATGTTATGGATAATTAAGAACTGCTCACACTGAAGCCACGCTAATTGTTTTTCACAGGTCTCCTTCTCTTGTCCTTGTGTCCTCAACAAGGCAAGCAGCTACAGGTTTGTGCATACATCTCTGTCACGTACTTTGTCACAGAACATACATCATCCTTTCTGGCTCATCCCCGATTAATTTTGCTGGCTTGCAGCAATTATCTCTCCCTTTGTGACTGACCTCCTGGTAAATGGAGTGCATGATAGCTGGGCAATTTTTTCCTGTGTAGTTTACCACTTAATTGATCCTTGTTGACTGCCCACAGTAGCATATACTAAATTTAAGTCATAAAATGGTTGAAATTGAGAGAAAGTGGTTACCATGTTTTAACAATTGTAGTTGACAGCTGTAAAAATCAGATCTTGATAACATTCTCTCATTTACCCTATTACTTGGATCAGTTGGTTAAAGCTGTTAATGATCCGCTTGGATCAATGTCTTTTGCTTGTAGCTATAATTTACTGCATTGGTGGATTAGTACAGGTGTTTTCATAGGTAGCTCTGCATCATTCCACCAGACTGCTGTCTGCATCAAATTTGCTTCCATTCATCACTAACGAAGCAAAGAAAAAAATAATCAGCATCTCCTATCTTAACGTTAACTATTGAACTGAGGACAACATTTTTATTGTAGTCAATTTGCAGGCTTCAACCATGGTTTCCTCAGTAAATTGCCCTAAGAATTTCCTCTAGAAATAGACACTATGATATATTTTGACTATACTAGGAAAGAACTACAAAAATGCCGAACTGCACAAAACAATTCATAAACTAAAGAGTAGTAGATATAACTGTTCAATTAGGAACATACCCATGGAGCCAGGGCTGTTTGTATCACAAGCAAAGCCAACGCAGGGCAGCAAAATGTCAGAGATGGCAAAAATTGTCTAGTCGTACTAATTTCTGGGACTATTCCAGAACCTGGAGAATCTGCTGCTGCCCGTGGAGATGTCATCACTGGTAAGTCAGCAATGGCTATCACTATTATGTCTTCTCTTCTTACTACCCCACTAGCATTAGGAGGATCAAGCCCAGCTCTTCACGGACCTTTACTTTGCTATAGCTTTCCAGACAAGCTTGGCTATCTTCACCCTTGCCTGCCAGAAGTGAACCACCCATTCTTGGGCTATCAGTACTCCCCAAAACAGCCGGAAGGCCGTGGACCAGAAATGAAAGATTTGTATTTTTTCACCTAATAGCCTGTTTAGCTAAAACTGTGTTTTTCTTCCAAAAAAAAAAAAAAAAGTAGGCTTGCTGGCACATGCAACAAATAAAAAGTAAGTAGCTGAATAAAATATGATCTGTCCTGAAAGAGGAAAAAAGAAAAGAATCTCTGACTATATTTCTAATGAGAATACATATATAAAGCAGACTGGAAATACATTGTCTTAAAATGCTGGACAAATCTACTTGGCGACTCTTGCTAGACAGTTAATTATGAGATTGAACCTCAACACTAAGTGGTGGACTGAACCTTGCTTTAAGCTCTTGATTTGAGACATTCACTGCCCCTTCACGCAGCACGTTTTTGGCATACTAACTACACTAGCTGTGATAGATTCACCACAAAGATCTTTCAGCTATTAAATAGGCACCAATGTGAGCAATCTCTACCATCTAGATAGAAGCTGCACACTTAGCTATTCTATCATTTAAGCTTAATGGAGAAACTTCTTTAGCTCTCCCTGTTATAAGCTGTATTCTCTCTTAAAGATTTCCACAGGAATCATTACAGTGGGCTGGCTCATTGCCATGCTGTCATCAAATGTTTCACTCTAGAGAGATGTTACAGTTGAAGAATTTTTTAATTTAGTACATACAAGCTCAATGAGCATTTCAGTTATGATGGCACTTATGTATTTGCAATAGCACCTTTCAATAGTGTTCATTTCTCATTGAAAAGCATCTGTGCACTTAGAGGATTTTGTTTGTTCTAGTGACAATGGGACTTGAATTCTTCAACAGGTCTGAAAGAAACCATCAATAATAAGGAAATACAGGGTCAAAATATCTAATGTCTTATTTCGCAACAACTATGATCTTTGAATCCTTTGAATTCTTTCTAGGCAACATAACAAACAGATGAAACATCTTAATAAATTACACTACTGAAATACATTCTTAGAACTCATGAGTACAGCAGTTTTTGTTAGATTAATTTAAGTAGTTTATATTATTCTGATGTACTGATATAATGATTTCAGTTTTGTTAATTGAAGGAGATCAAAACTATTTTGTAAATACTGAAAAGCAAATCCTCACCATGCTTTTATGAGGCAAGCTATTAGTATCACAGGCAAGCATCACTATTAGGTACAAATGAGAAAAAAGAACCTCCACCAAACAAACTAAAGACATTTCTGAGAACATTTATGACAGGATCAGAACAGGCTTTCCCTTTTGCCAGTTTCTCCACTGTACTTCTCCTCTATTCTTAGGTCTCTATATAATCATCCTACTATTTTGCCTAACAGAAATTCCTAAGGAAATTCTAAAGTTTCAGAACAGATATTTACCTACTTTTCATAGTCGTCAACATGAAATTATTTTGGAAAAGGAATGACATATTTGGCCAATATACCAAATAAATAGCATTGCATTCATGAAATCCTACTGGTGGTGTTCAGCACTTAGATAGATACTTCATCCAGATATCATACTACAGTTAACTGGAAGTGGAAAAAGGAAGATCTGGAGATGCAGTTCTGCTGCCAAAATCAAATATGTGAAACCTTTCTTTGCACATAACTAGTTACACTGACTGTGTATCAGCATATATAAATGTATCGTGCAATTTCTTGTTTTTGAACTGCAGGTATCTTGAAAGTCTTTGAGTTAGTCCAGGTCTTTACAGAACTAACTGTATAATAAATTGCATTACACAAATTGTATAATAAAGCACAAGTACTGTTTAGCTCCCATTCAGTCTAAAAGGACCTACCACCATGAGATGCAATCTAACTATGGGTGAAGGAAAGAAAAAGCAAAAGGCTAAAAACTCACCTAGCAGGAGTCAGAAGTAGAGCTCTTATTTCACAAACCTTTCTGGAAACAGTCATAGAAAATGTGATGCTATCACACACATTTTTCTTTTCAGGATTAGGTTTAGATTTTCATCACTATTTTAAAAAAGACAATTGGAGTAACTGAGGGGATGTCCATCTGAGGAGATGTTCAGTATATATTTGTAACGTTAGAACAAAAAGTGTCTCCAAGTCTCCTGTTTCACCCTGGCAAACAAAACTCTCCTTTCTTTGGACAGACTGTACTTCATATCGCTTTCTTCCTCAAGTACATAGTTACTTGTTTTGTAACTGGTAGAAGTCTGCTTTAGTAGCACATGTTTGACTGTGATGACATAACCTGCTATTTCAATAGTTCAGTGCACGGGAAAGTAACAGCCCTGTGGCTGTTATGCTCCTCCCAGCAGGTTGTTACCAAACATTTAACATACCTAGCAACTTGATCTGTCTATACCTAAATCAGAGCTTGGGCTGTGTGAAGCTGAAGCTTTACTTTGTCTTCATGTAGCTGAAAGCTCTACTGTAGCTTCCTACTATGTTTATTTCTAAATATTGTAAAATTCACAGTCTCTACTAGAACTCTCTTAATATCTTGGGAAAAAAATGATATCTGTTTCTAAAAAACTTTTATGGTACAGCTGTACAGGGGAGTTTTGATACCCATTTCAAAAACAAAGTAAATCATATTTCTCGTGTACTTGAATAAAAAATCAAATGTCATTCAGCCACAAACTGATGTGCAAAAACCTGCTACAGTCAGAGTCAAAATGTGATATGAAGTTTCATTTCAGGATGACAAAGTGCCCATTGCTTTGCTTCCTTTGTGTTCTGATAGAGCATAAGGTTCAAATCCTGCTCCTATTGAAGTCAATGACAAAACTTCCATTGACTTCAGCGGTGCAGGATCAGACCCTAAGCAACACAGCTAACATCTGTTTTCTTGCTTTCTCTCCTATCTTTCAGTGAAAAATATTAGAACAAATTAGAACTAAATATATTAGAAAACAGCAAATACTATCAATGGACTATTCTGTAGTAAGCTTTTTTTTTAAAGACATATTGCTTATTATTTAAAGTTTATATATCTATATATATACATATTACATATATGCATAAAATTGTCAAAACTATGTATCATATATGCCATAGTTTATTATAGTCTATATAACAGTTTCCTTCTTTGTGAAAATCCTAAAAAACAAATAAATAATAATAATAATAATAAAATATAACTAATCTTACAATAATGCCCGACCTAGCAATTCTACAGTATCTCTATAACCTTGTGGATTTCACTGCATTAAATATGACCTGACATAATCAGTGAATGAACAAACTGTTTTCACCAATCTGATGGTATTTGCTATACAGAGACTGGAACTCTTATTAAGTTTTTATCCATCAGCTTAATTCAGGCAAACTACCTCCTGTCAAAATATCTGCATTATTAGCCTAGGGTAATGTGATTTGAGACCAACAGACAGTCTTAGTACACAGAAATAAACCAATCCATTTTTGAAATGTATTAAAAGGACATATAAAAACTAGAGGAATAATAACTACCACATGTTCATTTTTACTTTAATTTTACCCTTTTAAATAGGTGGCCATGGAGTGCAGAACATTTACAGTAGAACTATGTTGTCTGCCTACTAGTCCAGAAAAAAGCTAAAATAGATTAGAATGTATCTTAAATATTATTAATAATAGGCACTGATATCTTTGTAGCTCCCATTAAATAAACCAAGCAAAATGTAAACTCAAAGAACCATCATTGTAACATATGTGTTTCTAAGAACCACAATTTAATGCAAGTAGTTAGGAAAAATTAGCTTTAAAAAATGTCTTTCTATAGGAAATAATTTTCCCAGGAAAACGTTTGGTTAGAAAGAAAAGAAAAACATGATTTTTATAATTGGAGTTATTTTTAAATGAAGCAATGGTTTGAAGTATATATAGAGATAATGTAATCCTATCAATGTGGGAAAGCTGATCTGCGGTTGAAAGCTGGAAGATGAAGCATAGCTCAAAAAGTAGTCACTAGCAGGAAATCAAATGAAACCTGAAGCCAAAGGTAGTCCATTGAAATGGGAAAACATACCAACAGTGTTCAGTTGAACACTGAAGCTATTTATAATAAGCCATCATGTACCTCCAGACATGATCATTGGATGGAAGGCATAGATGAAAGTAGATTAAAACAACATGGAGACAGAATGGGCAGACACTACAACGGTCTGGGGAAAGGAGAAAAGTGAGACTAGCACTGAACAGTGAGGTCAAAGTGACCGGGAAAACCACAGGCATAAATCTTGATTGCTGCCTCTGCTTTAGCACATGGCTAAAGAAAAGTCGAGCTTAAGTGAGACTGACAGGGAACAGCAAGCAAACAGATGGTCAACAGTGTGGAGACTATGACAGAGGAGACTTTCAGAAATGAGTAGAGATAATTGAGAGCTGAGGAAAATGAATACAGAAGCGAAGAAGAGAAAAATGATGAGCAGCAATGAGCAAAGGATAATCTGAGTACGGGGAAATTCAAAGCATCTCTCCTGTTCAGAAAGACTTTTGAAGTACCTAAGAAAAGCAGAACCCATCACATGCTTTCATTCATTTCTTCTTGCCATATAAATCACTTGTACTCCTGCTAATAGGTGTGATTTTATAGCAGGTGATGTTTTTCTCTTCAAGTTGTTGGGATAATGCAACTTTGAAAGATTCAGGTGTCTTGTTTGGTTTCTTGTTTTGTTTTGTTTTGTACATGTGTGAGATTTGGGATCTGCTTCTTGTAGGGAAAGGCCAGAAAATATGAACTCTAAGAGGTCAAAAAAAGGGAAAGGAAATCAGCATATACAAAATAAGTTGTTACTAAAAACAGTGATCTTAAGACTAAAGACTATGCTTCAATTATGGAATGAATCCATTTTTCTAACCATTTCAAGTTGTCAGCATTAAGTGCATCTGAATGGGCAGCATGAGCTAACAGTGCTGTGGGGGACTTTTCTCTTGCTGTGAAGAAGCAAGCATTAGAAACTGTTCCCTGCATAAGGACAGAGAGCAGGCTTAGGAGCAGACATTTTAACTTTTGTTTGTCATGTTTGGTTACAGTAATAAGACATGATGAGTGTCTCCTTGGGTATGCTTTGATATGTTTTTTTCTTTCTAGTAAAGACAATTCTTTCAAATAAAGACAATTCAAACTGACTCAGTATGGTTTAAATTTTCTCAGACCCTGCTGAATGACAAGGTTCATCAAACCCATCTTAATCTTTTACAGAATCAGGGTAGGATGGATGAATATCACCCCTTACCAGAGACCAGTCCATTGTCTATTCAGTTTTCAGAGGAAAGGATGTAGAAAGACAGTTTTAAAAATGTATTATCTTTGCAAATGTGTCAAGAGAAAAATTATACAATTATTATTGAAACATTTTTTCAGTATTTACAAGTGTGAGTGCCAAGATCTGACAAATATTCATTTGTTGTGAAACCTACACATTTCCATTAGACTTTCGAGCGTTTTATGGAAGAAATGTGAAATTTGGAAATAAATTTGACAGATCAAAAGGAACTTCCAGTACCACCTGAAGATGAATATCCTAGCAGGGAAGTGGCAAATTTTATCTTCCGTAAACAACCATTCAATAAGCTTGCAAAGGTTGTGTTTGTCAGCTGTTTGCCAGCTGCAGCTCTTCAGTACATCCCCCTGTTGTAACTAGGGCTTGGTCACTTTTAAATCTGAATTCTATAAGGATGCAGGGGTTCACATAGACCAGCTGCATTACTGGGATGACATCCTGTGTTCTTTATATGATGCTAGATGGGCAAGATATGAAATAAGATGGTTTACTCCTTGGGGACTTAGGGCACTTAATCTTTTGCCCTGATTCTCGCTCATTTTTTTTACGCTTTTGTCTAAAAAACAAAACAGCAACAACAAAACAAACAAAAACCAAAAAAAAATACAAAACAAAGTGAAACAAAAAGCCTCACGGTTCTTGGCTGCGGCATAAAAATATGCCATATGACAACTGATAGCCTAGTCACAAAGACTTTAACACAGGGAAATGAATAGTGGTAGGTCATATTTATGTATGTGAGCAATGTGAAATGCTACTTTCCTACTTGTAGTCATTTTGTTATGTTATTTTTATAAATACAAATAGGTGGTTTTTTGTTGTTGTTGTTTTTATCAACCATCTGGTTCTTTTCTGTGACATGTTCCCTTTGTCACATCAGAAGTTTGTTATATGTAGGTGAAAAAACACTGGATATATCCCATAACCCCATTCTTTTATCAATAATATCCTATTATCATTACAAAATTATTTGAACGTTGTGAATATGACCAGAAAGCATCAATTCAATTAAAACAAAACTACAAAGGGAAAACCTCACTGCAAGTCTCTGTGCAACTGGTGAACCTAGTAATTATATATAGCCACCTATTGTGCTAGCATAATAACATGTGAAGAAGGTTTAGTTAGACACATTTACACACATAAAAAGCCATATGGGCATAGAAAAAGTCATTTTTTCCAAAACTATTGAACAGTCACATAGTAACAAATGAGAGGTGCATGAACTCTAGTTTACTTGGCTATAAATAAATCCAACATTTTCCTTCTCTCTGTGGTAAAATAAAATAGAAGCACAGAAGCATAACAGTCTCCTTTGAGCAACCAGTCTCTTTCTGTTCAATTATAGTCATCAATCTGTTCCACCTAAAATATTTTCCTCCTTGAGAAACCAAAGAAATCCGTATTAGGATCCACAACATGCTGTTACAAAAAATAATGTAAAAGAAGTCTTTCCTTTTTGTGAATGCATTTGTTCTGAAAGACTGTATTTTCTTTAACATGAATTTTGTAATTCAGGTGAAATAGGCACTTTTATATATGTGGCATATATATATGGCACTTTAAATCAGAAAATCTCAAAGTACTTAATGAAGAAGGATAAGGGTTATCTTCTTTATAGAGACAGAGAAAACTAACAAAGAGAACTTAAAGCCATTTTTTTTCAAAACACGTTTCTTATGTATGTTTCTTTTATATGCCTAACTGGAAGCATTTAAATTCTGATATTCGGAAGTGCTAAATAGACAAAGCTTCAGCTGTACGAGGACCCTTTTTCTCAGCAGTGACAGTGTTCGGACTCTGCAGCATTGGGAAATGCTTGCCTGTGCATAATCCCACAGCAAATTGGAGAGAACAGGGCGAACAGGGTCAGGTGTCCTGCTGCATGTTCTTATACAACTTGTCTAAGTGGGTGAATGTCTTTCCATTACTTGAAATCACTAGGTCCAATTTCGATGTCTTATGCACGTTATAGTTTCACTAACATCTCTGGACTTGACGTAAGGATCATTTTGTAAATCATATAGCTCATGTATAACATAACACAGGATAACAATATCATGTCTCCTGCCTTAAAAACCTTATGCATCTGTGACTATGAGACCTCAGGGGAATTAACTATAGTGAATTTTCTTGGGGGTAACACACCGAAGTTCTGAATAGGACTTCATTTTCCCAAGATATGATACCAGTCACTGAATGATACTGTCTCTTCCTTTATACTGTGTGCCACTGACTCATCAAAGAACATGAAGTAAAGCCTATTTGATTTAGCTAAATAGGAAAAAGTCCAAATCCTCTTTATGTAGTAGAGCTGTACAGACATCTGCAGAGAGCAGAACACTGTCCACCTGTGTACATTTGAAGAATTACAGAGAATTATTTTAAAGATGAAGAGTCAAGATGCTAAAATACTATAATCTTTGGAATAAGAATAGTTTCAGGGTAAGTTCTCTGTACTCAAAAACTCATCAGAAACCTCAAGAACTGAACGAACACAGAGAGCAATCCTTTCAGTCACAGAGACGGTTCCAAAATCATATGAAATGTGGATTTGGTATGCACGTAAGCACTATGGGGAAGTTAAATAACCCATAAATATTCCGGAATAACTTTAACAAATACATAAAATATCCTAGGTTTGTGGGTGAGGAGTGGGGAATGTGAATTGAAGTAAATATCTTGTACTTTTTTTTTTTTTTAAGTGACCATCTTTAAAGTAGCTAAATAACTACATCTTTCCCTGTTTGTTCATTGTCTGTGTATGGTAAGCTTGTCCTTAGTGCCAAGCATTACTGTAAGGGAACAATTCTACAAGAAATTATATATGGTTAAAAAAAGAATAGGTTGATCACAATAAAAATTTTGCCCCAGATGTAACTATGAAATATCCTTCTAAACATTGGTCTGCTGTTCTTATAGCAAACATCAGTTATTCAGCTCATGTTTTCTTTTAAGGCATTTCTTTAGAAGCAAGATCTTGCAATTAATGTTCGGTTTAAGATAAAAAAGAGACAAAAGTTTAGTTTTAATATCCTCTCTTAGAACCTACAGTGAACTACAGTAGATCCAGAGGCCTATGATTTTTAAGAAGAAGCAACCTATCATTTCAAAATCCCAAATCAGAGAACTCAGCATGCAGACAACTAAAGCCCTTATCCCCCTGGGGTGATACGCTAGTTTGATTTTATTTTCCCTGACATTTCACCTGTCAGATTATGATAAGTAGAAGAAACAAAGAATAATCATCACATTCTCACTGAATCTCATAATCAAATATCTGGAAATATAAGATAAATTAGAAATGTAATCCTGAGGGAAAACATGAACACCAAAAAAACTATCAGTCATCCAAAACATCTTCCAGTGACCCAGGACTCCTATATAGGTTTAAAAGATTCAGAAATGAAGCCTGCATAAGACTGTTGCATCTACTTTTTCTTCAAATACTAGGGAATGACTTACAGTGACATAAGAAAAAAATGTTGCATAATAATAATAATAAAGCTATATGTCTTCTTTGAGTCTTTCATGTTGCTTTCTGAAGTAATTCCTGAGGCCAATAAACAGCACAGATTATCATGAAATAGTATAAACTCAAATTAACTAGTTAACAAGGTGAAAAAACTAATGAGCCAGAACACACCAAACATGCTCCTGATTTACTGCATCTGCAGTTTGTGTGTTCCCAATTTCTCTTAGTGTTGAGATTCATAAGTGATGAAAACTTACCTGCTTGACCGGTGGTAATACTAACAGCTGCAAAAAGCCTCTGGGAACGACTTAAGTCAGAAACCCCGTTCACAGCTTCAACTTCAAATGTGTAGTTAGCATGAGCTAGCAGGTCCATGACAGTGACATAATTATCTACTAATCCAGTTTGCTGGGGCATATATCCAATGTTACTCCCACAGGGAACACATTCGCCCTGCTCCCAGCTGCACCTCTTGCACAAAATGCGGTAGGTCACATCATTTCTTCCCCCATTGTCAGCAGGAGGACTCCACTCCAAACTCACAGTAGTCTGGTTGATATTGAAAATGAGGTTCTGTGGTGCAGATGGAGGTCCTGTGTAACACACAAAAAAGTCCAGCATCATGCACAGAACCACCATGGGACATGCAGCTAGCATTCTAATTACTAAGACAGAAAATAGTTGAAGCATTTTTCTTCACATAAACATTTCATTACTTTTTACTACAAGCTGTATAAAAGCTTCCTTGAACTCACTTGGCAAGAGCTTTATTTATTTTCCATTAAGGCATCAGGCTAACCATTGTCTGTGTATTTACTGCAACTGACTTGAGATGTTTCTCTTCTGTGCAATTAAAAAGATTGGTTAATGTACCTTAAAGGTTGCCTTTTATAGTTTTCCTAGTGTAGGATTTGTTCCTTTCTTCTAAACATACAGAACCAACTTCATCTAGTTCTTTGTTATGAGCTCTGATGTGATTTATAGGTATCTGGCGCTGCTTTGGATTTAGGAGACTTCCACTATTTGAACCACCAATCTGTGCAGGCTAGTCTATTTGCAGTTGGAAGGTTAAGCCTTACAATTACAGTTCAATCAAAGCTCAAATCCACACAGGTTACTTTTCATGTTACTCTTTTTTGGTATTATATCACATAAAGCATATTGTCTGCAACAATTTTAAAGCCATGGGAAAACTATGCCTGTATGCTATTACAATGAGTTACACGTTTACCCAACATGCAATGTTTTCCAATGTTATATCAAGCAAATGTGAAAATTACATTTATGCTGATTCCATATTCACTGTCAACTTTTTTTTTTTTTTTTTTTCCCCTCTGCCTTTCAACTTCATTTACTGTAGTAAATGTACCTTTCAAATATAGGAAAAGTCATCCGAAACTACCAGCTACAAATGACTGCACCTGGTTAGTTAAGCAATGTCCTTTACTATTAAATTCATGACTGACTCACTTGTGCATGCGACATATGGTGGATCAGAAGGTGCTCTGTAATAGCTATCTTCACAGTCGCATCTTGAAGATCCTTCCTTGTCAGAAAAGCTGTGAGTAGGGCAGCGGGAGCACTGCAGATCTTGTGAAGATGATTTGTAGAACCCACGGCCACAAGCTAAGGCAGAACAAAACAAATTAAGATTTAGATTTGCACAGACCACTATTCTGATTTTTTTTTTCTGTCCCTGTCATATGCAGTACACATTGCTGAGAACACCTCAACTATCCACTCTATTACAGTGGCAAAGTCAAGATACATTCACAATTTCTTTTTCTTCAGTTGGTGCTATTAACGATTTTGTGGCATTTTTATGAATGCAAGCATACGCTACGAATACCTCAGCAGTTGGCAGCACAATGTTTTAACACAGAAGACCACAGAAATACAACGGGCATAATTTTTCACCAAAGAAGAGTACAATAATGGTTTGAAACAACTGAATGCCCACAGTAGTCCTAAACAAGGGAAAAATGTCTGAAGAAGCTCTTCTTTAAGGCTACTAAAATATTTCTGGTATCTGAACCAGCTGATTTGGAATTAATGGAGCAAAGGTTACTCTTCCCTGATCTGAGAAACCCAAAGAAGCTGTAAACCACTAGCAAACCCTGATCCCCAGGAAAGAATGAGGTGTGAACACTTGTTGGACAGGCAACACTGGTATAGAACAAGCAGAAAGAGTGGGAGGGCAGACATCATAAGCTGCACAATCACATTTTTTTTTCCAGTTTCACAGATAAAAAACTAGGATCAAATGAATTTAACAAAACCTCCAAGGAAAAATTAGACGGTGGATAACTGGAAACATGCATGCAAGTTCATTTCATATTTTGTGTTGTGGGCTGTGAACCTATGAAAGTAAAAATGTGATGCGTTCCAAAACTTGTATTTAGAAATATTTTTATCAGCTATTGTCACAGTTCCCAAAGCAGAAACATCCATAAAACATGCCTATAACAACACTCTCATGCAGATGAATGCAACTTAGAAAGCCAGCTTCAGAAGTGCTTAACTACGTGGGCATTAGGGGAGAACGAAAAAGGAAACGGAGATCACACAATGTTCAAACTGGAAACAAATTAAGACTTTATTTCAGCATTGAGGTTATGGGCACACTTACAAGCACTGCCAACATGAAAAACTGATCACAAAAGTCCTCCAGAACTTTCTAATAAAACAGAAGCTTTTTCAACCATATTATTTTATTCAAGTTCTTTTTTTTTTCCATCCCTCATAGACAGTCTAACCTTCTTCTAAGCCTCCACCTCTATGTAAAGAAAATGGACTGTGGGTGAAACTTAGCATTGCGTATCAAAATATTAAAGCTAGTTAAATAGTCATTCTGAATTCAGAGAGAGAATTTACTTTGGTTATATTCATATTTGCTTGGATGTTTTCTCAGAACAGAAATGCAAAGTATCTGAAGACACTGATATTTAGAAGAGTTATTTCAGTTGTCGGGTACTGCAGTGATAAAAAGAGCAAGAAAACAATGAGCTTTATCTAAATCTCGCTGAAGTCGATGAAGAGTGTCTTTTACTTTAGTAGCATTTGGACTAGACTCACAGTGTAGTTGTGGCCACATGACCCTTGTTAATCTGTTGAATCTTAGGCAACTGAGGGAAAAACTTGGAGGTAAGATAATAACAGATTAAAGTTGATGAATTAGTTAAAACAACACTGGATCACACCACTCTAAGATAAAAGGAAATTCTGACTCTGTACTACTCTCTATCAATATATTACCGTTCTAAAGAAAAAACATGCCTTAAGGACAGAAATTGCCATATCATTTAGTTTGTCATGCTGGAAAAAAAAACAGTGAATGGAAGCTAAATTACCTGGCAGAGAAAATTAGCATGTAAAGCATGTATCCTTTGACTTTGACAAAGGGGCATGGGTTTGCAATAAAAAAAATCAAGCTTTGCTTGTAAAACATGCTATGGTTTGATTCTATCACAGTAGCTGTTACATATAACATTAAGAAAAGGAGACAAAGAATCTTAGAGAAGCACTTCAGATAAACATAACCAGTGAAATCATAATTGTGGCGAATTTAACTCAGAATTAGCCTTTTGATCCTTCATTCAAGATAGTTTCAAAATTTCCCAATCAGAGTCAAAAAGCACAAAAGCTGAACTGATTTGTATTCATGGACCTTAAGACATATATTTAAACTTCCATCTGCTCTTTCAGTACTTGCAATTGAAATGTAGCTAAAATTACCAAATAATAGTTTCCTGCCTTTCTTAAATAGTCAGGCTCCTCTCATGCTGAGCAAAACACTGGACAAATACACTGGGTCTTACAGCACACAGCCCTCTGCAAAAGCAAAGAGCAACTTAAAAGGCAAAGATCCCTACTGTGTTTCCAGTCTGTCCTTCTCAGCAGGGAACATTACAAAGCAAAGACACAGAGTAAAATAGAGATTTCAGACAGAAATAACAAAACGTAAATAGAACTCCCATCCTTTTTTTTTTTTTTTTGATGGCTTGATCAAGACATTTATATGCTTAGTCACTTACTATTTAAAGTAAGTGTGCATTTCTTATTAGAGTTCAAAGGATTTGAATGTCTGCAACTAGTTTGCATGACTGAAAGACATTTATTCTCCCGCACAGCACACCAGAGGCGGCAGGTTCAGGCAGTCGAACCATGCTATGATTCCATTATTCTTTTTCTAACAGGAGGCTTATCTGATGACATTTAGTAACCATTCCTTCAACTCATACACCCATAAACGTGAGGGGCAGAGTACTCCAGCACTGAAACTGTTAACAGTACAAAAAGAGTGCTTTTAAAAAGCATTTAAGAAACTTTATAGCTCTTTAGAAAGGAGGGTATGCAAGAGTATACATCATAATTAAAAGCACTCATTGGAGGAATACAACTAAATTATTTTCCCATTTTGCTTCACAAGTTGAAATTTATCACAAACAAATGTTCAGCCTAGTAGTAGACTACTTCTATTGCTCATAAATGAGGGTGCAATGAATCTTCACCTGTTTTTAACATATATCATTGTCCTTGCCAAGGAATTTACAACTGAAAACTCTACCAAGACAGACTGTTGCATGGACCACTGACCAAGGTGTGATGACTTGCCAGGGATCTATTATAGATCAAAGGTTGGAAAGAACTGCTCTAAAATATTTTTGCAACTTTATTTTTTTTCCTTTTGTCCTATTTTGCCAAATTCTCATGGTGATTTTTTTTTTTTCATATAATAAATAATTTAAATACATTGGTTTGCTCTAATCTATTTTAAATCCACTTAATTTGACCCAATTTAATTCTTTACATAATATTTTTAAGATTATAAGGATAGGTGGTATAACATCCGCCACTACCTCCATGAGCAACATTAAACAAATGTTAATTGTAAAAAGAATAATAATAATTAGGCAAACATTACTTGGAATTTTGTACATGCAAATTAAAGGTAATAAATCTAAAAATAAAAGGTGTATACTGTTTCAGAAAAGAATCTCATCAAAAAATTTGAGGTAACTCAAATTGTATACGATCACATTCATTTTAACATTTCAATTCACTGGTGCAGGAGAGCACTCAGCAGCAGCACTTCTTCCCTATAAAGAGAGTCTATCTTGTATATCAAGCAATGATGGGAGATATGCTGTCATTTGTACCTGGTGAGGCAGAACTGTGGAGGTGTAGCCATAATCCTTGCTAGTGCTGGTCTAAGTAAAATGCAAACTCTGGTTCTCACCCAAGCAAGGTAAGATCCAGGAGTGGTTTTGTTACTGAAGGGCTTCTGGGTTACTGGAAAAGGTGCGTGGGGGGGGAGGGAATGAATGCCAGCACAAAAGAAATTTACTTCCATTCAGTGTGGTGTGTCATTTTCAGCTGGTAATTTACAGCTTTCCCCAGCTGAAGCTCCTATTTTGTTCAAACACCTGCTCCAAAGTCTTACCCATTCCAGGAAACAGTTTCAAACCATAAGCAGTCGCACTTTACTGACAGCACAGAGGCAGAATAAAACCTACTGGTCTAATGTAAAACAGTCTTCAAAATGTAGCTGCTAATTATTTCCCCGTGTATTACAAAACCAACAATACATAGAAGAGGGAGTTGTACCTCAGACAAGTCACAATTTTTGCTTACTATCTTAGCCTCACAGCTGCTAGGGACTGATCAACCATGACCTCCCAGGACTACGCAGCATCTTAGACTTCTTTATTTGCCTGCGACAGCCACGGCTGCTCCTCAGAGCAAATCTTCCCACCTTCTCTACAAAGCAAAGAGATTTCTTCTGTTCAGAAGCTGGCAGAGTTCCACCACAAAATACAAATATTATGTGAAATGCCCCCAGATGGAGAAAGAGACTCCTTCACCGCAGAGCTGAGGTTTGAAACTGAGCAGGGCATTGTCATTTCATATTTAAACTTTCTTGTCTAAAAGCCTTAGATAAAGACCTACACTATTATGTCTGCATATGATGAAAGACCCTAGTGAAGATGATACTAACAATATTTCTTGGCATGTACCAAAGTGCTTTCTTCTTCTACATCAAGTTGCACTCAGCCGTAACAGTGGTGTATCGTGACAGCGGGATCTGGCTGGGCAAGGTTGCAGTGCCAGTGCAGGATACCCGTTCAAAGATGCATTTAGCATATGCCATTGCAGTCAGTGTAATCACAAACATTTTGAGACAAAGTGTTTTGGAGTCATTTAAGGACTTATATAAATACTGTAAATAATGGAATAGTGCAAAACCACAAGTAAATACTGAGATGTAAACACACACTACTGAGAACTACGATGCCACCTCTGTGGCATGCCAAGGCATTAGCCATTGTAACTAGAGGTGCTGACTGCAGCTTATGTAGAAAAATAGCAACTTCTCTGCTGTGAGCTCATCACATGCTTTAGTGGCCTGGCAGAGATCAAATAATGTATATTTTTCTTTTCATATTTATAAAAGAAAATTTAAAAAAATCCAAGAAATTCCCAAGAAGAGAGAATAAAGGCAGCTGTGGAGAGCAGCAAACAGCACTCTGGAGTCCCACTTGTGGGACAGGAAAAAGGAAACAAAAGGACATGTTAAATACTGCTCATTTTTTATGTAACCTATTCACTATAAACACTATGGAGATTCATTTTGCTTCTAGGAGAGCTAGGGGACTTAAATTGGGAGGGATGATGGAAATACTGTAAGGGCTAAGAATGGCACGTAACAACTGGTGTTTCTATAAACAAAGAAGAAATAGTAAACAGTTGTAGTGTTACATTAGTCAAGAAACTTATTTGCTACAACAATACTACAAACAAATAAAGAAATCTCAATTTGTAAGAGAAGTGCAAGGCTTGCAGTTTGCATATCAACTTAAGACTTAAAGGGCATAAAATTGTTTCAGCATGTTAGACACTTGATTGAACATGGCTTTTGATTATAATTTTTTAGTTTACATGAAAATAAGGAAACATAATGAGTTGCAAGGAGCTGACTGCACTAACTACTGTTTGATACCATTATAAAAAGTAGACTGGCACAATGGGAGAAAAATAAAGATGACACTGTGTTACCAGAGTTAGATAGCTTGTCTGTTTATTCTGGTTTGCTCACCACTCACTGTGTTTGCTGTCATAAGTAAATTCTAGTGGCCTACATGCCATAGTTTTATGCACACAGAAGAAGGTGAAACTAAAATTTTAAACCTGATAAATTTTTCAAAGTCAACATCAAAGGATGGCAAAGATGTAATCACAGAGTTTCAACATCTTATGAAGTTGGCGTTCTCCCCTTGTCCTACCCAGAAACATGGCAAAATGACTGCACACCTCAGGAGAGCTCAGGCATTCTTCCTGTTCAATTGAATAAGTTGACTATATGTAAAAGTGGTCCTACACATTGCATTTTTTCTTACAGGCAATGGCTAGAGTTTGTTTTATAACTGCGTGGTTATAGACTTCCATTCTTGTGATTTTTTTGTGTTATCTTAATCAACTCCCTACATTTATACCCTCCCCATGCCTGCGAACATTAAAGACAATTCAGCTAACCCCGCTTTTCACAGAAATTATGTATACACGAGGAGTTTGTGCAGATGTTTCCTGGATGAAGTTATGCAGCTGCAAAGACTTTATTAATTATAAAATGCAAAATGGATTGTTCTGTAATTGAAACTCTCTGGGGCTCTGATACATTTGAAAACTAATATACATACGTGTATAGTCAGGACATAGATGGATGCTGTTAGATTATTTATTACAGATGGATATTTTAGCTAATGCAGAAAAAAGGCTGGTCTTTCTCCACTGGAGCTTTCAAATATTTGCTTCATATTAATGTCTATGGTTCCATAACTCAGGACTGAAAGCACAGCTTGCAGAAACAGTACTCCCACTGCTAGTGTTGCTGACCTCATCTACGATGGACAGGTCCGGAATCTTTATTTTAATCCTATTGACAGTGCCTCAGTGGGAGTAATTAGAACAGTCGGCCACAAATCCAGACCTCCTGTCACTGATATATTAGGGTTTTTCACAATGAAAATGAGCAGCAGACAAGGAGGATGAAAACAACATGGGGTAGTGATTATAGCAAGATTTGTCAACCCCATTCTGTATTAACCTGCTACAAACATATGACAATTTGGCATGGCAGACACCAGCAATGCAAAATGCTTAATATTCCACAGTATCAAAAATAAAATTTTGAAAGAAAAATGTTTGGTGGGTGTTGCTCTCTTATGACATACTTGGCTGATAGATCACAACATCAGCCACAGGTCCTTTTAAGCCAACATATCTGAAAAGTTTAGATAAACTGAAAGCAGACCATTATAAAATAATTCCCAAATGTGGATTTCAATGTGAAATAGTAGACATAAGAAATCCAGTTACAAAAGGAGACTTTATAACCTCTGATCCCCTTTTCCACTAATTTGTGTACATTCAAGTCATGACTATGTTTGAAACTGTAAATTACTTTTATAGTCAGAGATGGCATCTGTTATGCCTTCCCTGGCACCTAATATATATTGTTTTATAAGGATCTCAGACTGTAGTATTTTATTTGTCTAACTACTATGCAATGATAAATGTCTAGCTGAAAAAGATGTTTATTTTAGCTTGATTTTCAAACTGCAATAGCATCTAAAGATTATTCATGTTTGAACTGAGGAATTATGTTGTATGGTTTAGCCAGAGTAAACTCAAGACTCTTAATGGTGCCTCAGCTATAGTGTGAATGACATATCTAAATAGGGCTGTCCTGTGGCTGCATACCATCATCCACCGAATGTTTGCTGTTGCCTGTCAGGAATCTCTCAGACCTTGTATTCATTCCCCAAGCCTAACATGCCCTTGTTGTCTAAAGTCCTGCTGATGTCTTCTGAGAGATGTTCACATACTTCTGTTCACACAGTAAAGATCCCAAAATAGGATGCTTGCTATGTAATAGTAACTTACCCACATTTTTTTCACCAGACAAAATGAAACCTCTACCTCCCTACAAATCTGCTTCAAAAATTACTGAGTATGTCATCACGTGCGCCTATTTAACCTACCTAGTTGCAAAGAAATTTTATAGGCACAAAGAACTATTCTATGGTGATTTGCTGGCTAATTTACACACAAGGACAAAGCAATCAGGCTGAAGTACATAGTCCACAAATCAAAGAATACCCAATCTCACTATACTGTAACAGCAAAATTATTTAGAATGTAGAGATTCTAAGTATATAAAAGACTACATTTAAATGGCAACTAAAGAAACTGTAATGCAGTTTTGATCAGAAATAATAAGTGGGTAGCTATATTGAACATTGTGTCCTGAGGCTATGACACAATGTTTCTCTACATTTTCAGAGTTTGCAAGGATTTGAGTATTTGCCTCTCATTAACTTTCCTGGAAAACACAAATACAAAGCCACTCCCACATTTTGGGAAAATTAGCTTGAGAGATACAAACATACAAAACCACAGACAGATTGGAACTCCATTATGGAACACAGAATTCAAATGTGAAAGGTGGGTTAGAGAAATGAAAGGATGATACCTTGGCTTTCCTTTTCATTCTTTTCTTTTTTTTTTCCTCCTTCTCTTCCTCCATCCCCACCCCCAAGATTAGTCTTGCAAGGTGCTGAAGTAGCTTTTGCACTGAGTTAAGTGACAGCTCAACCAATTATCCAGATTGGGAGACTAAAGACTCCACACTTTGCAGGACATTATGTAAATTCATCATAAAAATGAATGCATGACTGCAGTTTGGTCAGCAGCAGAAATTTTATCCATCTTCATCAGAAGGTTCTCAACCAATTGGAGAATTAATGGAAAAATGAACTTGTTTTATTAATAACTTCTATTTTTTTATTAGTTTTATTAATATTTATTTATTTATTTATATATATAGTTTTATTATATATATATTTTTTATAGTTTTATTAAAAACTTCTGCATCTTTGTTTTTTGTTGTCTTTTTTGTTTATTTGGGGGGAGGTTAGTTTGGGGGATTTTTTTCATCTTTGACTTGGTAATATATAGTTATGAACTTTTTAATTAATATTTTCATTAAAAAATACATGGTTAAAATTACAGTGACTATTCAGTAAATCTAAGAATAGCAATTATTACTGAAACTTATGTTATGGAAGTAAGGGTATTCTCATAGGAAAGTTATATGATTAACTTAGGGGAATAGCACATCACTTACATGCATCACCAGAAAACACATTACTTCAACAAAAAGAAATCAGCTATGCAAACTTCACTGAAATTACTACTTTCATTTCTAAACAGATGTATGAAAAAATCATGCTAAAAATGTAGCAAACCTCTGTTAATGTCTTTTAGCTTGTATAAAATTCAATTCTAACAGTCATAAAGGGAAAAAATACTGGTGAGAAAACGAGCTTTTTCGTTAATTTTTTAGCTTACCTATTGTTTGGGTGTAGCTCAAACAATGAAACACCAAACAATTCCTAATAGTCTACAAGCTAGCTTGCTTTATACACTGTTCTCTTCTTGCAGTGCAATACTACCCCCCAACTCCTCTGCCATCGGACAGATTCTGTACAACCATACCTTGTCAGAACATACACAAATTAATTATTTGAGTTGCTCAATTCACATTCAGACTTTTTGACTGCAAACATGTCCTGGGGAAGGTTCCCTGTTGTTTCCTACAGAGAACAAAACACATCACAAAGAGCTCCAAGCAGTAATGAAAATAATGAAATTCTGAGTTTTTGTTTCAGTCTTGCTTGTTTTCAAAACAAAAATACAGTAAGACACAATAATTGATAAATCACTTGGAAAATTAAAATAATCTGCAAAAAATCTTTAATTTAAAGCTAACAGGATTCCCACTGTCACCTCGTCTAAACTTCCAATGAAGTAAAGAGGATTTCATGAAAACAAACAAACAAAAAAAAACCTTTATAAAGGTATGTACAGCAGAATCTGAGGTACTGCTTACTAGATAGGACCTGCATTTTTTTCCCTTTTTCCTCATTTTTTTAAACAACTCCATCGTTTAAGAATCTTCTGGTATCACTGTCTTCACTCAAATGAAGAAAAAAAAAAGACTGTCCTACTCTAAAGAGCTACATCACTACACAGCACTGCTGGAACTATGAGACAATAACCTTCCCTAAGAAGCAGTGGACTTGTCCCCTGACACGACCTTCTCTAATGCCTATTAAGCCCCCAAAGACAGTCGTCTCCTCTACTAAATGAACAGTTACAGTCTTGACAGTTCAGCTGCTAGACGACTGATCAAGAAGTCACAGTATTTTTCACCAGTTCCCACAAAAGCCATTCCACAATATTTGCTAAGACCCTGGTTGCACATTTTCTACCTTTCTGGGAGCAACACTTTGAAAATTCCATGAGCAAAAAACATTAGCTGGTGAAGGGAAGACTTGTGATAACTTTTTTTTTTTTTTTTTTTTTTTTGGGGGGGGAGAGCTGCTTCTAAATTATCAGGAGAAGACTGGAAACAGGATTAAGATTTTGTCCATCATGTCTATAAGGTCTGACCAAAGAGACATGGATGAAACTTCCAACCTGCCTCTCATCCTTCAGAGCTGTTACCTGATGTACAAGTCCCACAGCCATGAAGGATACACAGCCCAAGGAGGAGTGGATGCATGCAGCAAGGCTACCTTCAGGCTGGACCTGCCCCTCTGCAACTTTCCAGGACATGCAAACCTGCCTGCCTGCCTGATCCCAACCGTGGGCAATTGTGGGTGGAACAGTAGTGGCTCTGTTCAGCAGATGGCTTTCAGGCCAAATTTTCCTTTGCAGGAGTCCATGAAGTTCACTTAGCACTTGACTCCTAAAAGTGTGTACACTCAGACACTCTGAGCTGCTCAAAGGCTGGATGTCCAAAATACAATGTAGATGCAACTACACTGACAAAAGAGTTCCCCAACAGCAATATACTTATGCAAAACGTAAAAAATACTTTACTGTACAGGCACGATAGTTCATATGTCACTACAGCCTTTTTTACAAAACCTTCTGACATACTACTATAAAAATAACTTCATGTTGTTATATTGGCTCCTCATTCTAGTTTAGTCTATAGCCACTAAATGTCTGTGAAGGCATAGCACAGGAGCAGGGGGCTGAGAAATGATAGAACCCCTTCTTTCAGCAGCAATGCTTTATTGAGGTATTAATAAAATGTAAAGTTAGTAAAAATACAACCTGAGTAGTTTCTTGTACTTACAGGGAGAAAACAGTGCTATGTTTGCTCATTCTGTCTGCCTTTATGCCATCAATTCCCTCCTCACACAGAGGACTCCCTCCTGATGCCCCAAAATCCTGTCTTACAACAACTATCCAGTTACAAATATAATGGGAGAATTTCCTATAAAGGCCTAAGAATAATCTGAAATCATTTCATAGAACCTTTTTGTCCCATATGAAATAACTGAAGTTTTTGGGCGGAACCTAAAGTATATGGTTAAGGATAAAGTTATCTGTAAAGGAAGTGGGGGAAATAGATTTGTTGCTGTACATTTTCTGAAGCTTTGACACAACCAACTTGATGGAGATGTTTAATTCAATTTAACTGTAATGGTGCTTAATAATTGGCTGGCAAGAAATAAATCTAGAGAGCTTATTCATAAAATAGAACAGAAGCAGACATCTCCATAAGCTTTCCAATTCAAATTAAATTAAAATAACTTAATAACACATTTTTGTTTCCTTTGGACAGTGACCTACCATTACCATTCTAGGCCTGAATCCAGCAGAAATTTTTCACAGGTTTCTGTAACACATTCCTCACGGCTATCATTATAGAGCAGACAAATCCATCCAAACAAAAGACCAGCTTCTAAGAAACCTCAAGAGCAAAAAACTCCACTTCTGCACAACCGTGCTACTGAATCTAAAAATAACTTTAGTTGCATATGCTGGTCTCAGATATTCTAACATTTAATGTTGACTGTCTTACTCAGAAAAATTATCATTCCCATATGCATGCACATGCACTGTGATGCTTATGGAGGAACATTTATACAAACAAAGTAACTGTTATCCCCAGTTACATTTCGCTTGGAGGAGGAAAAAATAGAAATACTTCTAAAAAGGAAGCAAAACATACACTCTAATTTCTTTAAGAATGGATTCCCTTCCAGGTTCACAGAAGCCAGCAATATTTTTATCAGTTCACATACCATGAATTTAAACTCTCCCTGTAAGTATTTAGCTATAATCTTTCAAAATAAAAATGGATTTAACCTCTTCATCTAAAGATTAGAGTATCAGTGTATTAAGAGATTACAAACACACAGCTCCACTTTAATGAAGAATAATAAAAAAAAGGCATAAAAAGGAATAAAATGCGGAGAAACTTTTTTCTTGGTTTGCTTCAGTATGTCTGTGTTAAGAAAGAACACAGCTAATTCTGTGACAGAGTTATCTGATACAAGTTTTTATGAGAAAATTTCCCAGATTCACACAATGCTTTAATTCCAAATAGTACAGCATGAGTTGTGATATAGTGAAATGAAGTTGTCTTTACTAATTGCACGCTTGGAGCAGAACTGTGTCTTACAGCAGAGTGTATCAAATCTGCCTGGCAGATCCTTATGATTTGGAAATGTCACTTTCTACTAAGCACAGAAAAAATGAGGAGGGGCAATAAAGCAGCTCAAAGATAGCAGCCATCCAAAAAGATAAAGAACACGCTGAGGAAAAGCAGACAACAGATTGTGGAGACAGAACAATCACAGATGGAGGACAGGTGGGTGGGTCAAACAATTTTTTTTTTGAAAAAAGGTTTATTTTCATATTTAAACAGTACCCTGTTGTGTAAATGTTCAGCAAAGGACTGATAAGAAAATGGATTTGTAAGTGCATTTGAACAAACAACATGTCTTATAGTCAAGAGGGGCTTAGTCGTATATAATTAAGGGATAATGTGCATGGTTGAAGAGTGTGTGATACAACAAGCATTTTCTGCAAGTGATTAAACACCACTGCAAAACAAAGGAGCTAAGATACCCAAAGAAGCTTTATGGAGCCAGCATAGAGTAATATTAAAATATGAACTTTCTTTTTGTAATAGAAGACAAGAGGATATTCATCTAACCATATAAAAGACTTTTTCACTGCAAATAGTATGAATTTCCGTGCTGCTTCTGCCACTTAATCAAGCTCTTTAACTGAGATAATCACGCTTCCCATTTCAGTGTACAGTACTATTACATTTAATCCTTTAACCCCCTAAGAGAGCAGCTCTGTGCACACACAATGCCCAGGTTCACTGGAATTATGTGCAACCATAGTTCTCTACACATTTCTGGGAACTGAGTAGCATTACTTGTCTGTAGGGTAGAGGCAGAGGGGACCTGTGTCCAAGCACAGGCACTAGCAACCCTGATCAATCATCCATCTCCATCTCTTTGCTTGGTTTTCCCTGACAAACTTTTCATGAATTTGCCAAAATACTTTCTCAAACTACCAAAGTTCATTCAGGTGACTATTTAACTGGATGTTAAAGCATGTTTTATTCCTTATTAAAAAAGTATATTTAGTGCATGTTTCCACACAATGCCTCACATAGCTGCAGCTGGCATAGATATAGCCACACCGACACTGAATCTGGGTAATAATGACAGAAATGCTGCAGCAGTAGAGAACTCTGCGTGGCTTTCAAAAACACAAGAAGCTGAATAAATAGTTTACCAAGTCCTTGGGACTTTTTTGCGCTACAGATTCACTCTTATTGTTTCATGCTTATTACTAGAGACATCATGAATGAAGAGAAAAATTAATTCTTTATTTGGAGAATCTTTAATTGTTGATTTTCAATCAGTGTATGAATTATCTCATACCTAGAATTGACTCAGGGTCCTAACTATGAACAATTTGTATCTCAGAATTATTTTTTTTCATGTGCAAGTAACTACTCAGACAGTTCTGTGTAACTTGTTAGAAAGAAAACATTATACATATTAGTTTCTCAATGCTCAAGAAACTGCACAGTTCTTTGAAAAAAGAGCAAAAGCAAGATACATAAAGAGAAACAATGATAGAAGCAAGTTGTTATAGTCACAATCAGAAAGAAAGAAAGGAAGGAAGAAAGGAAGAAAGAAAAGAAGAAAGAAAGAGAAAAGAAAATGCTGGGTTTTGTCAGCATTTATGCCTCATCTGAAAGGTGGGTGCAAATTTATATCAAGTCCAGTTACAGGTAATGGTGCCCAGTTTGTTTTCACATAATATGTGCAGATCGCAGAAGAAACACTCTCACTTTGTAGAACTGTCGTCACAGCCCATGGCAGAATTCATTTTTCCACTTAGGACGGAATTTAAAGATTTCAATTAGGCAGCTCTATTCAAAAATCATTTGTTCATTCTCAAAAGGATGGACTGCCAAAGAAGAAATAAAACATATCTCAAGGAGGCATGAAAGTCATGGCAATGGCCCAGGGGACAGCAGGTATTGTCACTGATCAAAAGCATTCCTTGATATCTCTCTGGACTCTAATACAGTTCTGTCTTCAGTTCTGCTACATTACCCAAAAGCAGACTGGTCCTCTAGTACCACTGTCCTTCTCCATAATTGCAATTTTCTGGGTTAAATATTAATGTTTTTGTTTTGTTTTGTTTTAATGTTAAAAGTTTGAATACAATTAAACTTTAATTCAAGTTAATTTCATACAAAAAACAAAGTTGGAACAAATTCAGAGTAGAGTGGCTTTGGAGGTCCATTAGGAGTAGAGAAATAGGGCTGAGCAGTATGAAACAAAACAGGCATGCAGTCTTCACTCAAGGCTCAGCTCCTCCCCTTCTCTTCACAACTTTTTCTAATTGCTCAGCCAGATGAATTTCCATTACACATTATCATTTCCACTTCATAGCATGGCTCCTTATCAGCAGCCAGCACATTAGTCCAACAGACCTACTGATCTCACATGGGTCTCCTCTTAGACTGCAACCGGAAAGCTACACAAAAGAAAAAGCTTGGCCAGATCTGACACTGGATTTAAATTCAAAGTCAGATTGGGACCTGGGCATCCTGAGTCTGCCTTGTGGACTTGGGGAGGAAAGAAAGGCTGTTGGGAAAGAAATACCAACAGAAATTGTGGTAATGTGATATAGAGAAGGGATATTTTAGAGCAGAATTTGCCCAAAATAATCCCTTGATGTCCACAGGCTAGCTGACAACAGGCCACAGACTAAGTATACAGGATGTCATTTCTTCCAAGATTTTAACAGCTAAATTTCAGTGTATATGTTAGTGTTTACACATGTAATGAACTCTTGCTGGAGGCTATGGAGACCCAGGGCTCAATTCTGAGCTGCCTAAACACATTTGTGTAGTCCAGTCTGAGAAGGGCTATCCTGTCAGGTACTGAGATGATGGCCCAAAAGAGTATAGGTCTTCTGTGACTCCCACACAGATGCCACATATACTATACACCACCTGAAACAAAACTAGACAATGTTTAGGAAAATAACATCAGCCTCTTGCAAATGGTCAGTGGAATGGCTCTCCAGGTGAAATCTTCAAAATAAATCCAACTTTCAGTTACTTTTCTTAGCATGACAACACAGAAAGCACCCAGTCACATGAATTACCATTAATCCTCAGAGGGTACCCATCTGCACAGCTTTACAAAGTATCTCCTGTTTTCATATACAAGCAATTTATGTAGCGATGAGAAATAGGAACAGTAGATTATCCACAACTCTATATCAGAACTGCCTCTGTCGAGTACCAAATAGATCCATACACATAGTGTTGAACAGCTTTTTATAGCTTGTCACACGAAGTCTCAGTGACTGAACTGAAATGAGTAATGTATGCCTACAGGGGATGAGATATCAAGCTGAGGCTGGCACATTTGAGCCTTAGAGTAGAGAACTGGTGTACTGTAACTAGTTATCAAAATTCAAGATAAAATAGTGAAGTTAAGTTGTTTATGATTATGCTAGGCTATTATGACATTTATGTGGAAGATGATGAAAATTAGTTTGGCATGAATGCAAATGTTAGCTGGCAATTTACTGCATTACAGCACTAGTATAGATAGAACACATCTGAAGAATCTTAATTCTACACGAACAACATGCGTGCATCTGTGTTTGTGTGCATGTGTGTACACATGTGCATGCCTGAAGAACATATTTGAATGATATAACCCTCTCTGCTGTCCTATTACTTGTTCAAACATGAATGGTAGAAGTAGCAAATACTTTTTTGGGGGTGAAGCTAAGAATAAGTGAACATTCTTGGTTACTACTGACCCCAGAACACTTATTAAAGACTTTATCTAGTACCGATAGCTACTTAAAATAATAAAAAAAGGAAAAAAAAAATAATAATAAAAAAAACACTCTACTTTTCTTTTTATATTTACCTTTCTTCAAACTTTGGAATGAGGTAACATATGACATTGCAAAAATAGCAGATGCAAAAGCCTTATATTGGGCTTTCTGCCACTAAATGCATGAAGCTACAATAAGCATTAATTATGGATACTTCTGGGAGATTTGGGAATCCCTAATTAGCATTTTTTTACTTGCACTGCAAAGGGTGCCAGCTATTAAATCTTCTGTTAAGACCTTAAGAGACTTGAATGCACTTTTGTGCCCTTTTGGTTCCTTTGTTGCAAAAAGTTCATATGTGGTCCAAACTCTCCTCTGCAGTTAACCTGCAGCTTTTTAAGATATTTGATAGTTACTGATAACTTTGCCAAAATAAAACAAAATGCCTTCCAGAGAAAGGGGGTTTAAGATGTAAAAGGAATACAAATCTCCCTGAAACATTCCTCAAACCTCTCGGTTTTGACTAAATGTACCCATACATTTGATGTCAGTGTCACACAGGGTGACTTCAGTGTACATATTTGCAAGCCTGAGCCCAAGCATATATCATCACTGCATGCATAATGATTTTCCATCAGTAAGGTTTCCAACAAGAACCTTTGGATGGACTTAAACCAATATACTCTCTTCCCTGTCCTCTGAATGTAGACCTCCCAAGTACCTGAGGTTTCAAGCAGCCAATACTTAGCACTGGATTTTAACACATCCTCCTTCAGCCCTGAACATAGCACATATTGTGGATTAGCAATCAAATAAATAAATAAATACATAAATAAAAATAAATAAATAAATAAAAATCTGTTTCATCAAAGTCTGAAAATGGGAGCTAGTGGAAAAAGAAATGGAATTTAATGTGAAAATAGGTAATGCTGGAGTTGCTCTACTGATTGCTTTTTTTTTTTTTTTTAATACTGAATTCACTTACAGCCTCTGTTTTTTATTTGTAGTGAAGCTGATATAAAATTTGCTGTCAGCCACAGCTGGTTTGCAGAATTAAGGGCTCCTGCTGTACAGTTTAGAAATACAGATTCTTGACCTTTTCCATGATGATGTTTCTACAACATCCTTTGGCAGCAAAGCCCATAGTCTCATCGATCTTTTAGTAATTGTCCTAAAACTTAATATAAATTGTTTCTGACAGTGCTTAAGCACATAGCATTTTTATTTATGTCCACTGACATATGAAAATAAATTATTCCTTTTCTCTTTGTAACATTCTCTAACTGGTTGGCAGACTGAAAGATTTTGTGTAGAAATATAGAGTTCATGTGTTCTGCTTAAAACAACAACAACAAAACTTAAGAATGAAGACAACAAATGCCAAGTCATGCTGGTAGATGGGTAGCTCCCCCCAGTATGAAAAATAAAAATGAAGCATCTCTTTCAAATGAGAAAATGAACATGGGTCAAAGAAAAAAACTCAGACAGACTCACAATACAAGAAGATTACGTAGGGCTTATGTGGTCTTACTAGTGAATGAAATCCAGTAACATAAAACTTGAGGAAAGGATTGACTTTTGGTGTTATATCTGTCTATATTGTTCAGCTAAAGATTTGACAGTTATATAATCCATTTACATGCAGCTCTTTGCATATGCAGAAAAAATTATGCCTCCTGCTCAAGTTTTATACCAGTTCTGTTCAACTCAGAAGATTGATTGAACTGCTGTTCTCATGAAGGTCAAACAGGTGATGGAAACTTCTATTGCTTTTTCTTCCTAAAATTTCTGGTGAAGTACCTTAATTCTGTGGGTATTTTTAGGTTAACTTTATTAGGGATGTAACTGTGCTCAAATATTTCACTGGAATGGAAAAAAGCAATTTTTCTGCATAAAAGAATAACATAACATTTGCCACCTCATACATCTGCATTTTCTCCTTGACTTTCATTTTGCATCAAAACCAGATTAAACCCACAGTCTTCTTCCTTATTCTCCATATCTCTAAAGAAAATTATTTCACATTTTCAATGAATTTGGGTAAATTCTCCCTTTGGGTACCTATTCATTGAAAGAAGATGACCACAGTAACTCATCATCATGATAATTCATCCTACCTCTTCTAGCTTCTCATTTTTAAGTCAGAGGATCCATTTATTGTTCTTCACAGAGTTGAGAGGTAAGCTTTTCCAGGCTCTCCAGCATCTTGCTGCCTCATCTTCTTCAGCCTAACTTCCTAGCACTCGGTCCGCTGAACCTATCTGTCAATTTTAATTGACTATTCCTTCACTAGGTGACACAACATACTTTTTCTCTGCATCTGTCTTCATCACAGGCCCTTACTCTGAAGTGGCCGAGTAGACAATAGCACCAGATGTACAACATCCCTTGATCACATCACAAAAATTACCTAAAAAGAGAAGTTTAATCATCCTTTCATCCTTTGTTCCAGCTGGTTGCACATGTTTAAATGTGAGCAAAACTCCAAATACTGATGGTTCTTTAAATTAATTTATTCAAATATTGATTTTTGTATCCTTTTGGTAATAATAAACATCAAACTATATAAGCAGATCTCACAAAAGGAGCTGCAAAAATGTGGACATCCTACTTTGTTTCAGCCTAGGTTAGTCACAATGAGGTACGGGATAGCCTGAATGAATTGGTGTTTTTTTTTTGTTTTTTTTTGACCTCTGTTCCAATCAATGCAGAACTATAAAGCAGAAGTGGACAAAATCCACACTTTATTTTGAGATTTCATGTTGCTACTCTGCTAACTACAGTAAGCATTTGGCCAGTTTTGCAACCTAAGTAGTCTGCTTAGTAGAATAAAATTATTTACAAGTAGCATTGTTCAGTAACAAGGATACTAAGTCAAAATTTGTATTTGGGGTCCATTCGCTGCATAGTCACTTAACACCTTTATGGCCACAGACAACTCACTTCATTTCTCTTGTTTTCTCAGTCTTCTCTGGAAAAATAATGAACAACAGGGGCAAACAAGCATACATTCCCATTGAGCATATAGACAGTAGAACCTCAGAATCAGTTGACACTTCTCTTTGAGTCTGGTTGAATCCTGTGGGCATTAAAGTACTAAACAGCAACAATAGTCTTTCGTAAAAACTGTGCAGCTGCAGAGGAACTTAAGCTACTCAAAGGAAAATATCTCTAGGTTAGAGAATACCATCTAATCAACCAATAAAATGAAATGGAAGAGACAACTCCTGTACACCTCCACCAAAACACATGAAATGATAAAGTGGAAAAGAGTCTTATCAGCCATTGGATATACATAACATACAGGCATGTCAAAGATAAACATTTGCATCTGTTTTTTAGTGGATTTCAGGAGAGGGTTGTGAAAGTAAGAGGGTAGATAGGGAAGGGGCTTTTACGGATTTTATGTGCTATTTCTGCTCTTGCTACTTATTAAAAGTTGCAGAAATTGCCTGTAGACAACTTTTTCCATGTTTTTGCTGGCTGTAATACTGTCACTCCTGCCTTTGTTCATGTCCTGAAGGAGTTCCTCCAAGAACCACTGCTGCAAGAGTAGCAGACAGACAAGTCATATAAATGAAGACAGTAAGATATTTATAAATACTTTGCAGTATTCTGGATTCTCCTATTAATTTATGCTGCAGTTACTTTCAGAGCTGAAAATCTTCAACCCGCAATACTTCTGGTTAAGACCTTCCAAAACTACATGATGGCAAGAGAAAACCCATAGGATAGGTTGTAAATGTCTGCCTTGTTTTCCTATGGGTCTTTTTCAACAAGAGTAAAATTCATTGCAACTTTCCTTTAAGACTTCGCAATGGTGTCAACAACAGTGGCAGTAGAGACGGCAACTTTCCCAGCATCTGTCATGTCAGTACTAGGGCCATCAACATAAACAGATTGTGCAAGAGACAGTTGTCCCAGTAAGACTCAGCCAATTCCCTTCATTCGCACTGATCACTGACGAAAAGGATTTTCTTTGAATTGAAAGATAAATGTAAGAAGTTCCTTATGGACAGACGGACACACACACACACACACACACAAATAAAATGTTTTATGCCCTACTTTCCCTGAACTTCTCATGATAAATTTCCCTGAGGAGAAACATGCATTCTGGCTGTCCAGCCACACAGAAGAAAAATCAACCTATGGATGACTAAATATTGATGAATATGGTGTGAATTCTGAGGCAGGTTCTCCCCTCTTCTTTCTTGCACTTTCTAATTTACAGACTCTGCAGTATTTAGAGTCACAATGTCAACCAAAGTCAGAAGAAATAGAATTCCAGAAAGCATTACAACCATCATTAGCACACTCTATCCCAGCTACTTATCAGACGCATATAAATCTTGATGCCTATGTGACTCACTATGATGAAATTAAATGAGAGCAAACAGACAAAATGCATGTCTACTGCTTTTATCTCCAACCTAGTCAGACAGTCATCAATATATTTTAGCAACAGCAATATACTCTGTAATATTTCAGAATACTGTTATCATTTTATTAAACCAAGTATTTACTCCTTCTATACGTCCATTGTTTCCTAACAGATATCCCGTCTCCAGCACTGCCTGAATGATCCAACATTTCATGCGACGGCCTCACATTCTCCCTTTCCTAAAAACAATATTTTCAAAATATGCATTTACTTTATGCATAATATGTTTCAAGGGGAACTAAAATCAGCATGCACAAAGTCAAGCAAGCAAAGCAGTTGGAGGCAATAAGAATGTCAAAGCATGTGGTATCCCTGTTCATAACTGCATGTATTGTAAAAGCACAGAAGCGTACGTTCACACTAAGTCTGTCCTCCATCTACCCTCAGACGTTTTAATCTGTTTCCTTAAAAGGACAGGTGCTAATAAAGATTTGAAACAGAGACTGAATTAAGAAAATGACAGGAAAAAAGAATCCCTGCTGCTACAGAACAGCACTCTCACTGGGATTGCATTTCTTGAATATTCTCCTTCAAGGAGAGCGGCATATCATTTTTTATATTTAGCCAGGGGAGGTGATAGACTGAAATAAGGGCTGCTAAAACCAAGGCAGGTAGCGTGAAATCTAAGGAAGTACAGAATGGAGAACTTAAAAAGAGGAAAGGGGTTAAAATTCTTTTTCATCTTCAGAAAATCAGCACATTATTTCAACTGAGCTAGCAGGCTCGACTGTACTGCAGGATTACAAGGAAGCTGAAGACAAAGGTTTCATTCACAAGTCTACCCTTTTACAAGAGATAACCTCCTGCGCAGATGTAAAGTCAAGTCATGTCTGATTAAGTTCACTTCTTCTGTGACAGTGGACAATGCTTTTGGGATCAAAACAGAAAAAGAAACCATGATCCTGTACCAGTCAGTGTTCTGTACATTGATCAAAATTCAGTATAGCAAAGTGGCACATGTAAAATTCATTATAATTATGCTAAAAATGATGAAGAAATCAATAATGTTTATTCTAGTTTTGGTCCTTACCCAGTAAAAATACTGACTACTTTTAATAGCAAGTTTTGAAAAACTTTTAAGCATCACTGATTTTTTACCATTCATTTTCTTCCATTACAGGATATATTTAAAATAAATTATTACCTATTGTGCTTAGAAATCTCTCTCATCTTGGTATCTTACCTGAAGTCATTCTGCTTTGTAACAGCACAATTAGCTGTCATGGAAATTAATATGAGATAATAAGCAGAATACTTTCAGTCAATTCATGGTCGAATTAAACTAAGATTCAGGCCATTCACGTCATCAAGGACAAGATTTCACCTTTTAACTTCACCCTACAAAAACCCAGTGGGAATAGCTGAACCCATGGTGTCTATTTTTTAATGCAAGATTTGATACATAAATTCAGTGGGAGGTTTGGCATTTGTTTTCATGGAAACATGGATGAACCTATTTAATGTAAATAATGTGTGGTGGAAAACCATGCATACATTTGAATATTTTGTAGAAAGTGATGTTTTTCACATAAAGCTTATGATTTTAGGAAGCTGTTAGTTATTCCAGCAGCCAAATTAAAAGGGCTAGTCTACAAATAGGCAGAAAATAACTTTTGTTTGTCCCTGAATTACAAATCATTTTGTTTCGTTCTGAATTTCTGCCACAGTGTTGTAAGAGTTATAATAACATAAATTAATGCTGTGCGTGTAGTAAGGCAGCAAGGAGTATAAGACTCCTAGAGGGTTATCGTTTACTACATAACTTTTGTAAGTTTGTCAAAACTATGCTTATTCATTATTTCAAATTGAAAATAATAATGTAAAATTACTATACCTATATTATGCACTACTTAGCACCTAGCTCAGAATTCTAGCAAGAGGAAAAAAATTACTGAAACGTAAGACAGAAAGCTGACACTATACATATTTTTAATCTGTTTCTGCCCTGATATGTTAATATTGCTCACTTATCACAGAAAACGAGCATGTGTGCTGTCCTAGCAATGCAACTTTTTGTAAATGCACAATAGCCAGATATGAATGCCTTTGAACATTATTGGTTATTGTGGTGAGAATAAATATATCAATGAGTTTTTAATGACTTTAAATGGAATGTCTCTGTGCAGCAGCAAGGATAGGCACAAACATAATACACTGTGTTTTATTAATAAAAGAACAACCATTTTTTCCTCCATCCAGATGATCCCCTTCAGGTCTGAAGTGCACTGAAGGTGATAACTTTGTGACAAAAATAGAAAGACAATCTCAGTCCTAACAGAGTACTCCCTAGAATGCATTACTTTCTTCCTCCAGAGCAAGCAGATTACTTTGGACGCTTACACAGCCCCAAACAAATAGTTCACATCTGAAAAACTCATTTCAACAACAACAACAAAAAATTAAACTGCTAATGAATTATGGGCAGACAGAAAATTTAATAACAGGAGGTCTATCTCTACTTATTTGCAGTGGGGACTTTAAAATACGACCATTTCAATTTTCCTTTTTTTGGTCGTCCCTTATCACTTATTATCTTCATTTAGTATCCTTAGCATTTACCAAACATCAGAACTGTTTGACAGCCTACCTTTTGAAAAAATCAAGAAAAGAAAACTGAAATGTATTTCTGTAGGAGCTGCCATTGTACAGCAGCAAATAGACGTTGAGCTTATGATAAGACTACAAGATATACTTGCATGACGTGGCAAATTCAGACTTATTTTATAGTCCACCATAGATTTACTGAATTCCTGAACTTCATTTTTAATACAGAATTAAAATTTACCCTATTCCTCCCCAGAATCACAAAGGAATTAAGTGACTGATGAGATATCAACAGAATCTAATGTTTTGGTTAACACAGCAGAGTAGGCAACGATAAATCCATGAAGGTTAGGCGTCATAATATAGCAGAGCAAGGTTGTAAGCTTCTAGGGCTGTAGAGCACTATGTGTTACTTAAGTGGAAGTAAAAAACGGCATGCAAAGTACAAAATGCAGTGGCACACAGTTCTGAAATAATGACTTTGGTATTACATATCTAACTATTTGTTTCTATTTAGCAGTGGTAAAGAGACCAGACATGGCAGCTCATAGCAAAACATCTGATTTGCAAGCTGAGGATTGCTGCTGTCTTCACATGCAGTTGTTCCTGATTAAATCCATGTTAACAGAGTAAGACCTGTTCCTGTTTAGTTTACGTCACTTTTAAAACTAGATTCCTGTTTTATCCTGCACTCTTGAGCATGAAGGAACATGTGTGCCCTGACTAGGAACCTGCTGATGCTCAATGTGGAAGGATATTTTCTTGCTCTTAACTTAAATTTTGCCCATAGGGAGACTCCAATTACACAGACATTGAAATGCAAGTCCTGTGCTCCCTGTGCTCCGTAAGAGGAGGTGTAAACGAGCCAGACTCGTGCTCAGTGTCCTCTGCAGCCTGGCCGTTGAGGGTGTTTTACACACAGAGGCTGCAGCAAGATTTCACTTCAAAAGGGCCTCTACAAATGGTCATATGGGAAAAAGACAGCATGCTTATGGTCTGCTGGGTGAATTCTGCAGCAAATTCTGCAGCTTACAAGAAAAAGGATGTTTTTGCAATTCACCAGCCATATAAACTCAATCACTACTTACACACTTTCAAAGCCCCACAGGCTTCTTCCTTCTCTTCCTCATCAGTGCCAGCAGTGATTCCACAATTTTAGTTTTATCCCCTACTACACCTATGAAACATACTTACATTTCTCCAAATCTTTGTGACCTTAATGGTTTTATACAGGTATAATCTAATAGAAGTTGTTATGATTATTCTAGCAGAACTTCATAAGCAGTCTTGTCACTGGTATATGAGATGAACTAGGATCCTTGTCTTAGTCTTTTGAGATACATCACTTGATCAGGGCTAAAAGCATTTTAAAAAAAAAAAAAGCCAATGAATCCCAAAGTGCTCTGACCAAATATTGAAATAAAATAAACAGATAGATAGATAGATAGATAGAGCAAACAAACAAACTTTGCAGCTGTTTAACTGTGGGTTTTAACATGTGGGCTTCAGATTCAAAGTGTGCTTAAGCATATAAAGTACCAATTTCTTCTTTTCCTTTTTTTTAAAATTAATTCTTAAGTTAATTGATAATCTGTTTTAAATTCCAATTCTAAAAATCACATTTTTGTTGTTAATTGTTGTTTCTGAATGAGCATCTAAACTCTAGCTTAAGGAAAATGATGCTTTCAGTCCTTGCAGTTTGAAAAGATGACACAATTATATTTCAGAGACTGAACAGATACATACACAAAGATTAAAGAATAATGAAGGTTTCAAACAGTCCTGATTTTGTAGAGGCAAAATACATTTCAGCAAGCTATGCAAACCTGTCTAAAGATTAAGAAATAAAAAAAAAAAAAAAAAAGAAGGAAAAAAAAAAGGCAAGTTCTCATACTTAGAGCCCTTCTTCTTCAGCTGAACTCATCTTTTAATTTCCATGTTTGCAGGTGCTTTGGGATGGTGGAGAAAGAAAAGAGGCATTCCGGCCTGCTTAATGAGAAGCATAGAGCTCAATTGCCTCAGGTCCAGATCATAAATTTAAATTATCTTTTTTTTTTTTTCCTAAAATGATATTACACAGTTCCTGCCTCTCTTGCTGTGTGAAGAAGAAAAAAACAAAAAAAAAAAAAACAAAAAAAAAAAAAACAGTGAAGACTTCTGTATGGATTGTACAAAACCCAACCTTTGTCCTTTGTCACACTCTCTGCCATTTGAGAAGAGAGAAGCAGCATGCAGCAGGGAAGAAGAAGAATGCGCTTCATTCTCCTCTAAATAACAATATGGCTGCACTTACAAATGAGCCCTTCCTCTTTTCATTTATTTATGAAACATATTTCCTCAACTTTTGCCACTGAAATTTAATCACTTAAAAACAAGAAATTGTTAGTTTTGCGCATGTGAAAAGTACTTTGAAAACTCTTATGAAAATAAAAACAGGAAGTAGGCCTTAGCTCTTAGGAAAGACAATCTCCCAGGCACTTCAAGGGGCCAAGGTCTGGCCTCACCTTTATTCTCATGCATTTGCATTATTGACTTTATGAAACAAAGGCAAAGCCCTATGTAAAGAACACATTGTGCAAACCAAGGATACATGCACAATCCTGTGTCACCAGCAATGGCAGCTCCCAGCAGAGACACTGGCAGAGACATTGGCTATTTGCGCAGCATTCAGATACCACTTTGCTATGGTATGCAAGCCATTGAATGATACACCTACCACAGCGGTGAAATGTCCTTCTTTAAAGTTGCGTTCACCCATTTACACATCCACCATAAATCTGTGGGGCTGTAGTGTTGCAACACCCATTATCCTCACAATAAAGCAGAGCTTTTACTCCCAAGAACCAAAGCCAACTCTTCAAACAAATGGTTGTCAAGGTGTTGCTTGCTAAGGTACTCCCCACACCCCAAAAGAAGCTGCCTCTGCTCTTGGCTCACCTCACTCCTGCTAACAGCAGAGTCAAGCAGAAGCCCCAGGCCTGGGAAGCAGAAAAGGCAAACAGGGAACAACCAAGAAAGCAAAGGGAAGGAACAGAGGAAGATAGGGAGGACACTGATATGTCTAGAAGTCCCCTGCACAGCAGCAGGGCAGCCTGGTGCTCCAAAGCATGAGGTAGAAGCTGGGAAACACCTCCAACCCCTAAGCCCAAAATCATGCCCTCAGATTGCATCCCCATGCCTGTCCACACTCCTTCCCCATTCTTCCTTCCCTCTCTTCAAGGCTTCAGTTTGATAGAAGGTCCTTCAATGCTTTGCATATGTGGAGTAAATTTTATTACCAACTTTAAAAATATATAAATAAAAGCCACTTAGTCTGTTAATATACAAATGAGTAAAGCAGTACATTTAATTGAAACTTTTTTTCCCCATATGGCAAATTTCATTTGTTGTAAAATCACATACTTCATTACCGGCAGGTTATTTAGAGTATTCCGATCTGTCCAGCAAAATGTTACATAATTTAACTGTTCTCTTTGAGGTGATTCTTTCTTAGTCATATAATTCATTTTTTCTACTGATTAGGGAAGATGACTCAGTACTGAATATTCTGTCTCCTCAGTCAATTGATTTTTTGTGCTTTTTTTCCTCCAATGTTATTTTCTCCAACACCATTTCACTGGTTATTCTTTATTAGTATAAATCATCTGCAGATGTGCTAGAGATTTCACAGTACAGCTTCAAAGATCTTTTCTAGAAGCTCCAGAGAACAAAGCAATTTTTCATACCTAATCCTATTCTTCTCTTCCCCACTGATGTAACTGTCAAAGAAAATCACAGCTATGCTGACAACGCAATACGAAATGAACTCGGATCCATACAGACTATTTTTGCAGAAGCCCGAAGTCCAGAGGTAAAAATTGTTCATTATTGTAAACAGAAACAACCTCAAAAATCTGTTGTTGAAGCCCTCACCCCTTACAGATGAGATTAATCAAGAGTAAAATCAAACTAGCTCCAAGCAAGACCATCAGATTCCCATCACCTGCCAGGTTTCCTCTACCAGAGCAGGTGGATGCTGCAACAGTATCACCAACAATCCAGCTGTTGATACTGCCAGGCTTATTGCCGCCTTCAGACAGCAATTGAGCCAGAAGCTGCTATCTCCCCACACCCCCGCAGTTCACAGCCAGTGGTGTCACTGTCGCCCTAATGAATCTTCTGCTGACATTTAGTCCAAAGAATGTTTTGGTTTGTTCTATTTTGTTTAAAACAAACACGCAAACAAACAGGAAACTACATTAAACCAAACACTTTCAATTTACATTATTTTTGGATCACTTCTTCAACAGCCTGCCCATGGAAAGCTAGCATTTTGCAAGCTTTCAACTAAAACACAGTGTTCAATACCAACAGGATGAAATGAATCAATCTGACCATGGCTTAATTCACAAAGGCAAATTTCTCTTTCACAGTCCCGTCCCTGAAATAGGAAATAAACTTCTGTACTTCAGTATCCATTTCTGATGGAGGAGAGGGCAGAACTGGGTCAGGTTTAGTTTTTGTTTGTTTGTTTGTTTTTTCATTCTACACTTTTCATAATATAAAGCCTGACGAAGAGACAGGCTATCAAAACTCAGCCAGAAATCAATGGATTTACAGCTGTGTAGCAAAACCAAAATGTGACTCAGAATTTGGTTAATACTCAATGTAATTTACAGAAGAAATGGGTCTTTGTTAAGCCTTAAATTAATTTGCTTGCTTAGCAGTCTTAGGGCTTCTTAGAATCCCAGTAAGGTACCCCATTGCTCTCAATGCTCTCTGGCTCATTGCTCTCTCTGGACTGTTCAGTGGCTGTCTGTATTTCTGTACTTCAGGAATTTTCTTCTAACTTCAGGTAATATCAGAATGATTGTAGAAGGGACTTAATATAGGACTGATAAAAAATAAAAAAAAAAAATTAATTAAAAAAAAAAATCTGCTTAATCTATCTGGACAAAGTAGTCCTATCCAACACCCCATTAAAATTGGTCCAAACTGAAAGTAGCCTTTTAGTCATTTGAGCTACATTACTGAGCCTTCATACATCACAGCTAGCACACAAATAACATGAGGTTGATGAAATACAGTGCTGTACTTCAAACAAAATTAATCATTGATTTCTTAAAATTTTATCCAGAAAAGGTGATTTTCACTTTTTTTTTTTAATAATTTCATCTGATGTGAGTTAATATCAAGCAAAGGCATACAACGAGAAATCTCTAGCTGATGAGCTGCTGTCCAAGTAAATCTGTTACTACAGGAAACATGTTCACATCTTTAACAGGTACAAATAAACACAACTGATGGGGAGAACACAATCAATAAAATTGTTTCCAAAAATCCTAGGACTGTTTATCTTAAGATCAGATCTGAGAGATTTCAATTAGATGCAGATCTGTTCTGGTACTTCTCATCTTTTCCAGCTTGTCAGATAATTGCCTCCCCAGCAACACCGGTCAAGCACTCTCAGTTCAACCATTAACTCATTCTTTGACGACAACAACAAAGCAAGAACAAGAAACCATGACACAGCTCTTTTTTCAAAAGGACAGGTATGGATTGCGACTGAAAAGGTGCTAACTACACCACAATCATCATTCAAATGTATTTTATAAACTAGCACTGCAGTATAACAGAGTTTTCTGCTGTCTGCTGCCGTGTTCTCCTCACAGTGGGAAAAACGTGGACTTGTGAAGTTCATTTCTGGATACAGCTGAAAATTTTGATTAACAATGACTACTTATCCTACATCTGCACTTTATTACCATAATACATAATGCTCATCTCTCATAAGGTAAGCACACATGCGAGAGAGTTTCAGCTAATTCACAAGAAGAAAAACAAACCGAACCACTTTTCACCTTCTGTGTGTGGTACGTACTCGTGTGCTTCCT
Source organism: Cygnus olor (assembly GCF_009769625.2). Taxonomy (NCBI): domain Eukaryota; kingdom Metazoa; phylum Chordata; class Aves; order Anseriformes; family Anatidae; genus Cygnus; species Cygnus olor. The sequence goes on from NC_049171.1 coordinate 41,114,779, forward strand.
TGAATCAGAACCACAGTCTGCTGAGAAACACCACTGCACATTAGAAAGAGCCTTAGTGTGTCTCCCTGGAGTTACAACAGATGTTGGACACTGGCTTTGACACAAGAAGAGCGCGGACGTATTGTGTTAGCAAAAGTCTGAGGGAAGTTTGGGGATCTATCTAGACAAAATGCACTGTATAAATATGCAGTTATCACCAGTGCACTTCTGTCTTAGATAAACTTCTGGCAAAGTAGAATCTATGAAAACTGTTTAACTTAATTAAATTAAAACAATAATGTAATTAAAACAATATTAGAATAATAATGTTTCACCATTACAAAATATTACTGGAAACAAAGGAAGACTAACCATTGCTTGTAATAGGCCTTTCAAATAAAAACCATACCCAGGAAAGCAAGAATGTTTTTTTACTTCTTGTGGTATATTTTCCTTTCAAGAAAGTATGTTGCAAATAAACACTATTCTTCATTGTGCTCTAAAAATGTCTTTTTTGAACTATTTAAACTATTTTAATTACTCACTGTTTTGTCAGCATAAATAAAATTTGCTCATTGACCCACATATTTCTCATCTAAGTAACCGAGCTACTTCTCCCAGATCATTTAGTGCAGGTTAGTATGGCTTTGTGAGCAGCATATAATGAGATGCAAACTAAAACCATAACTATGTCGATTTAAGGTCAAAAAGGCCCATTTGTGGTTATTATGGAAATCAGTTTAAATGTGAGGTAGCTAAACAATGTGCCTTTGCATACCGGCTCAGCAAAAAACCCTAAACAACCTGCCAACATCTGCTTTTTGAAGTGTCAGATAACATTATTTCCAGGATGACATCAAGGGCCTTCATTGGCTATGCATAAGGTCAGTGAATATTAACTTCATTTACACTTGGCTGAGAATTGGCTGGTGCCAACAATAGAGGTTTAGCTCCTCTGCTGAGCAGGGTTAAAAACTGACAGAAAGCTGCCATTGAGGAAGATGGATGATGGTACTAGCTGACCCTATTCCTCCCCAAGTGTCACAGCTTCGGCCTCTTTTCTATCTCCGCAACAAAAGACCCTCTCCGAGCTTCCCAGTGGCCTTCAGCTTTATTGGTGCTAACAGGCCCAGACATTTTCATCGATTGGATTCTCTACCTCTTAAACACAAGAGCTTGCCCTCACTGGCTAGCCAAACCTTGGCACAGATGTCTTTTTTTGTAATTGCTTCTCTGCTGTCTGTTGGGAAGGATGTGATCGGACAGGCAAACATCATGTCAACACAGAAAATGCTTCACCATTTATCTCAGTTTCCCAAAGGCATTTTAAGGAAAGTGATATGCTGTTTGCCTGGAGGGTTTAACCCTTTGATAGTTCAAAGTGTTTATAAATGCAGAAAAAGAAGTTGCTGTCATAAAATTCCAGTGCATTTGTCATATACATGGTTAACAAATTATGAATTAATTTCTCCAATCATAAACCTTTTAAAATGCACATTTCTAAATGCACGGAAATCAATTTTGTCTGTCTATACTTCTATGCCAGATCCTCAAGGGGATTTCCAGTCAAGTTCAAAATCTGCATTTTATAAATCATAAGGCTTTAATTGTTAATAATATAAACATCTGTAGAATTTTCAGACTTTAAATTTGAGGCCACAAACTTAACAAAACACAAAAATGAATTATGGGTTTAAAATGGATGAGAACATATCTATTGCATGGACGGGAAACAATCAAAACAATCAGATCTTTTAACATTTTAATAAAAATGACTGGAGAAAGAATATAAAAGAAACATAACAGAGCTGTATAGAATGCTTTGGGGTTGTAGAAAAACAAAACTGATGTTCTTTTATCTTAAAAAAAAAAAATTGCTACTGGCCATTGCTGGCAAAAGAGCAATAGATTTGACAAGCCATTTGTTTGATCCAGTACAGCAATTCCTGTCTTTCTGCATACACCATGGAAACATCCAGTCTCCTATCATAACTTTTATATATTCCCAGATTCTGGGCTGCACTGCATGTGCTCTGAGCCAAAATGATTGTGTAAAGCCACCCTTAAAGGCAGTACAGCTAGCCAGGGAACTGGTCTCCCACTGAGATGCAATCCACAGAATTATAACAACACTTGCTATGCTAAGCATACATTTATAGCCAGAAGTGAAGGAGCACAGACTTAATGCCCCTATTAAAACCTATGGCTCAAATTCTTTCTTTGGCATAACTCTAAGAACTAAGGAAGATCTAAAAATGATGCATGCAAAAGCCGATGATAAAAATGGGTGGGGGGCACCAAAACTGATTTTTTACAGAATGACAGGCTTTGTAATAAGTATTGTAGAGTGGTTCTCTCAAATACTGATGTAGGAATGAGAAATACAAGGGAGGTCACAAAGGTGGTAACAAAAATTTGTCCAGCCTGGCAGTCCAGCCTAAGAAGTAAATGGAAGTATCAGCCACCAAATCTAACCTTCTGCTATGAAATAGCATGGAAGTATGGATCAAATGATTTCAGTTTTCCAATAACACCTGTAGTTATTATTTGGCAGGGCAGAGAGCAGTGGTAACTAAGTAAAAAGGCAAACATTCCCTGCTGAGGGAGAGGGGAAAAGCTGCACCTTTTTCACACTAGCCATGTTCAAAAAGGAGGTTTACCTCAGTCATAAAAAACAGTAGAAAAGAAAACCCAATCACAATTCAGTCATAAAACCAAAAGAGATACTACAAAAAATATGCATGAAAGTAGCTGAAGCAATTTTTTAAAAATCTGTAATATGTTTCTTTCTTGAAATTAGATGTTTATTGCAGCCTACCACAATATAAAATAATGTAATTGTGTGATCATACAGCAGGGCTCATGTTGACTTTTTCTTCCTCTCTTTTCTTCCTTTTTTTTTTTTTTTTAACACTACTGGTGGGGATATTACAACAATAATGAGGAAAACACACATTTTTCATGTCTGTAGTAACTCCTATTAAACAAACTGCCTTTAGCAAGGGCCACGAGACTGAGCCCTTACTCTTTGTGTTAGTAAGAGATGGCTATGACATGAGGCCAAGCTTTTCTTACTCTCACAAGTAGTCCCATGAGACTATTTATTTATTTATTTATTATGAGTAAAGCAAGCAAGATTTTGCCCAAGGGAAAATAAACTATTTTGTGACAAAAATGTTTCAAGTCCCCTTCTCCACTGGGTAAAAGCACGGAGTTTTGCCTCTTTGGTGTGCCCTATCAGCCCTGCAGGAAACATTAAGGAACTCCAGTTGAAGGTACTTGGAAAGAGCAGGGAGAGAGAGAACTGGCATGTAAGCATGAAATAACAGTGCTCAACAGACTTTGCCAATATGTTTCAGAATCATAGAACCATTTAGGCTGGAAAGGACCTCTAAGAACATCTAGTCCAACCTTAAGCCTAGCACTGCCTAGTCCAACATTAAACCATATCACTAAGCTCTACATCTACATGTTTTCTGAGGACCTCCAGGAATGATGGCTTAAACCACTTCCCTGGGCAGCTTGTTCCAATACTTCACAACCCTTTCAGTGAAGAAATTTTTCTTAATATCCAACCTAAACCTCCCCTGGTACAACTTAAGGACATTTCCTCTTGTCCTATCACTTGGTGCCTGGGACAAGAGACTGATCCCCATGTCACTATAGCGTCCATTAAGAGCAAATGGAAAACTTCACAATGTGTGCAGTTTTATTGACACTAGGTAGAAAAAGAAGTACAGATCATGTCGCCCCAAATGATACCTAGAAGGAAACGGGCATTGTTTTAGCTGTTAGCAAATCCCAAGGCTCCATATCGTCACCCAATTACTTCACCCATGGAAGTCTCATCTGGATTTAATCTGCAGCCTGCAGCTGGTAAAAGTGAAAGTATCAGGTCCTTAAAATCATAAGCAGGGTTAAAAATCGTGTAATTGTACTGCATGAAAAGGTCTCCTCTGAGCCTCCTTTTCTCAAGGCTGAACAACCCCAGCTCCCTCAGCCACTCCTCATAAGACGCGTTCTCCAGACCCTTCATCAGCTTTGTTGCCCATCTTTGGATGTGCTCCAGCACCTCAATGTCCTTATAGCAAGGGGCCCAAAAATATCCCTGATATAAACCACTATCAGGGATAGAGATTGGCAAGGGATCTCCAGCAGCACAGTAGTACTTCCATCTGGGTTGGGTGGAACCACAACATTTTTCAAAGCAGACAGCTGTGGAGGTTTTAAAAAGGACAACAGAGATCCATTTGTTAGCCTACAGAGATGCATAATACATTACAGTACAAGAGTTTTTACCTGCTTCTGGTAATCATAAGAGGGTTCCAATCATATGATATTCCCCTTTTCCATGACCTTAATGCTGGCCTTTCACTGGCTCCTCCCTTCTCGAGGCTGTACGAGTCTCTGAGAGTGAGAGAGTACAGTCTGTGAGAGTGCCACTGAGAGTGAGTACAGTTTGTGAGAGTGCCACAAGCTGGGGCTTTGCTTCACTGAATATAAATACACTGTTGACAGAGAAATCTGGTCAGGCCTCACCCGGAGTACTGTGTCCAGTTCTGGGCTCCCCGGTACAAAAAAGACAGGGATCTCCTGGAAAGAGTCCAGCGGAGGGCCACTAAGATGATACGGGGCCTGGAGCATGTTCCCTATGAGGAAAGGCTGAGAGACCTGGGTCTGATCAGCCTTGAGAAAAGACTGAGACGGGATCTTATTATGTTTACAAATACCTGAAATGTGGGAGACAGAAGGATTTGGCCAACCTCTTTTCAGTGGTTTGTGGGGAAAGGACAAGGGGCAATAGCCACAAAATGGATCACAGGAAGTTCTGCACCAACATGCAAAAGAACTTCTTCACGGTGAGGGTGACAGAGCACTGGAACAGGCTGCCCAGGGAGGTTGTGGAGTCTCCTTCTCTGGAAATATTCAAGGCCCGTCTGGACACCTATCTGGGCAACCTGCTCTAGGGAACCTGCTTTGGCAGGGGGGTTGGACCCTATGATCTCTTGAGGTCTCTTCCAACATCTACAATTCTGTGATTCTGTAAAATGGAGACAACTCATATGACTACAGATATTTAGAACTTGCTCCCGAAGAAACCATAGAGACTACAAGATTGAAAAGTCTCTTCCATCTCTGCATTTCAACATAAGACAGTCTTGGAGGATTTTCTTTCTCCTAAAGAATAAATTACATTACTTTGCATCCAAGTACGTATAGCACTTTATAAAGCAACATCCAAAAATAAAGTATTGTTTCAACCTGAATGCTTAAGCACCTCAGCCACTCACAGACAGAAACAGCACAGTTGTACATTACCCATATTTACAAGACTCTTCTTTATTGACGACAATGGTGCTAGAAAGCAAAGGTTTACCTTACAAATCGAATCTAGGATATATGGATGGATACCCTCCCTTTAGAAGAAAGGACACCTCAAACAAAAGATCTTTTTGTGCATTTGAAGCAGATCTGTACTGTTTTTATATATTCAGATGACCCGAGCCGTCTGTTTGTGCATAGTCCCAGAACATGTCCATCAATCAATGTCAACATTCTTCCAAACTCCATTTTGACTGGCAACTGACAGTTGGTTATCTCCTGAATGTTAATTAATAATGAATACCCTTGTCATTGCTTAAACACAAAATTTCTTCAAATGGTGGAATTTAAAATATGGGGTTTGTTCTTTGAGAAGTGGTATTATATTTTCATTTAGTCCTGACATTAAGAAAAAGAAAAAAAATCCACATAAAGATCACACATCATTTGGACCATCAACTTGCATTTTATTTAAATAAAAAAGTACTTGTTTCTACTTGTGTAGTGCAATTTTGAATCTCATACCACTGTAAAAATTGCATATTCAGCCATAATAAATGACACCATGACTGTGTAGCTCTACATATGACAGAAAATCTTTAAGATACAAAGATCACAAGTAGGTATGTCATTGTATCCTACTCTGTCACACTCATCCAGGAAAAGATATGTTTTAAAAAGGTGTTATTTCTTTCCCTTCATTTACTGTCATTATTCATTAGCAATTCCACTGACTAGATTTTTTTTTAAATAGGCCAAATAGAGTCTTATTTCAATTGACAAACTAAAGCAGACAGACAAGAATACACATCATAAAGCCAAAGAATTGCCCCCTTTTAATCAGAAAATGAAATGATATGCAACTAGTGATAAGTGAAAGTGAACATAATAGAAAGTCTCAGATCACACACTGAATACTCTATTCATAAATGAGTACTGTGGGACATTTTTCAACCCTGCTTATGATTTTAAGGACCTGATACTTTCACTTTTACCAGCTACAGGCTGCAGATTAAACCAGGATGAGACTTCCATAGGTGAAGTAATTGGGTGACGATATGGAGCCTTGGGATTTGCTAACAGCTAAAACAATGCCCGTTTCCTTCTAGGTATCATTTGGGGCGACATGATCTGTACTTCTTTTTCCACCTAGTGTCAATAAAACTGTACACATTGTGAAAGTTTTCCATTTTTCTGTATAAACATACTATCCTTACGTAATAAGCACAAAGCAATACCACAATTATAACATACTCAAGAAAGAAAATAATCAATAATAATTTTTACTGAAGAGCTACTGGTAGAGAATGAGTTTTCATTACATAAAGTTGGACAAAAATGAAAATGGTGAGTTATCTATACTATTTATTCTGCAAATAAATCAATCAAGAAAAAAAAAAAAAAAGCTGGCATTCTGAAATACAAGACCTCAAACATGCAAAATTAAATGTTTGGTTTTAGCTAGGAGACCGTGTCATGGGTCTTATGCAACACAACAAAATCAAGTAAGAATACCCTGTCTTCAGCTGGATTCCAATTGTACTCCAAAATTATCTCCAGTCAGCAATTCAGAAAGAAATACCAAAGATGATCTAAATATATATATATAAAAAAAATATAATTTTATATATAATCAATATATATATATATATTATATATATAATAGGATTATATATATATAAAGATATATATTATAATATATACAGGTATGTACACACATACACACACACACACACATATATATACACACAATTCAGAACCAAAAAGACTGGAAGCCATACCTCCACTGGAATGGTTTTAACTGCTACACTATGGAAAGCAGAATAGTTTCGTTAGCAGGGGTTATTAAAACCTTCAAATGCTGACTACATGTTGGTTAATTGACATGCCCTATTTAAAGCAAGAGATATGAGTTCAAATTCTCCTCAGCATGAAAAAATAATTGACCTAAGTCTGGAAAACTTGAGTTGAATGAGGTCATGTAAATATGATCAGTGATCACAGCCACATGTTGCCCGCTAAAACCACGTTCCACAGACAAGCTGGAGAACATCTAGGTTTTGAACATGTAACTTGTTCCAGCACCAACAGAGCTGAGCTGTTTGGCACACAGACTGCCAAGCTTTTAGAAATACAATAAACTTTTAAATCTCAATTGTCAGCATTCTTCAAGCACATTCATGGTAGCTAAGCAAGGGCTTCAAGATTTTGAATTAGTGATTTAATGAGGTTCTCAAGACCAACTGTATGCCTCTGTGGACACAAATGGTTCAGTTCAAACTGGCACCAGATAAACATTCATAAGATACATTACTTATGCATCTCTACCCATACAATGGTTTAGTGTTGAAAAAGATGGCACATTCAGGAAGTTAAAAGAATATTGCATTTACAGATCATACATAAATAAAGCTTGCTAAGAAGGTGAGAAACAGAGAGAGATTTGGAGAGTTGGAGGCCACAGGGAGTACTAACTTTTCAGGTGGAGTGGATTGGGTCAATAATAATAATAATAATAATAATAATAATAATAACAACAATAATAATAAACAGCCAACCGTTCAGTTTTTCCTTGAGCAGAAGTGGACAAGGAACTCATAACACCCTGCATGGCTTACTCAAGGGTTAGACCTCTAAGGAGAAATAAATTCATGTACAAAACAGGCACGTACATGGTCATTTAAGAAAAATAAGTTCTATCAACTGTCACTGGACACTTGGCAGTTCAGTTGTATCATGAGGACATATCCAGTAAAGTGAAAGGAACATGGAGCTGGTCATGTGCATACTACCTGAGGTCACCATATCAGCCACCTGACAGGAGAAGTTCCAGGAACATGACTTTCAATGGCTAGCATAGCTCAGCCTACTGTGTGCTCAGTCTACTGGAAAATAAGCACCAATCATCTAGGCTGGGTGATATTTCACATTCAATAAACATAAGGAAATAATTTAACAGGTTATATCCATTAATTATGCTAGAGTTTATATATCTCTTGTACTATCCATAGAATTTTTGAGTCCCATGTATATTTGCTTCTCTGGACACATTTCTACCAACACAATGCCTACAACTTAGAAAAGCACTCCTAATCAAAAATTAATTTAAATACATTTCATCAACATAAAGCTTTAGGTTTATGCATATGCTTACAGTTACTTAAAACTTTAGCACTTTCCTCCACAGGAAAGTATTAACATACGGTGTTACACTGATGGAGTTCATAGGATTCTTGCCATTTAGCTCTAGGGATTAAGCCTGAGTCCACAGTCACACAGATAGTTTTCTGTGTGAGGCACTGCTTACTTAAATTAGTCATAAACTGATCTACTGAAAAATAGGAACCCTTTCTACAGCATGCTTATTTATGGTAAGAGATACTATCAGAAATACTTTTGCTCATAAATCAGTAGTTAACCAGAAAGCTAGTGCTCTAGATTTGCACCAGCTTCTCAAAATCGGATCCTTGACTTACTTCACAATTACAGTAAAAAACAATCTCTGATCTGTTCTACATTTATATGTATTTAATATATTGTGAAATATAGCAATAATTATATTTCTTGATCAAGTACTTCCTTTTTATAAATCAATCACACATTTGAGATCTGTCAGGTGTCAGGCTAAGAATCACATGTAACTAACTTAAACCATAAAATTTAGGAAGGTAAAGTATCAATTTACCTACTGATTAAAAAAAAAAAAAAAAAGATGTTTCTTACAGATGTGAGCAACTTTATTCTCATTAGGATACGCAGCGGGGCCACCCAGCTAAATAAGGCTATATAAGTACATACATTGACAAGACCAGGACTCTAGAACTATAGTAATTGAGCCTAATTCTTATCTCACCCAACTTTTATACATGGTGGCCTTTGTTACTCTGAGCTATAAATTAGGTTAATATTAAAACAAATTATCTAAAATGTATATAGCTTCTAAAAATATTTTTCCTACAAGGAAAATCTCTTCTTAAAGGAGAAAAACAGAAGTAAAGAAAAGTATTGAATATTGAACAGCTGTTTTGCAGTATGTTGACTTATTGTGTTTATTTACTAGACTTGGTGAAGTCAGAAACTGTCATCAGTGGATAAGTGCACAAGAATATCCCTTCACCTGAGACACTCAAAAAATACTGGACTATTACCAATGTCTGAGAAAAAGAAATTAAATATGATTTCTATGATTCCCATAGAAAATAAATAATTTCTGCTGTGAACTACTAATTAGGATACTATTCACTTTCACACATACCGTACATTTGTCATTAATATGAGGAACAACTCATGGATACAGATATGTGCAAATGAAAGAATAAAAAGTGTTCAGGGGTAAAAGCTTTTGTAAGTAAACAGGGGATGTTTCATAAAATTTAAATGTTCTTAATGTTTTATATATATATTTTATTGCTACTGTTTTCTTATTAAGGCATGGTAATAGAAAGAATTAGATATTTCATCACACTATACAGAGAGGTCACTTTTCATTAAATTAAACAGTGAACCTGCCTTTTTTCTGCTTTATGCCACAATATCCTGTGAATGCCTACAATAGAAAATATATTTTTACTGTCTCATGAACCATATTTCATTTTTAATGAACTCAATTAAAATAATTTTTAAATTATTTTAAGAAAGCCCATTACAAACTGTTCTATTCTCAAGTTGGTTAGAACTTTAAGTTTTTATTAACAAAGTACAATTTACAGTATTGCTAAAAGGAAAAAAAAAAGCAAAACATAAACAAAGTATATGTAATTTATAGAATTGAGTCCACTTAGAGAGAACCATTTTGTCTTTGTAGATATTAATTGAAGATGTTTTACATGTTTTCAATTTAAAAAGTGTTAATCCACCAACTTTGGACAGCTTACTCTTTTTAATAATTCAATTAGTATTGCAGACAGAGCTTGCACAGTTCAGGGAAAACACTGAGATTTAGTGCTGAGAAATCAAGAACCAACAATTAATTTTTACATTGTAGTTCAAGTGGTAATAAGGATGATAGCAGCTGAAAAGCCACATAAAGGGAATAGAAAATACTATCTCCACAGTTTCCTAAGTAAAAACAGACAGACAGTCTTAAAGATTTAAGAGTGCTTATTATATATGAACTATTAGGAGGAGACAAACATTTTCATGAGAAAGGATGAAGTTTGGGGGCCAGCAAAAATCAAAATCTAATCTAGTTAAGCAAACATTTTGTTCACATAAATTTCATTTCTTTCAACTTCAGTACCAAACATGGATCTCTCCGTATGTTTGTCCCACTTTTCTAATAAGAACCTCAACTTCATTCTTTTAAACAAGGCTCTTTGTTTTCAGAGAACAATTTCTACTTTGAACTGCACAGTTTGCTTGAACAACTTTGTCAGCATTTTACCATCTGTATAATAGATGTCAGATACATAAAGCAGATTAGTTAAACATATATTTACATGCTCCCACTTTTCTCTGATCAGTTCTTCTGTTAAATTCTCTCTGCTTTCAGCTTCCCCATATTCTGCTGATCCTCATTTTTTCCCCTGGCACCTAACTGGTTATTGTTTATTTTTTTAAGCAAATGAAAAATAAACAGTCCAATTTGATGGAATGGACGTACACTTGAGATACAACCTAACTAGGTTTACGTGTCACTCTTCTGCCATTTAGACTCGGAAATGAAAGAATATTTAAATTTATTTCTGTGCCTTCATTTTCAGAGATCAACAGAAACCCTGGACAAAAAGAAACAAACAAACCAAACCAAAAAAAAAAAAAAAAAAAAAAAAAACAAACAGAACTTCCAAGCAAGGCATTTGCTTTTTTTTTTTTCCCCTCATCTAGGAAACTTTTATACTTAGACAATGATAACAAAAACTATTGCATGTTTATTGCAACTTCTCACAAAAGTTTTCTGAGCAGAAAAGTTTGCTTCAGCAGCAAGATGTATGGTTATGGGCAACAGACTTGACACCAAGAAATTCCAATTCTAAACACCAGCTAAAGCTTTATTTAGAAGAAACAGATTTTATGGCTGAGGAGTTAACAGCCCAGCTGTTGAGCAACCACAGCTAATTCAGCAGTGGTATTCCAGACCTGTAAAAAGACAGCTCCTCTGTAATTGAAGGAGAAATTATTAAGGTTCTATTTGACTTCATTGCTGTTTGTTTTTGTTTGTTTGTTTGTTTGTGTTTGTTGTTTTGTTTTGTTTTCAAAATTTATGATCAGCAGTGAATCTGATGGGGAAAAAAATGTACAACGAATTGAGTCTAAGAAATTGATACTCAAAGCTCTAGCAAAATGCAAAAATAAAATTAATTCCTGGAGACAACAGAATTTGTGAAGAGGAATAGGGAGAGGGAAAGAAGAGGGGCTGGAGAAGGGAAAGAGCTCAACATTCAACTATGTTAACTAACGGTTTATTTATGCTTCTGAGATCTGGGCTCCTGATTGCTCACCTGTATGTACTATTTCAACCACTGTCAGCTCTTCTGGAGCAAACCAACTAGTTCATGGAAAATTAAACCAGTCATTAGCTTTCCAGTTAATTCATTTCAGGGAGCATTGATGGCATCATGGATGAGAGCTATCCAAGTTGCAATTACCTCCACCATGTGGTTCTTGATCACTTCAACTTAACATCACCTAACATTTCATATATCTTCATGTCAGACTTGAGAAAGGCTTATGTTACCAAGACTATGATGGTCTGTAGTCACAATAATCAAATTGATTCAGACACTTCAGGCAAAGCAACACTACAAAACAAAAACAATCAAACAAACAAACAAAAAAATGTATTTTAGGGTTAAAAGGTACCACAACACAGAGACCTGGAACAAATGCTATGAAGAATGGGGGTTCCGGCTAATATCAAGTTGCATATGAGACAACAGTGTGCCCTGGCAGCCTGCTGAGAGAAGTGATTGTCCTGGTATATACTCTGCACTGGTGTGGCCTTACATCGACTACTGTGTTCAGTTTCGGGCACTACAGTGTGAAAAGGACATAAAACTGTTAGAGAGCTTCCAAAGGAGAAGTTGGTGAAGGGGGGGGTGGGGGGGTGAAGAGCAGCTGAAGTCACTCAGTTCAGCCTGGAGAAGAGGAGATTGAGAGGATACCCCATGGTAGCCAACAGTTTCTTCAAAAGGATGAACAGAGAGGCATGGGCTGATCTCTCCTCTTTGTTTACAGTGACCGGGCCTGAGGGAATGGCATGAAGCTGCATTGGGGAGATTAATACTGGATATTAGGAAAAGGTTCTTCACTGAGAGGGTGGTTGGACACTGGAACAGGCTCCCCTGGGAAGTGGTCATGACACTGAGCCTGCCAGTGTTCAATAGGTGTGTGGACAACGCTCTCAAACATACAGTTTAATTTTGAGGTTAGTGCTTTGTGGAGCCAGCAGTTGGATTCAATGATCCCTGTGGGTCCCTTCCAACTCAGGATATTCTGTGAAGCATGAAGGTACAAATTTCTTCAGGTGATGGCTAGCCCTGACTACTGAGAACACAAGCCATTTTCTGTTATTTAACTTAAGATACATGGTAGAGATAGTTCTTCTCATCTCTGTGCTGATACATTCATAAGGTTGAATGACATGAACAAAGTAGGTCAAAGAAACGAGAATGACCTAAGGAGACTGACAAATTTGTGAAAACCTCCTTTATGAAGACTAGACTGTTCTAAAAGAAAGATATAGCAAATAAAAATAATAGTAAAAACAATTTCTACCACATCTCTGTGACACGAAAGGTAGTCAGAAGACTCCAGGGTGAAAGAAACCAAGACACTTAACTGTCTAGAAACTCCATAGGAGGATGGAAGTAAAGATTACAATTCTGCATTCATAGTAGAAACATCTTTAGTACTCTTGACGATCTAGCTCAAAGTTTTCACCTGTAAGTATGTTATATTTTTCTGAATTTTGTGGAAAGATACTTACACAACGTATTTAAAAATCTAGTAGTTCCTATGTGGTTGTGTCTGGCACCTACTATCTGATCACAAATACATTTGTTTAAAAAGGACAGAAAAACTACTGAATATCTTAAGTGGAGGTGGGAAGGAGGTAGGGACTCTCCTTTTGAACTTTCATTGGCTTTATAGAAAATAGCAAAACTGTCAGAAATGTCCTCATTCTTGGCACTGGTTCAAGTTGCTGAGAATAATTACATTCTCTTCACAAGAGCAATTTTGGAAGTAAATGCAGGAAAGGTAACTTTTCTTAAAAAAAAAAAAAAGTCTTGATAATATACATGCTGCTGATGAAGTTGTCTACCATTTTGCCCCTTCTCCACACACTAAACTATTTTCAAATTGAAAATGCAGGAATATCAAAAACGGCTATTCAATTAGCAGGTTACCCACAGGCTTTGGGACACACCACCTGGGCCAAACTCTATAACAAATCATACATCCTGTGTTTTTTAGAAGTATAGTAACTTTTATTTTAATGACATCTTATTCACATTCCCCCCTCAATTCATTGCCCTCTGCTAGCAAACATGTTGCATGTTCCTGAGTATTAAAAAAAAAAAAAAAAAAAAAAAAAACACAAAAAGAAAGACACACCACTTTACCACAAATATGACAAACATAAGGCAAATTCTGTTTTGGCATCTGTTATCAAGTAATATTTCACAAAGCCAAGATATAAAAGCTTGACAATCCCCCCCTCCAAAAAAAAAAAAAAAAAGGGAACAGATGTAGCTGTAGCTTGTAGTCTGGCACAAAGTATATCACATAACAAAGTTTGGAAAGAAAAGCCTCTAGCTCCCTTTTTACCTCACCAAGACAAAATGTACAAATAGCTATAAAACCCTCCCCATTTTGGGGGCCAATAAGACAACTGTTAATGCACATGGTGTTATAAAATGTTTAGCAGTAAAATGTACCCATTTGGCTTTGCCTTGAATTCTGATTGTTTGGACTTAGTGCCAAATCATCTATTTAATTTTTCAGCTCAGTCATATTAAGAGATGCTTCCTACCTTCTGAAACTACCTTCTCTACTGCTCCAATTGAGCAAATATAATTCTCTCATCCCACCCCCAACTAACATGAAACAGATGGAAAATACATTACATTAGTTCTCAAAGAATCATTTTCTCATTCAAATACCAGTCACTGACCCCAGTGTGGTCTTTACATGTGCAACATATCGACTGGATTCCACTGTGAGAAAGAAATCAAAGTTACATCTCTTGGGAGTCTACTACAGATAGTGAGAATTTCATCGGGTTTTGGAGGTGTTGTTTTCTTTTTTTTCTTTTTTTTTTTTTTTTTCTTTTTCTGGAACAGACACACAGTACATGATGTTGGAAGCTTTGCTAAGTACCCTTCAGGTACCTTTGCTAGGTACTTTTCAGTATAGTACTTTAAGAGGTAAAATTTCCCTGCCTCAACCCAGTGCCACACACCAACAGACATATGATCAATACTGAAGAGAGTGTCCTTTGTAATGTCCGTCCCTCCCCCCCCCCAAAAAAAAACAACACTCTGCAATCCAAAGTTCGCATGCTTATCTAGTTTTCTCATGCTTGTTTCACCAAACTTTAAGATTTTGCCTTACATGAAGACTGTGAGCTCTCTCGAGTTAGGCTCTCTTATTCATTATCCCACTAGACCACTGAGAAGTAATCAGTGTTCATCTGAAAAAGAGATGAATTCAACTTAGAAGACTGACCACTGAAGAATAAACACAAGGGAGATCAATCTCCAGGTTATGTGTTTCACCACTCATGATTGCTTCCTTCCTTATCCTTCCCAACACTGCTAGTTACTTACATTCATGCAACAACAACAAATCTTCTGGCAGCACGTCCAGTGCAGAATTCAAATAAATCAAAATTAAATTGTTTTAGTATCTGAACTCAATAAATTTCGCATACAGGAGAGAAGCTATATGCAAAAGGATCACATTCTTCAATCACAGTCAGCCAATCAAGCCAGCTTAATACAAATCAAAAACCCCACTGTGTTACAGTTTGAAGAGCTATTTGGAACTACAATGTGGCCATCTACTCCTACCTTTAATACAATGCAGACAGATAAGGCATTATTCTGTATCTTTAAAAGGCCTTCCTATTGTGTTAAATTAATTCAGCTGAGCTATAGTAAGTGTGAGAGAGGAATCAGACTTTTGCCCATCCTGACAGAGCACAATGCTTTCTACCACGAGTAGTCCCAAAGAAGTCACACAGCATGCCAGGTACAAAGTACTTGCAGAAGTGAGCCCTCAGACAGAGCTATAAAAGCTCTGGGTTAAGGAAGCACATATCGACTTGCTTCTGCTTGATCTGTTACACAGCTTGACAGTAACAGATAGCCAGTTGCATTAGTGTCAATGCTCAGATAAGTTTCTCTCAATATCTGGCACAAAAAAACAGATGCTGTATCAGTGTGCCAGCTGTATTATCGGTCACTACATAGTTGATCATACTTAATAACATCCTCAAGCACAGACATGGCTAACAAGCGTCACAGGCTGCAATTACTATTGTGCGCCACAGTCACTCAGATCACCCTGACTCTGTGCTGCCAGCAGTGCACATTCGGCAAGCAGCTGCCTCCCACCTTTCCTCTCTCAAATACATTAACTTGCCTCAATATGGAGCCAGAGTTTGTTTTCAAACTCTTAACAGGATCACTGAAAGAAAAGAAAAAAAATACCATAAATTATCCTCTGGACTGTTTCTAGAGTAGTGTATTCTCTTAGTGATTGCTTTGGAAGCAAGCCAAAAGTGAGAAGTGTTCTTGCAAATGAGCATACGGTTATACTCAAGTACAAGTTATCATTTAATTCTTTTGTCAACATCAGTGTGGTTAGAAATTAAGAAGCCTGTTTAATATATAAGTTACTTGAGTTCCAGTTACCAAACACCGATTTCTTCTCTATCTATCCACACCCCCAACGCCCCTCTCCCCCACTCACTTCCCAACATGTACTGTTGTCTTTTCTGGATACTTTCTTCTCAATTGAAAGACAAATAAAATTAGTATATTCATTGTATCAGCCATGACTAGGTCCCTAATCAAAGAAAAAAGAAAAAAGACAGTCACTCCAAAGAAACATTTGAAAACATCAAAACAGGTTTCAAAATAGGACATACTGCTTAATATTTTTAACAAAGCCTTAATACAGTCTGATGAGCAGTTTCATGTGGGCAGTTTTTCACACCCTGATTATTTCTAATGAGATCACCCTCTGTAGTGTATAAGCCTTCATCCCTTCCCAACAAAACAATGAAAGATTTGTGCAAGGCTACACAGGCCTCAGATCAATTCTACTCACTTCACCTTGTATAGAATTTCCTAGTAAAAAAAACTCATCAGGAACACAGTCAAGCTTTTCCCTTAGGACAACTTATTAATAATGAGCACATTTACTTTCTTTCCTTTAGGGTGATCCTAATCCTCTACAGATTTTGAAATCCTTACATAAACATCTCAGACTCACTGACCGCAGCCATCTTTGGTTTTGAGATTCTGTAGGTTTTTCCTCTTCACAGATTTGTGGGTTTGGGGGGGGGGGGGGGCTGGAGGTGTTACATGCAACACCCGTGCAACTTACATGCAACATTTCTCACTAACATACGTCTATCATATGATAAAGATGTGACCATAAATAATTTGTTATCTTACAATAAGAATGATATATACCTTGTTTTAAATGTATATAAAAATATGTCTTTAAACAAACTGTATTGATTTTACTATAAGTAGAGACAGTAAAATATCGTTTCTTACACAAAGCAGAAACTTCTTACGCATGTAGCCCCACTGACAGCAATGCTAAGTGTAAGTATTTTTCTAAAAATGTGTAACTGAATCAGCCTGAATTAGAAAGTACAACACAATAGTCTTTGAGTTGCTAGTATTTTAAACTAATCACCATGATCCCCTGGCAAACCAAAAGTTTAGTTAGTTTTATGCATAAGATATTGTAGAAAGGAAAACATACTTCACCCTGGAAACCTGATATTCTGTTTGAAAGACCTAAAACAATATTCTCAATTTGTATGCATTCATGACACAAATCTGTAATGCAGTTTTTGTGTGTGCATTATTTCTATTACTAACCACACCTCATTCTAAGTTTATTTCCTCAGTTTTAGTTTCCTTGTAATCGTCACAGACCATATAAAAGAACAAGTTCTTTAACCACTCAGGGGTATTAATACAACATTCTGTACCAAGAAGTATAAGGACTGTCACCTTAAATTGCTCAGAGTTTTAGCCCTGAATCAGTATTTATACTTCACACAAGTTTTTAAATGTAAACAAGAATAAAGTTAAATGCAGTACACAACTGCCGATGTCCATACCTAGAAAAACTGACTGCTTTAGACTGGCCAGTGTAAAGTTTACAGATTGAGGATGTGAAAACTTTAGATGCAGACTGATGATGCATTTCTGTTGCAGAGAAATAATAAGATGGTACAATATAAACCTGTATTTGCACATATTACAACAAGCTGTATGTTTACTTACGTTCACACGTGTCTCCTTTCTGCTGGTATCCCGCTTTGCAGATGCACTTTCCAATAGGCACTAGCCATTCTCCCTCTGCGCTACAGTGCATCTTCGGAGAGTTCTCAGCCTCCTCCTCTGCACTGCTGACGCAAGTTCCTCGTACTTCAACTAAAGAGGAAAACTCTGAGCCAGTCACTGTGTCAGGAAAAATAGCTAAGTTCTCAATGATGGACCAGCACTTCTTGTAGTAGACTTTGACAGAGACCAAAGCAATGCAGGCCCCTACATCCTGAAATGCAAGATAGAATCCTTTTTTGGACAAAGGTCCAATTTCTCTCACCTCTGTGTTAAGTTTCATTTTTCTTTCCCCCAGATCACCCTGGGTAAAACTTTCATCTGCTGCAATAGTGTCTATTTTTACATATTGGTTTTCTCGGATATTCCTGCCAGTGTCGTAGTCTGTTTCATAATAATACAAGTTAAAAGTTTCTTTACAAGTCCCCAGAACTCCAGGAAGACTGTTACAATCCCTCAGAGTGAATTTCAGTTCTACAAAAATCCTTTGTGCATTGCTTTTTGCAATCCAGTTAGTCCGAAGCCAGTTGTTTTGGTTTGATTCCATGACCTGGCATACCTGGTATGTTCGTATAGGAGTGTAGTTTTCATCCAGTCCACTAATTTCTTCCCACTAAAATAATAACAAGCAGTTAGTAATATAAAACAAATATGACATTGTAACTATCGTGTATTTGAAAAAAAAGCTTCACACAACTTAAGTCTCGCTCCTTTTTAACAGTTAGGCTTCATAAAAAGTATGTTATTATTAAAATATTCTTAAACATCCAAATAAAGAAAATACATATTAATCCAACTGGAAGATCTCCCCCCATCTATATCTTTCCCACATATAAAAAAATAAATAAACTTTAAAAATCATTTTGACATCACGGACACAATTCTAAAGGGGAAACTTCAGAAAAGGCTTTTCAACGTACCAAGCTCTAATTCCACACTGGGTTCTCCCACATTTCATTAAGGTCATGATAGTTTTGGGTAAGCAAAGACCAAAAGACAGCTTCATTTCCAGAAGAAACCTAAAATCAGTGAAGTCTTAGAAACTGAAATTGCCTATTGTGCAATTTCAGCCTTTGTGCAGAAAACTTTGAGTGGAGCTTTCAGTTGTAACGAAAGCAGAAGGCTCCTGAAACTTATGAGGTGTACGATTTTCACTTCTATGTGATGAAAGTGGCATGGAGAGACAACGAGAAACAAAGGACAGAATTAAAAGTCTGAAAGTGAGAAAACACTTTGGTAGTCTTCTTTTTGTTCACTCCATGTTCCGTTCTACTCACAAACCAACACATATAAGCGGATGCTCCTCAACTCACCTTTTGTTCAGTGGCTGCATCCATGTTAAAAGAAACAAATTTCAGTTGGCTGGGAGTTCAAATGAACCATTAGATTAAATATTCAGTTAAGAACAACCCACATGATTGAAAGTTCTCTGGTTCAAAGCCTGGGTTTTGTTGTTATTCCCTCCTTAGGGTAACAACTGCGTAACAAACCTGGAAGCGTGTAACAGACCTGCAGTCTTTCACAGAGTTTGGTGACTTTGAAATGTGCACCTCCAGCAACGGCAAACCTTCCGCTGAAATCAGCCAGGCAAATCTGCGCAGGTACATCCAAAACAGTGTACATCTCACACTTCTTTTCATATTTCTTGTAACATTAAACATACTGCAGAAACTGCAGCTGTAATAAATTAAGGGTTTGGGTTTTTTGAGCTATCCTCACCCAATGATATAGGCAACCATGACTTCTTATGGCACTTAGCCCTCTGGCCGTGTGTCAATAATGCACTTAAGCTCACGCTTAAGATCAATGACAGTACTTATGAGCTTAATGGTAAGCATGTGCTTAAGTGCTTTGCGGAACTATGATATTTGGCACCTCTGCAGGACAGAGCACCCACTGACATTCCTCATACTGGTAACCAAGCATGGAAGGCATTGGTTTTCCAGACTAGGGACCATGCAGTATACGGTACTTTGCAAGCCTATTTGACAGCAAATGAGATCATTTTAATGTTGGCCTACTGCTCCAAGAAAAAGCAGATGTAGCTGGATTGATGCTGCAAGTTATCACCACAAAATATATTACGACTACAGATGCTGAAATGCACAGAAGTTCTAAATATCAAAGTATATTTCAAAGACCTACAGTTAATATAGATGTGGTATGTATGGTATTATACGTATATATACACGGTATTAAATTATTGAAATATTAAATGCTCATGGAGTCAACTGAACTGAATGCATATGGAACTGCATTCATGTCAGATTATTTTGATAATAAATTTATTAGATCTGAACGAGTAAGATTCTCCCCAGCTCCCCCTGAGAACTAGCACTACTAACAAGAACAGGGAAAAAGAAGGGACCAGGGTTTCTGGCACCGTCACACTGAAGAATGAATGAATGAATGAATGAATAAATAAATAAAGCACCAATCCAAAAGTGACAAAATAGGCATGAAGGCTAAAATTTTACTGATTTTTATAATTTCAGTTTCACATCAGGTGGAATATTTTTATCTTGTGTAAGCAGTTCTCCCTGAACACACCAAGCCAGATTCTGGAATAAGACAGTCCAGTTAGGGAAAGTATCATATCTGTGAAGCAAGAGCAGTTCTAATGCAACACAGAACAGAACTTGACTCATCAGATTCTGAGCATCAACAGGGTTCTGCCACATCAAAATAGATTCATGTCCCCACCCTGGTCAAAAAAAAAAAAAAAAAAAGGAAGCAAAATATATTTAACAAAAATCAAATTGTTTTCCTGTGACATAAAAGAGCCGTCATGCAGGCAAGAGCTCACTGTACGGGGCTACAAAACACTAAATTCAGATAAGAAGTCTTACTTTATGTTATCTCCAGCTGAAGGCTGAAATCTAGCTTTCCACATTTTCCTGAAGCCGTGGAATATGCATGTCTTAAAAAAAAAAATATATGGGACTATGACTTAGAAGTTAATTCAGTAATGACAGAACTATTACTTCAAATAGTCCATTGCATACCTGCTTCTCTATGAAACTAAAAAAAAAATCATCAGTACTTCAGGATAAGTCTTCACCTATACCACCCGAGATCATACCTCATAAGTATTTTTAAAGTGACGAATTCCATGTTGGCTTTTATAGGAAGGAAATTCAATTTTTCTTTAACTTGCTGCTACATATGGTGATATTCATGCCATCCTATTTGAATGTATCCTTTTCTGTTGGTTCCAATATATAGTATTTAAACTTGTTAGTTTTTTTCAACAATATTTGAGATCAGTGTTAGATGTAACATCTGCAGTTGAATAAGGTATTTAACAAGTGCCTGGGTGATATAATCCATACTACGGTGAAGTGGTAGCTTCACTCAAGAGGTATATTTTCTGTGTTTATTCTCATGAAATCTTTATTACGTAGTAGACAATAACTGAAAGTATTTTTTTTCAAAATTACACTATTAAAATGGTATTTCTATGTTGATACACAGACAACTACTTCTGATCATTTTCACACAAACATCCAGTCATTAGTTTTCATTCATTTTTAATTTCACTGAAATTGTCTTCTACCTCTTAAAGTTCCCTTTTACCATTTATTGAATTTGACTCTACTTTCATCTTTAAGTATGCTGACATGTGTAATGTGTTGACATGTCTTTCATTATCTACAGGTTAGCGTAACATAATTGCCACCAACCTAATCTTTCAAACACCTCTGGTAAAGGCTTCAATCAATGTAAAACACTAATGCTGACGTTGTTAGACACCATAAGTGTTGAGCTCGTGTTACATTCTTTCTGAAGTTCTTACATTCATTTCCAGTTTATGCTTGTATTGATTTTACGATCTTGCTTTTAAAGAAAGACACTTTCAGATTTTCATTCTTCTTATTTAAAGGATTTGTTACACTTTTATATCCCCACTCACACTTCACGCTCTTCTGGCTCCAGATTTCTTAATGCGCTGAAGATTAAGGGCCTGATCCCCCACGTCCTTGTTCATGCAAGGAGTCACAGTGGATGCTGCAAGACTGCTTCCACGAGTAAGAACTAGACATATAATTTATTATTTCTCAGACTGAGCTAAGGTTGGACAATATACCCACTGTATCATTCTGAAAATGTTCTTTCTTCCTTAAGACTTGAGGAAGAAGGGGTTTTATATCACTTTTAATTCAGGATGAAAGCAGTATTTCTCAACATTATGTATATAATAAATAAGACAATAGTACAGATGTTTCTAAATGTCTCATTTTTTATAATGATGTACTACCATACAATGGTACATTTCACGGAATACCATGAGATTAATTTGTAAGCAAGCTGGAGGTGGCCTTAACCACATAATTGGTTCCTGGTTCCAGATATCAAGATCCTAAAGACTTGGGGATGTTTCAAGTTTGGAATGTCATTTCAAACACATCTGCAGTATAAATGTTTTTATTTTAGAGCACTTCAATCTGTGCTATTCAATTACAAAGAAAACATCATAAACAAATTTATGATCGCCCCTTATACAGAAAACGAAAAACATATTTTTAGAAAGTTTCCACACAGAAGTATATCTGCTGTTCCTAAAGGATAAAGGAAAAAGTGATTTAAAATACTGTGTTGTAAATATAGAGAGTTTTCTAGTACACCACAAAGGATTACAGTAAAAAAGAAAAGCTACTGAGGATGTTTAGGTGAGCTTCCAAAGAGACTCCTCCTTTTAATTAGCTTATGTTTGTACACTATAACCCGAGGTACACTTCTTTCCATTCTAAAAATGAAAGAGCCATAAACACTTGGTACAATTAATGAGAGAAATATGACAGCGAGCTAGTTTAAAGCAAGTGTTGCAATTGCTTTGGTAAAATAACTACTCATCTTCATGAACTTAATTTTTGCATGGAGTACTTACCCCATTGGGAGGAGAGGAAATCCATTCCAACTCTGTCTGTTGTGCTTTAGAGTCCAGCAATATTACTAAAAAAGAAAGAAGAAAAAAAAAAAAAAAGAATTTCCACCATTTGTTAAATATAATATACAGGAAAATAAAATCAAAGAACAAAGTCTAAATTTTAAAAATAATAAAACAATATATTTTTATACAAATTAATTTTTGTTCATATTATTGAAAAAATCTGCAAGTACAACTATGCATTTACATGTACATAGATGACTAAATGCTTTTATACCATCCACATATAAACAGATATATACTAATATTAACAATTTCATTGCTTAAGTCTAAGTATAATGTATTCCCTAGTGCCCTAAAATTATTAATAATCAGTCATTAAGATACACGTTCCCTTCATCTCCTTTGTCATAAGGAGGACACTTCCCATATGCTGGGAAATTTACAATGAGCTTAAAAACAAACAAACAAACAACAGCATTTCAATACTTATCCAAACTGATTTAGACAGGTCTAGTCTATATCTTACCATGAGTTGCCCTGCAGAAGCAATAGTCTTTTTGAGTAAGAAAGGAAAAATCATGCCCTTTAAGTAGTAATTCCATAAACAAATGACAAACAGGAATACAGAAAATAAGAGACTCTGCAATTACACTGCGTATACAAAATACTACTTACACAAAGTCAAACTAATTCATTTTATAGCAATGGCTTACTAAAATCTTCATGTCATTATACCCCAGTGACACTTCTGCAAAAAAACATCAATTCCAGTAGCAGTGCAATTATTTGCAGCTAAATGTGACCCTGCTTCAGAAAGTGGTTAATCACAGCCTAATAAACCAGCTCTTAACTATTTTACAGTACATATTGGAGGATATTACTGATGTTCTATTACCTCCAAATATACATTTATATGCAAGTTTTATATTTCAATTACAGTTATATGCCTCTCTCTAAATATATTATTATAACTTTCTGAAAGACTTTCAAGTGATACATATATTAATCTGTGATGTCCAAAAAAATACATGAAATCATTTGTTGTAATACTTCTTTTCAAACAGTCAAAGCTATACGGTGATCAGCCATGTATCTGGGCTTGGCATTTTGAAGATTCCTTCTTCAAAACTGCATACTTAACTTCATACTTTTATTTGGTAAATAAAATGTCACATCTCTAATTTAAATATATTCAATATGGTTATAGCTTTAAAGCTATTTATAGCTTTACGCACATCATTTAAATAGTGAAATTTCAATGCATAATTTAAGGCTTCAACTGGAAGCAACTTTTATCAGGTCTTTTGAATTGGTTATAACTCTGCTTTCAGCCTTTTGTCCTGGTAGAATTTAATACAAAACTTCAATGAATTACTAGAAAGATGGCACGACTTAAAAAGAAAGTATTTAAAGGTTCATCCAGTAATATCTGAAATATTAGTTGAACACAAAACGGTAGCTTCCAGGCCTGTATTTCAGTAATAAAGTCGAACTACTCATTAAAGAAGTCTGATAGTCTCTTTCTAGAAAGATTATCTGCTTATTTCATTAAGCTTGGATCCAAGAGGCTTTACTTTGTAACACTTTATATAGAAAAGCAGGTGGTGTATGTGGTGGTTTGTTAAACAAGAACATTTCTAACGATCCTGGAAGAAAAGGTACCGTGAAAAATTTAACCTTTTCAGCACCAGCACAACATCCCACGGCTGCAATTCATTACACTTTTTATTTGGCAGCAGTTATCCAGCACTTAGCAACGGGCGGGCACATCCCAGAAAGACAACACGCAAAAGAAACAAACAAAAAAAAAAAAAAAAAAAAAAGGCGGCAGCTTGCTCTGCAAATACCCTGAAAAACGCTGCCTTTCCGCGTCGCCCCGAAAGTTACTGGGAACAAGCATCCCCGGCGGGCGGCTGGTGCACGACTCCCAGCCCGGGAGGCGCGGTGCCGCCGGGGGCTCCTGCGAAGCGGCGGCGGGGAAGGGGCGGCGCCGCGCTCCGCGCACCCCCGGCACCCGCGGGAGATGCGCACCGGGCACCCTCTGCCCAGGGGCGCGCAGCTCCCCGCGGACCGGCCCTCCGCGGGGGCGCAGCTCGCTGCCACCCCCCCCTCCCCCCCGCCCTCTCTCCGCTCCGCTGCGGGACGACAGAAAGCGGCAGGAGGCGTAAAACCCGCGGCCTCGGGGAAGGGGCTCCGCGAGGTACCGCGCACTCGGAAAGCGGCGGCCTCTTGCCTCCCCATGGAGCCGCGGCCGCGCACCCGCTCCGGGCAGCAGCAGAGCGGTGCAACCGCGGTCCCCTCCCAGCAGCCGGTTTGGGGAGGGGGCGTCCGCGGGGGCAGCCCCGGGACGACCCCTGGGCAGGTAACGCCGACACCCCCTGTGCCGGAGAGCCCCGCTCCTCTCCAACATCTTTTATCGAGCTGCAGCAAGGAAAGTCGAAAAACTTTTCAGCCTCGCCCCCCTCTGCCGTCCCCAGAGGGAAGCGAAGGGAACCACGAGGGGCTGCAGCCGCGACCAGCGCTTTATGGAGGCCAGGGTGAAGCCGAAAAGTTATTTCCCACCCCCCCCCACCCCCCCGCCCATCCCGCCTCTTTTTGCCGAGAGAGTTTTCGGAGCTTGCGGCAGGTAGAGCCACTATCAATCCCTGTCTGCCGCTCGCCCCCTCCTGACCCTCCTGTGGCTAGGCTGATTTTCCCCAAACGCCCGCACGTTGCACACACACCGTATATAAATGCATACATAAACGCCTCGGCACACGCAGCCACGAGGCAGGCTGCCGCCCGGAGGCACAGGCACAGCCTCCGGGGCAGAGCGGGGTAGGCTGCCGGCACCCCTCCTCCTGCCGCCCGGCCCCGCTCACTCGGCCACGCGTGACTGCTCCCCGAGTGGGGGGCTCTGTGTATCCCAGCCCCTCCGAATAAACTTTCGAGACGCTGCCAAGGGAAAGCTCTCTCCTCTTTCCCTCTCTAGGCTCGCCATCTCCTTCTTCTGTTGAGGGCAGAGGGGACATTTTAATTGAGGGATTTTTTTTTTTTCTTTTTAGGCTTGAAGTGGTATTTTATTGCATGCCAACTGTTTGGTGAAAATATTGACGTATCCGACCGGGGGGGAAGGGGGGGTAGGACTCCAAATGCCTTCATACGCACAGATACCGACAAAGCCCCTGCCTCCCCTCTCCCTACTCCCCCTCTCCCCTCCGAAGATGGAGACGGACCTTCGCCTTTGGCTGTCAAACGTGACCGGGGCGCTTTTTAAATCATTTCGGATTTTCTTAGTGTGAGAAAAGAGGTCCCCGAATGGACCTGGATTTTATACACCTCCATCAGTCTCCGATAGAAAATTGCCTGTTTTCTCGGGGGGGGGGGGGGGGGGGGGGGGGGGGGGAACAAATGTCCGGCGCTCGCATTACAGATCCCAGTGTTGGTTTAATGGGAATTAGGAAGCCCCGTAGTGATATGCAGATGGTGTAAAACATCCTTCCCGAAACCTCTCCCCATCTCCAGCGATGCCGGGGAACAGCACACGCGTTGCGGGCACACGACGCCGGGCTGTACCCCCAAAATGCATGCCTAGCCTGGGTGCCCCGGAGATGCAAGCCCCGATTTTGCACCCCGATGCTCCCTTCCCACGCTCCTTGCGCGGCCCCGCGGGGCCGGAGCGCTGCAGGCCCCCGGCGGGCAGCGGCACGGGGCTGCCCTGCAGCCTCCCCCGGATCGTCCCGAGCCCTGAAGCCCCCAGCCCCTGCCCGGGGAGCAGCGGGATGAGCCGCCCTCCCCACACCTCGCCCGGAGGATTAAGGCTGCCGGAGGGGAGCGGGGCTGCCCTGCGCGGATCCCCGAGCCCGGGGGCTGTCTCCCCAGCCCCACGCTTTTCCATCACGTGCAGATACCTCCCAAACCTCAATCCCCAGGGCAAAGGTAGTTGTCCTGGTCTCTCTCATATACACATATATATAGTGAACGCCTTGATCTTTCCTTCCCCCGAGCCGCAATTAAAATAAAAAGAAATTAACGGGGGGGGGGGGGGGGGGGGGGGGGTTGACAAGCAGCTCCCGGCGGCAGGCAGGTCCTCCCCTAAGCCGCCGCACAGACTTGGCGTGCGAAAAGCAATAAATAAGCCCAAACTTTTGTTTCCCGCATCACCTTACCTTCTTTCGCAGCCTGTGCCTCCCCCGTGTGTGCAAAGCGGAACAGCCAGACGGAGCACAAAATAATCCAAGAAGGAAGCCTACTTCGCAGAACCATGGTGCAGGAGCGGGGCTGTTTTGATATTTCTAGCTATCTATTCCTAGCCGCTGCCGTTGCCGCCGCTTGCTGGGTGCTAGAGAACGGTGGAGAATTCGCTCTGCTAGTCTCCGGCTCGGCGCTCCCTCCCTCCCGGCTGCCTTTCTCTTTCTCCTCCTGCTGCTGCTGCTGCTGCTGCCGCCGCTGCTGCTGCTCGCGCCTCCTCCGCGCCGCTGCCCGGTCCCGCACCGGGCCGCCCGCCCGCGAGCCCCGACTGCAGCCGGGCCGCCCGCGCCGCGCTCCGATAATATCAATTAGGGCGAGGGGGCGGGACCGCGGCCGCGGGGCTGCCCGTCCCTCAACCTGATTGACAGCTAGAGGCGTCCAACCAGCGACGAGGCTCGGCGCCCGGCGGGCCGAGCCCGGCGCTCGAGTGGCTGCGGGCGGAGGGGCGGGGTCGGCGGGGTCGGCCAATGAGCGGGCGGCGGGGTCGGGTTGCCGCTGGTGCTGGGGAGCCGCGGGATGAGCGCGGGGCAACGGGGCAACGGGGCCGGGGCTACGGGGCCGGGGCTACAGGGCCGGGTGAAGGCGCTCGGGGGTCCCCCTGTGCTCGACCTCTGTCCCCGCCCTGCAGCTGCCGGGGCAGGGAGCGATGGGGGTCCCGTCCCGTCCCGTCCCGTCCCGTCCCGTCCCGTCCCGTCCCGTCCCGTGGCCGGTCGCGCCCCCGGGTGCTGCCGCCGCCCGGAGGAAACTTGGTCGGGGCGGCGGGGTGGTACCTGGGACATTTCCGTGCCCGAAGTCAACTTCTTCAGCACCACGAGGGTTGCCTGCCCTGCCCTACCCTACCCTGCCGTGTTGTTTCCTTTCTTTTCCCCTTTTCCCCGTGTTTTCCCCAAATATTAACAGCTGCTGAACGGTCGTAACTGTTAGATGGGGCGGGCGGGGAAGGGGCCGGTGTTTCTTTTTTTCTGTTTCTTTTCTTTTTTTTTTTTCTTCCTCCCGTCGGGTGTAACCTGAAGCGACGGTAATCCGCTAACAATGAGACGCTTTAAATAGGAGGAAGGAGGGGAAAAAAAAAAAAAGGGGGGGGGGGGGAGAGAAACTTGCCAAATGCCTTTTGTCAGCGCTCACCCTACGCGCCCGGAGCTGCTTTTTCCGAGGATCCGTCGCTCCCTCACCCCTCCGTTTTCCCCTTTCCCCCAGCCCAACCTCGCCCCTCGCCCCTTCGGAGAGGGAAAGGAGAAAGCGCCCCGAAAACTTCCTGCAGCCCCGGCCGGGCTGCGGAGCGGGGGGCGCTGCGGCCGCCCCGTCCCCTCGGCGGGACTTGGCCCGAGCGCTGCCCCCAGAGTGCGCCCCACGCCCCTCCGCTCCCCTCCTGCTGCCCCCCTGCCCTACCCGGCCGCCGCCTTTACCGGGGAGTAAGGCACGGCACGGGACCGGGTCGGCACGGCTCCGTTGGAAGCGCAGAGCCGTGCCCCTTCAGAGGATGGAAATGCCGGGTAGACCCGAGAACTGGTGCTCGTCTTGGAGGCAGGCGAAGATAGTGAAGCGCGGGGGGTGCAGTCGCGGTGCGGTGGCCAGCTGGTGCGAGAATCGGAAACAGTCCTCGCCCAAGTGGGGATGGTGGTACAGAAAATAAAGCATGGGTGGAAATTTAAATTGTGAGAGCTTCTTTATGAGATCTTTCTGTAGACAGAGAAAAAATAGATTTTTTTTTTAATTATTTTATTTATTTTTTAAATGTATGCTCAGCATTCTCAGGTAAGCAGCCACCATACTCTCCGGGCTTTAAGCACTTTCCTTGTGGTCTCATTACTTCTGAGAATGGTGCAGAGGCAACCTTAAAAATGCACTGTATTCTTTTCATTTGCCGAATTATTAGTGCTCACTACGTAGAGTGTGGCACTTCTGTGCATTTCAATCAGAATGCTCTTTTGATACACTGGATGCCACGATGAGTATAGGCACTCTTGATTCCCTCATCCTCGCTCATCTCTCATTCCCACCCTCATTGTATACCCGGAAAAGGGAGCTGTACAGAACAGTGAATTTGCATGTATTCTTTTAAAAGACTGTTTTGTTTTAAATATTTCAATACAGGTATTTTGTATTTTCTTTGGAAGTTTTCATAGATAAAACTTATTTTCATGTGATATACGCTGTAACAGTGATTACAGCAAATCTAGGAAATCCTTAACCTAGATAGTCCTCTACAATTTTGTAGCATAAAGCGGAGGCATTTCAATACTAGACGACTAAGCCAAAAAGACAATTTTCAGCCTACAGAATGTAATCTTTCTTTCTAAAAGTGGTTCGTATCGAGACTTTGTCTGTTCATAAAAACACAGGAAGTCACTAAATGAACAAGATGACAGGAGAAAAGCATGAGTGGTAATGACATACTCATGCCCTGCATGTAATTTAGGCCAGCCACTTATTTTCAACTTCATCTGCATTTATACAGAAATACTACAATATTGTATAATCTAATATGTGTAGAGGGTGTGTACTCAAGTAAGGATATTTAAAATTACATAAACATATTAACCATACAAAGAATGTATGAGTCTGTAAAGAAATTAAATAACAGATTAAAAAAAAATAAAAAATGTGTATTTCTCTTCCTGATCTACTCATTTGAAATGCTCTGTCTTCCTGATAATCATAACTTGAGCTTAAAATGGCATGCTATACATACTGCTTCCTAAAAATGGCTGTGGATGTATTCACACTTACACAAAAACAATTCAGATGCATTGAGCAGTCATATTACAGATTTTTTTTCTTTGCTTTCTTTTTTTTTTTTTTTTTTTAATTTTGCTTCCTACACGTGAAATTTTTGTGGAGTTGACTCAGAACTTGAAATTCTTCTTAGTGAATCTATTTTTTCTTTTTTCCTGTGCATCTAGCTCTTGTTTTCTAATACTTCATTGTATTCTTTAGGATGGTACAGCCTCTGTTGTATCTCATCCAGCTGAGTGTTGGATTTTTGTGAACAAAAACAGAAAAGAAAAATATTACAACTAAACCAAAATACTCAAGCTAAATGGACCATAGCCTTCAGTTTTGGCACCAGCATCTCTGAGACGAGAGGAAAAAAAAAAAAAAAAAGAAAAAAAAATGCATCTGGAATTTTTATTCAACTCAATGTGTTACAGTTTCAACACCATCAAAGTAAGTGCTTAACTGGAACAACAAAACCAAAGATAGTAATGTGGCCTTTTTGCTTTGTTCGGTTCTGTTTTTGTTTGTTTGTTTTATTTTTTCCCTTGCTGAAAATCTGTAGGCCAGGTTCTGCATTTTATTTAAATGTGCGTAGTTAGAATGTCTTTTTTGATGGTAGGTTGATATTAGTTTCCCTACACTGATACTAGCTTGATACCAGCACAACTTCCATGTAGTAATGGTTAACTCTATCTCCAACAGATAACTCAATCCAAAATTGTGATACAAGAAATATGGGCTGGATTCTAAGTCTGCACAAGCGTATGCAAGGAAAGGATCGTGGCTTGAATGAAGCTATAAATTCTGTTTCACAAATTCCCTTTCTGCAGGATTCAAACTTTCTTTCTTGGCTACTTTGTACAAAGCTGCAGCAAATTCTGAATAGCTTCACAAAGGTTTTGGAGGTTTGCTTTAGACATAGGTTGTGAAAGTGATATTGAATCTTGGGTCTGTCTACACAAGAATGATTTAAAGCCAGTTCTAAGCAAAAACATTTGAACTGTGTTTCACAGTGGTGAAAGTGGAAATTAGGCTTATGTAATAAAAAAAAATAAAAATAAAAATAAAAATAAAAATAAAAAGATTTTTTTAAACCTCAAATTTTGTTATAGTCATAATCTAAGCAATCCTTTATCTGTGCAAAAGTTTTTCTATTCAGTACACATTTTTGTACAGTTTTTGTAGATGTTTTTGTAGGATTTTTTACTACAAAAATGCAGTGGGCTTGTGACATTTGTCTTTCAAGTAATATGTGCATAAACTATTATATGAAATTTTGCATTTAGTCTTCCATATGTAATGGCACTTACATTCCAAATCTGGTCCAGAGGTGGATTTTCCTTATGGTGGCAATTTCAGATCTTCTCACGGGTTTATGAGTCAGAACAGCTCTATTATAGTAATGAAGTCAATGCATTAAATAAATGCTACTAGTTCATACGGAAATTGTAATGAATTGGAACTGTCTGATTTGAAAGGCATGCTCATATAAAAAGTCCTTTCTTTAGCTGAAATTTCAGAAAATTTATAATTTTAACCCTTTTAGTTAACAAAAATCAAAAATAGTGCTATAAACCTTCCCACTTCAAATACGCCAGAATGGTAGTAGCAGTTCACTGACAAATTTTCTCTTGGGGATTTAAGTTTATACAGTGTGCTAAATAGATACTTAGGTTCTGTTTTTCAAATCTATATATTTTCAGTACACTTGAAAATCCCTGTCCAGAAATGGAGGTAAGATGGTCTGTCATCTTGTCATTTAACGGAAATAAAATACATTCTACAGGACAATACAAATTAAATCCATGTTAAATACATATGTGAACATGAAATACCCCTGCCTTTCCCGAGGCACAGTAGCAGAGTTGTACGGGGTCCAAGAATATCCTGCATCTGGATCCTGTAAGACTGTTTCTCCTGATAAATCTGAATTTGCAAACTGATTTACTGAGGAACAAGGGCCTTTCGAGCACATACTGTCCCTCTGTTGATCACACTTCAGAGTCTGTTTGATATCTCACTGTGCTGTGGATCTTCCCCTGGGAAGCCCGAGCAGGGCAAGCTGGAGCCGTCATCCCACAATAGCATCTGGAGTTACCATAAAAAAAAAGACAATTTCTATTGCTTGCCTATGAATTAAAGGAATGCCTTTGTGTCCAGGTGCTACATTAAATAACCATATACATAAGCACATTTTTGGTTTCAATATTCTATAAGATTCAAAGTTTCCGTTTTCTAGATGTGTCATACTAAAAATTGCATATAGAAAAACCTAATCATAAGAGTAGCTAATTCTAATTGTAGTTAATGAATTGTGAGTAGTAGGTAAACTCAAACAATATATGCTCCAGTGGAGCCAGTATCTCCCTGTTCTTCCTCAGTGCAAGTGATATCTGATCCATCTGTGACAGTCCTAGTCTCTTCTCTCAGCCCAGCTGAGGTGAAAAACAAGACCTGGTAGATTTCCTATTTTCAGATATTACCTTCTCTTGCAGTAAGTTTCAATCTCCTTATGGTTCTATGAAAGAGCACAAATGGGGGAAAAAAAAGAAAATAAAAGCCTGTACTCTCAATCTCTCTCTGTGTTACGAGTTAGGAGGGGGAGGATAAAAGAACAGATGTAATAACCCTTATTTAGTTCTGAAAGATAAACTACAGATTGCAATGGCAGGAGTTCCCATACTTTCACCTCTAGATCTGGGAGGTGCAGTGATGTGGAGCTTCACTACTGACAGGAAAGCTGCCAATGTGCATGTGAGAAGTTATTCCTTAAAGAGGAATAATTTCAGGATTGCATCCTTCGGTAGTACAACCCTCTTCAGATCAATTTCTGCAATCGTTCACGTCTCATATGCTGTCAAGTTTCTATGCCCATATACTGCCATTTCTATCCTGGTCTGTATATTTATCCTCACCCCAAATCCATCTGTCATTATCCACTGCAGTTAAGCCAGATTCCTGACAGTTAATATACATACTGATCTGTAGTAGTTTGTTTTAGCTAAAGGTAGTTATGCTTAGAGGAAGTGACAAATCCCAAGACCTTACATGCTTTATCTCCTGCAAATGTGGAAGTTTGGTGATAGTGAGTTTCACAGGTAAGTAATGCTTTATTCAGAACACATTTACTTTTGGTGTGAATTTGCTAACTGTAGTTTCAGGATGTGATTTCTTTAATATTTGCTGTAGTGTGACAAAGGTTAATAGAAGTACCTAACCAACTGTCTTTAGACAGTCAACTCTGGTTTATCTAGAGTAGTAATCATGTAACAGAAATGCAGGGTTGATGCAAATCCTCTGTAAAATTAAGCTATGTAACTGCATAATGGAGAGAAAAAAAAAAAAAAGGAAAAAAAAAAGGTTTTGCTATATTTGATACTAAAGGACAAGCTAACACCTGCCTGCATCAGGAAATGTAGACTGAGAAATAAATCATAGTATTGCAACACTGCCTCTGGAACACTTCTGTCCCTCATGCAACCAGATTAGCTATCTCTGTCCCCATGGTAATGTTCATCACAAAACAGAGAATTTGACCCCAAACAGTCACTACTAAGTGTTTTGTTTGTTTGTTTTTATTATTTTACATACACTTACAGTCATCTCATGTTTGTCTCCTGTCTAAAGCCCCCATCTAGATAATGTGTTCCTCCTGTAAGTGGTTGCATTGATCTAGGTGAGAGTTAGGTGCTACTCAAGCTGAATGAGAGTGACACTCTTAGGTAAGCGCTAAGCATCTTTAAAGCTCCTTCAGACAGAAAACACTTCATTTCAAGAAATCCTTTATTTATCATTTTGTACATCTTTTTTTGAGGTGGTGATTTGAATGGTAAGCAGAAAGCAGGGTTAACTGATGGGATGGGGGGTGTTATACATATTTTTTTTTCCCAAGATAATAACTTTGATTTTGTTTGTTTGTGTAGTTTTGGGGTTTTCTTTATTACTTTGTTTGGTTTTGTTTGGTTGTGGGTTTTTTGTTCCTCTCCCTCCAGTGAGGGCACAATTACTGGTTGTCACTGAGCTGTAGTGTTGCCAGTGACATCTGGGTCTTTCTCTTAAGTGGTTGCAATAAATTTAAAGTCAATCAGTATGACTGAATAGTATTCAAAACCTTTTTTTGTTTCTTAAAAAAAAAAAATATCTCTTCTTCTTTCTTGTGAAAACGTGGCAGCTGTCTACAGTAATTCATCTGTAATTGCATTGCCCAGTTTCTTAGAGGTAGGGTTTCTGATCTGCTGCATAACCTTTCCTAATCCTGACTAACCTGAATAATCTTTTGCCACATCACTGTCTACCACTTGTATAGCAGGTAATAAATATATTAAACTTCACTACTTCTAGTATATATCTTGGAACATCCTATAATTTTCTTTCTTTTCTGTTGAAATCAACCCCTTACGTGTTAATGCACTTTGTTTTCCATCTCATAGCCAGAATATAATTATTGACAGATGTCTACCTCACACTCTTCGATTATTTAGGTCTTAACAGTCATCTTTGGAGAGACTCAACAAATTATCTTACATCATTTTATTTTAAATTTTATTTTTAACCTTTTAAATAATGATCCAAAACTTTAAAATAAAACCAAACTCTGATATATGAATTAACAGCATCTTCTATTTCCCTTTTCTTTTTAATTTGTTCTTTATCCCATTTACTAATATAACCAAATATTCAAATAACATTACACAAAAGCAAATGAAATGAGTTAGTGTAGCTGGCAGACTGAAACTTAAAAACATAACATTCAGATTTATGTTGTCTGTGAGGTAATAGGATTTTATTTTGTTTTCCACATACTTTATTAGTACACAATTTACCAGGGAAAATTCTATAACTACTGTGTTACCATAGTAGGAGGCTGCACAGTAACAAATCAACTTACCTAATTGAACTTCCAGTGTTAAGAAAGAAAAAAAAATAGTCTTAAGTAGTATTCCAGATCAGGTCATCTGCCAAGGACATATCAGCAGAATAAGCTTCCTGAATTCTAGGAGAAAACAAAACAAAACAAACAAACAAACAAACAACTACATTTTTCTTCTTCAGTGTTAACATATGTATCTTCCTAATCATCCCATACAGATAGTGGGAGTTTTGTTTTTCCCAAAAAGGGCAGAGTTGTCAATGAATGTTGCTGCATAAAACACCCCATAGTGAGCCTCTTACAATTTACAGTCAAGGGGCATGGAAGCCTGAGAAAGCATTAAGTCACCTTCCTGTCTTTCTGATTTTGTGAGCTGAAAATGCCCTCAGTGTATCCAAAAGTGCTCTGGGGGCCTGGATAAATGATGGCACACTCCTAAGACTGCCTGGTGGGCTGTAGCACCAGTTTCAATCTTTGCCTTCTCCAGCCCTGTCTCAACCTACTCCAAAGCTTGCCCCCAGCTTTGTCCCTTGCTACAGTTTGCATTGAAGGTTGTCTTCTAACACATCTGTGCATGGGATTTCTTCTCTCAGACAGAAACAGTGACTTAGGGCTTTAAGACCATTCCAGCCGCTTTGTCCTGCCATATAATGTGCCTTGCATATAACCAGCTGTATCATAATTAAGCTGGATTTTAGGTACTTAATCAGGCTCAGCAAAATGGCATAGTTTGTCACATTCCTTCCAGCTGAAATCAGCACATAGCTTTAAGTCTGTACTGCCTCTACTGTACCTGTGAGTAACTGCTGTCAGCTGGCAAGAGCTTCATCTGAATTTGGATTCACTATAAGATTAGTTTAAGATCCTTTTATTTCAAAACAAGTACTGCAACTGTATCTGTTCAGACTGAGATTTTTCAGTACATTTATTTGTAAAATATGCATATGTATGTGTCTACATACATAATTTCCTCATAAATTCAATAGTCTTAGATAAATGGAATGTAGAGATAATATAGTTTCATGCACGCAATACTGCGTACAGAGGGCCAGCTTCTTATCTCCTGTGAATTGACATAACTGCAACAACGTTATGCTAGTTGGGGCTTTTGGCAAGAATTCACGCCAGTTACATAATTCATTACTGCATATTCTAACCTACTGAAATCTAAGCATATTTTTAGACATAGCTTGTACAGTCCCAGTAATTTCTGCTTGCAGATTCCCTTTAGACAAGCCCTCAGATTCCCCCAGATATGCTTCTGTCACTGTGTCACTTTGAGAGTCACTCTTGCAATTCCTCCATGTATGTAATACTCACAGAAGTCAGTGCAGAATTTAAATGTAGTTATGCAATAGGTCTGGATGTTGGTCAAAGCACTGTAGATTCTGAACTCTTCTAATATTAATCTGCAGATGCTTCACATTACTAAGCAGTGTGAGCTCAAGCCTTACCAGACATGAACACCCTATGCACCTGTTAAAATTTCTACCTCCTGATGAATGATACCATTTCAATCTTTCACATTATGGGTATTAAAAATAACAATAATAATTAAATATATACATATAACACCAAGTATCTTGTTAATACTTTTTTTTTTTTTTTTTTAACAAGATTTCTGTAGGATCTTGTGGGCATGGAGGGCCCTCTCTCCACCTCTTCTCTCATCAGCTTCTCACTTTCTCACCACTCTGTTTTTGTGAGGAGGCTGGGACTTGTTCCCAAGGACGTCTGCCATGCAGTTGAGATGGTAACCTAGAGTGGGACCAGGGATGTCAGAACTGCCTTCTTCTGCCCATCCTTGTTGAGACGCAGTGCTGCCTGTCCCCATAAAGCACCCTATCTTACCTAAGGACAAGGCAGGTCTACATGAGTCCACATGCTCGCAGCTCTGTTTCAAGGCTGTGATGGAGAAATGGGAGGTGTGATAGAAGAGGAGGAGTGCAGCTTATCTTTCCCCTGACCTCCTATCTGCTGAACTGAGGAAGCCAGCTCAAGGAAGTGGAGTAGCAGGGGTAAGCCACAAAAGGAGTACGCTGGTGTGCTGTGCAGAGAGATGTATAAGGTTATCTCTGTGGATACTGTGACAGTCACCTAATGGTTTTGTTACTGTCTGACATAATTTATGATGTTGCCATTGGGTATGTTGTGTTATCTGTGTTATCCATGTCTTGCCTTATTTTCTCACCTTCAGTTTCATAATTCATAGGGAATTAGCCAATTCTCAGAAAAGAGGTTTTTAACATTACTTTTCAAATTCAACTCTAATTTCTAAAGGTGTCTATCTGCATCCAAATGATGGAGAACCAGAAGGGTTCATAAGGAGGCTAAAATAACAAGATTATTTAAAAGTGACATTTGCTTATGGCTTTAGCTGTTATGTCTCCCTAGCATGCAGATGCGCTTGATAACCCCACTTAACTGACAGTTAGGTCACATTAATCAGGCTACATCTCTAACTGTTTCTTTCTACCTGCAATTTCATATTGTTTTTGAAAGGAATTCTACACTGTTAAGGACAGTTTAGAAACAGGGTTAATTCTGCACTGCTCTTCTCACCTATATTAAGCTGTTTGGCTATATGGAAATAATTTAATTAGTTCATATCAAAGTTACACCACCTTCAGTGACAGGCAAAATTGGTGTGTAGAAGTACGAGCTGAATCAATGTATACGAATACAAAACTCTGAAAACCCAACTTTCAATGGACTGCTTAATGCAGCTCAGAAAAGCAAATCCCAGAACAGTACAGCACCAGAACAGTACAGCACACAAAGTGAAATAAATGAATGAAAACTGCATGATTAAATGCTTTCATCTGGAAATTTTGTTGCAATATTCAGAAACACTACAAATTCTTCTAATTCATCATACTCTTTGTTTATTACTAATAAATTAATGTGCTGATGGAAGGAATTCATTACCCTTTCTACACACTTCACTAGTTGTAGGTCATTTATTAATCTGCGTTATCTGGTAAGACTAAAACCAGCTGTAATTACATTGTTAAACATTGATTAATAAGCAGCCTATATCACTAATATAAGCAACAAGCAAGATAAAAAATCTTTTTAAAGATTTAGAGTAAAAATTAAACATTCCTTTGGGAATAAGGAAATCTAGATCTTCATCAATATTCATTTTTGAAAGATTCTATTTGCTTGTACAGCTGTATCTCTAAACACCTTTTGGAAACAGATTAACAAGCAAATTCAATTACACTAGAGTAAACGAACTAAATTCACAAAATTGTATTAATGCACTCACTGAAACATTTAGAATGAAACTTTTTTTTTTTTTTGGTAAATAGTCTTCAGCTAATGAATTTTTTTCTTTTGCTTAGTATTGTTTTAATCATGTAATTAGGCACATCTATTTTAAATCCAGTTGTATTCTATAGATTTAAAAATAATATAGCAATTGGAAATGCATTATTAAGAACACTGCAGGTTCCTCAAATCTGCTTTTGTTGTTTTTCAGTAAAAACGTTTTGATTGAAGTAAAATACAGGAAATTATTATGTCAGAAACTTGGATTATCATTAAGGGTAAATATGCAGAATATTTCTGGCACTTGGCAAAATTGGTGTGACTTATTTTTTATGATATAGCTCTACGGAAAATAAAGCACATGGAAAGACAATGTCTTTAGAAAAGATGTTTTAAGACTGTCCTCAATTCATCATAAATGGCAAATCTTATTATTATAGCAGCGCTATTGCTAAGGGTATGTCAGTATTTCCATTACAAACATATATTTCAAAGTTTTATAAATAGGCTATAAAAATTAAGCCTGGGTTCATATTTGTTCATCCTGGGATCACTTTTTCCTCACAAAACTGTAAGAAAATCCATGTTGCCATTTTGAGCTGGAAGGCTACAAAGGAACTAGAATTGAGAAGTTCAGGATGACTTTTTTTTTTTCAATGTATAGCTTTAAAAAGGGAAACAATCTAATATATCATGAGAATGAAGATTCAACATCATAAAGAGGGCCTAACTCACACATTGTTTTTTCTTCCATCCCTGAAAGGATCATGTATTTTAGTGTTAGTTCAGCTTGTAGCAGGATTGCTGAAATTCTCTGCTCACCCTTCTAACTCCTATGGGTCATTTCTTCCAATTTCATTACTAATCAGGGTTTTGACACCTGTTTCCCACCTCACCTGAATTTATGCCAGCCCAGAACATGTTCTGCTACAGGGATTGCATAAGAGTTGGCAGCAGAGCCTCTACTATTTCTACAGAACTGATTATCTGAACTAAAGTTAGCAGTTCTCTATAGTTCAATTAAATTAACCTTCTTT
The DNA here is from genome assembly GCF_009769625.2 of Cygnus olor. Classification (NCBI taxonomy): domain Eukaryota; kingdom Metazoa; phylum Chordata; class Aves; order Anseriformes; family Anatidae; genus Cygnus; species Cygnus olor. The sequence goes on from NC_049171.1 coordinate 41,153,632, forward strand.
TTTTTTTAACTATTATTGTTATTATTTTTAATCTTTATCCCCTTTGTCCCCTTTGAAAGATGAAGCTCTCATGTGTGGTGCAAAATAAGTGTTGCTAGAAAGTCCAACAAGCATAAAGCTCAGAATGTTGTGGATCTTCAGTGTTACGTCTCAGAAAGCTAGATGTTCTATTAGGCTTTTGAACTCTCTGACAGAAAATTCCTTAAGTACATTTCAAGGAAGATCAGAACTGTGTTTTGGGATTCATGAGTACATACTTACTACTCAAGGATGTTAGATATCCAGTAGTTCTCTGTTACTGATTTGAACCAGAATTTCCCTACTCATGAAGTTGGACTACATAAAACACTGTAAGGAGATTCCTGCTCTATCATAGTTTTCTTTGCTACTGTCCAAGTGTGTTTTAGTAAGTTGTGTTTGTGACTGTTGTCTGGTACTAATTATCCAGTAGAGAAGATTCTGTAACCAACTCCTCATCTGTCTGAACCATCAAACTAGGCAGCTGCATCCAGGCTGTCCATGGGGAATTGCATCTCCTCATGCCCACAGGTTGTTCAGGAAAGTGCTAGCTGGTCCTGGCCAGATTCTGCTCTAGAAGTGTAAATAATCAGTGTTTTACAAAATTCTCCAGTGCTGTTTTATTTACTAATACAGACATAGACTTTGAGGTCCCACAAACTCAGAAGAAGGGTAGAGGCTGGTTTGGACTGAACTGAAATGTGAAATCAAGGTGAAGTTTGCTAGTACCAAATGGGAGAATCCAGTTTCGTAGTTCTAGTACTTCAAGTTGGTAAAGGTCATGTTACAAGCATAGCTTGTAGCCTTGCATGACCAGTGCATAGACATCACTGAAATCTACAAATGATATACCTGTTTTAATTCATGGTTATATTAGCAAACAAAGGCACTATTTGAGGAGAGCTACAATATTCCTCTGTCTGTCCTGGGTGTCCGTAAGAGAAGTATAAGACAATCTTTCAGCCACTACTGCTGAGAGATTGTGTTCTTTTCATAGTAGTCTTTGAATAGACACATATTAAAGATCACTGCCTACCGCCTAGTATACCAAAAGAACCTGTAAATGAACCTACCAAACACTGCAAATGAACCAGACAGTCCTTTCAGTGACCGAATAAGAAACTGGCCTTTTTATCTTCCCTGTGTGATTTATGAGTACAACAATATGGCACGTGCTTCCACTAAATATACCCCTTGTTTCCTGTTGTTTGGAAAGCTTCACTGGCTGATGATAGATAAGATCCTGAGAGCCAAAATTCAAACTATAATACCAAGAAACTAGATTTGAATAGGTGAATGAGAGAGACACACTAGATTTGAATAGGTGAATGAGAGAGACACACAGAGAGAGAGAGAGAGAGAAAATGTTCATGCAAGAAAGATATTAAAAATAAAATCTGCAAAAGGAGGGAGAAGAAAATGTAAACTAGAAGGCAGAGATTCAGACCAAACTCCGAGTTATCTAAAATAAAAATCAATTTCTGCTTACTCAGAAAATTGTCAGATTGCTAGAATGTGCCCTCTAAAGAAACAACTTGCATGGTGAACAGCTTCCAGGTATTAAAAATTGAAGATGAGATGCATTCAATGGAATTATTATTGATGACATAATTACTGTTGCACTTAAAGTTACAAACCTATTGTTTTGTAGAAGACAGGAGATGTGAATAACAAAATGATTGATCTTGTGTTTTGCCTTATTTAGGAAACAGTATTTGTTAGAGCTAAAGTCTCAGCTGGTAACTTGATTCAGTTGGACAGCTGATGCTTAAGGTATTGTGGAGAAAAAGAAATTAAAACTTTCTATTTTACTTGGGAATAAGTTACTTAATATTTCTTTCACCTTTTCTCTAGCTGGAGAGTAATTATGTTGTTATTTTTTTTTCTCATTTGTTATTTAATTGTCTTTATACAACATTGGCCACGCTGAGGACAGTAGAAATTAAAATATGATGAATCTGAGAATACAAAAACTGTGAAAATGGATGAAAACAACTGGAATGGTAATAAGGTGGAGGGAGTGAAGTGAACAAAACAATAAATATTTGATAGTTTTTTTTGTTTTGTTTTGTTTTTTTCAGAAAGTATCCTCTTCTTCTCATGACATTTAAACAATGATAGTTTTTTAAGTAAATAAATTTACCAGACATCTGTAAAAGCTAGAGTCAGAGTACAGACCTGACTGCAGCATCCAGTGGTTCTACTCTGTGTCTGGTAGGTAATCAGAAGAACAGTGGCCAAATAATAAATTTCCCTTGTTTCATAAACATTCACAGGTAAATATGTGCTGATGATTTCTGAGACCGGAAGATCTGATAAGTAAAAAATTCAAAGATTAGTTGTGCAGATCCTTACTGGTTTCAAAGGTTCTTTACATTTTAATACATGTAAGTATTCCCAAAGACAGAATTGTTTCCCTTTATTCTCTTATTTCTACTGTTTCTGTCATGAAGTTGAATCAACTCTGTGGGACTTAGGTGACTAACAAGTTATTGACAATATTGACTAATAGAAATAACATCATAACTTGGCTGAGGTTCACACACATCACTTCTGGTCTGAAAATTATTGATCCACCCAAATTCTAACAAAAGAAATCAGTGATTCATTAGTCAAAACATATCTAAATGTTTGCAGACTATTGTTAACCAATAGCTTAAATGACAGAAATTAAGAGGTATTACTGAAAAATATTCCTTCTCAGCATTGCAGCCGCTTGATGCCTCACCTGCAGATGTTATCAAAAAGGTCATTTAATTCATTTTTTCACTGCTGAGCTCGTTTAAATGTGCTGCATTTGAATTTTTATTTATTTATTTATTTTATGAGCTTATCTTGATCGAAGCTGTATATTATTAAGCAGTAGTTGCATGGGAGTTGTCAGGACTGGCTGAGTACTTGGTGTGTGTGTGATAGTAAGTCTTTGGGGATGGAAACATAAGTGTGCCTTTAGAATTGCTGGAGATATTACTTCTTTCTTATAGACATTCAGAGAAAATTAGGAGACAGTGGAGATTTAGCAGACGACCACAATTGACTGTGTTGTCCCTAGCCTGACTGTATAAGTTGCTGCTGAGTTGTGTTGGTTTGAATTTGTGCCTGTATCGTTTCTCAAGCGTGCTGCCTGAAACTAAAAACATCAATGAACATCTGTTAAAGAATTTCCTGCATATGAATAGGACTAAAGTTAGGAGCAAAACTGTATTGAGGACAGCCCTATAGGGTAGCTTGGGATGGTAGGAAAGTATGATATCAGCTTGTGAGAATGTCTGATTTCAGCTGGTATTGATGCATAACTAGCAGGCTGCTCTTCTTGATTTACCACTCTTCTCTCATATACACACTTGTATGTATCAGTATGCCATTCTGTACAGTGCAGGCTAAAGGTAGCATAAAGAGTAAAAGAAAGAAGGAAAAGCTGTGATGTGCCTTTGAAGAAAATACTGAAGATTCTCTGACTGTGCCTTCTGTGTATGTTTTGAACAAAAAAAAAAAAAAAAAAACACATTCAAATTGCCACAGCTTTTCCACATGTCTCACCAGCCATGTAATGTAACTGAAAATGTTATGGTATAAACTCTGCTAGCTTGATTACCTCACTTTATCTAATTTTCTGCTAGTATCATAGCAGGTCCTCTGTACCAGACCATGGGACCTGAACACCAGTGCAGCTTTTGTATATTATCATGGTGTATTCATAGAGAATCTGGTACTCTGCAGGACTTTCTGTCTCCCAAGGCACCTGTCTGGTAGTTGTGCACGAAGATCAAGCTTTAGTTTGTGTTGATCAGAAAATTAATTTTATTAAAATATATATGTATATTTCAAAACAACTTCCACATTCGCAGTTTTCTCATATTTTCCGTAAAAAAAAAAATATATTTTGATGGTGGTTGGATTTTTTTTTTATTTTGTCAGAGATATGAAAAAATATTTTTTTGTTTTGCTTTAAGAGAAACATTTTAAGTAGAAACTGTTTTGTTGCTTGTTTATTAATTGTTATAAAGAAATTTTGTTTCAAAAAAATCCTAACTAACCCAAATTATATGTTAAAGCATTATTAAAGTGAAAGTGTTACAAAAATAAGTATTAGATGGGCATAAAGGTGATTTAAAACAGTAGGCAAGATCACCAATTACGTATGCAGCTTTCAGGTATGGCAAAAATTCAAAAAGTTACATGTGTACCAATAAATTAAATGGTCTGTGGCCTGTCCTTCACTCCTGAAATTGTGGCATAACATAGCTTGTGTCTTTTCTCTCCTGAAACAAGGCAGCCTCACCAGCTTCTGCAAACAGTCCTGACTGCTTCATGCCTGCATAGCCTGAGTAAGTTCTGGCCCTGGCCAGCACCATTCCAGAGCCCCTGCTGGCAATTAAGTGTGTATGATACAGAACATAGATGATCATGGCTCCCTGCTTGAAGCCGTGACCTGGTCCTGTTTAGTTTCTGAGCAAAGATGTAGCAAAACAATTAGATTTCTGCTAAAATTTTGGTACCAGTTTAACTTAGCTGCTAGTTTTGATCCTCAATGATTATAGAGCTTTCCTCATGTTGGGGAGCATCATTACAGATAAGCAGAAAACAGGAAATAGCTTTTGGCCTGAAATAGGAGTGGTCTGTTCTGAATGATCATTTTTAATAGACTGTGAATCACCACATGTCATCAAGAATATAGCAAAAATGCATGAGAAAATTCTGTCAATAGAATGCTATTTCCACGGACTATTTTGTATCATTACAAATTGCATTTGCTGTAATAAGTTACAAATGTAATTTATTATGAGTTAACATCAGGACTGAGACAAATGATTAAAAATGTATAATATACACAAATTTGTTTCCCCTGATAAATGTAAAGTTTGCTAGGCTCGACTGCCCTCATTAGTATGTGACAGTGCCAGGAGACACTTTGCTCCAAAAGGCTAGATTTACATGCTGTATTTTATAAATGCATTTTAGTTTTAATAACAATCCAAGAGGTTCAGCATATTGCTTAATAAAAGATCAATGCAGTAATATGATTAACCACCCTGTGTTGCTTTCTTTCCACTTGTGAGAAAGGATAGTTCAGGAGCTGCATGGCAGTGAATAGCAAACTGACTAATTGACAAGCAAAACGAAGGTTTCCCTAAGGGCTTGTACCCCTCCCCTCCTTCAGGGCTTTCTTTGTTGGTAGAATGTTGTTAACTCTTTTGTTTAGAGTCTCTTACCTTTAAGCAGGCTTGTGGAAGAGCTTTTCATATTTTTTAGCAGTAGATTTACTTGCTGAGTAAATATAGTTGATGAAAGAAAAGCTGGTGATCCATAAAAGACCAGGCTGCAGGGATCCTCATTAATCTTCCAATAGTTTTTGCTGTCATTCCTCTTTAAAGTTCCTTGCCTTGTAAAGTATTTGTGGAAAAAGTAGGAACACTTTTGCCTTCCACTAAGCTATGACTTACAGCTAGATCCCAACAAAAGCTTGCACTCCCTTTCAACTAGTTTTAACTTCAGCCGTGTCATTGCACAGCGTTCTCAGCTATGAAAGGGAAAACATTGTTTAACTGAGTTTTACAAAAGAAGACAAAGAAGAAGCGAAAGAAAAAAATAGTCTTGTTATCTGCCGATGGCGATGTGACTATTCCATTAAATGGAAAAGCTAAGTGGGATGCAACGACAAAATGAAAAGATTTAGTACATTCAACCTTAAATAAGAGACTGCCCTTTGGAAATCTTGACTTCTCTTATAGAAATAGTGAAGCATATGGCATGAAATTGAGAAAGTTAATATAATTAGCTGTGATGGGTTATGGCAGGATTATGAGAACATTAGGACTGGGGCCTAGAGTTTAGGAGGTATTCCAAATCTGGGATCGCTGAGCTAATGGTCATTGAGCAGGGATCAGAGCACAGTCTACTTCTCCTGAGGATGATCAAATGGATTGCAGTTCAGATTGTGCTTTCTATTAGCACTATCGAGCATTTTAGTCCATCTATCAGATATGCTACCAGCATGTCTTTTACCTAAGGAAGAAACCATATGGAATAATTCAAGCTCCTTCATAGGCAAGAAAAAAAACAAGGGAATCAAAGGAGTTTAAAAGCTCCTGTGGTTCAAAAGGTAGGAAAGAGTACTAACCACCAAGATGATAATAGTTTGTGTATAACTAAGGGTAAATATTTTTTTTTGCTGAAGGGAGGGGAAGACAGATACAATCTTAGATTTAATCTCTACACTTTCACATGGAGAGTGGAATGTCTCCAAGACAGAACATATTTTGGTCCTCTTTCAGCTATATTTGGCAGACTTATTTTCAGAGCTAGGTGAAAGTATTTTAGTGGATCACTTTTTGAACCAAAAAGTAAAACCTTAGGGCATTGAAAAATATTTGAACTTGGAATAAGTTTAACAAATAGTTTATGCTGGGGAAAAAAAAAAAAAAAAAGAGAGATACACCAGAATTGAGTAATTTAGCATTTCTGACAGGACAGAAAAGCAGGTTTAAGACCTATCTGAGCATACGTTGATCTGTAAATTTCTCTCTGCTGATGGTAACGGAAGTTTAGATGATTGTCTAAAACAAGTCTTTATGCAAGTAGGCCAAGATTAAGTGAAGTGAATCCCAACTAGGGTGTCTCCTCATCTAGCAGCTCCTTTTCTCTCATCTATGTGGGCCAGTGAATAGCTAATTTTATAACCAGTGGGCAACAATTCCAGAAGAGGCACAAAAAAAAATAAAGCTCCATGACTGAGGAAGAGGAATTTTTCTAGGACACTTAAAAGAGTTAGGGTAAATTTCTACCAAATGCCCTAGAGGAAGTATTTGTTCTAGAACAAATTAAGTGTTAATTTATCCCTGAAATTTGATTGTATTATCATTCAGTTAACTATAGAAACCATCTAACATTATGCCCAACACTATACAATAAGGTTATATAAAAACCACAGCAACATAATAATGTATTCAAGGAATGATTAATAGATTTATACACCTCTGACAGTATATAAAATTATGATGGTCTTTTCTATTTTGAGGCTTCAGTGTGGTCTGGAAACATAAGTTTTGTCTTTATTCTGGACAAGGAGTAATGATGAATCAGATGCAGTGGTATATTTTGGGTTATATAAGCAATCCCTTAATGGCTACAGGCATGACTGTGTGGCAGACTGACTTATTCAGTGTGTAGGTCAGATGTAGACAAATGTCTAGTCCCTGAGAAAGCCTTCAACAGTGAGTTACAGGACTGCCTGGGGGCAAGCTCTCTTCATGGAAATGAGCTCACCTCTTCCTCCGTTCCCAAATTCCTAATTCCTGGAAACACCTGTTCCTTAACCTGAGGCTGCTTCACCCAAGAGAGTTATATCAGCTTGTTCTTCTGTAGCTTTGGCTTTGCATATATGTCTGTACCTGCTGCAGGGAGACGGAGCGATCTTTCTTTCAGTGAAGAAGGTATTGGCTCTCTGTGGTGAGGTTTGGAGCTGTTTGTAAAGAACAAAACACAGAGGGTCTGATTGTAACAGGAAGCTGTTCCCGTGATGCCAATAACGTTAATCCTGTAGAGGAATAAATAAGCCCAGATGCTAGCGTTAGCTGCTATTTGTAACAATTATTGTTATCGTGGAGCAGGACCTCCCTGGTTAGGCACTGCACAATCACAAGCGAAAATCTGTGCCTCTATAGACTATAGACTGTAGTCTATAGTCTAGAACCAAGGAATGGCAAATAATACCCACTGGAGTCATTGGTTTCATTTTAAAGGAATGAATGGCTCAGAGAATCAAGTGTGTTAACATAATCCAATTACTAACAACCACTTAATGTTCAGGAAAGACCTAACATGCTCTTGATTTGTATTAAAAAATCACCAGTGCAAGAATGTGCTTTGAACTGGAAAGATAAACACCACCAAGAAAAAACAAAACAACCCCCCAAACCACACATACATACACACAAAAAGAAAATAATGGCATTTTCACTGTTTGTTTTGAGGTAGGCCAAATAAGACCCACGGGATATTCAGGCTGTTATGCTATGTGAACAAGACCGGCCTACTCTAGAGAAAGCTAGCTTTGAGCCATGTGGACATAGGGCACTCTGCATGACTTTGCTTTCAGGCCATGGATTGCTCTCTGGGGTGAGTACCTTCAGCAAATGGGACGTAGCCTCATTCTCTCATAGAGGAAAACACAGCGTTGCCTCCACTGGTGAATTTTTAATTAATTAATGTAATAATTCTTTTTTTTTTTTTTTCTTTTTTTTTAAGATATAAATGGAAATAGGGATGGGACAATAAAAGGTAAGTGTAATAGAATTTTAGAGATCTGTCTTCACAAGATGTTTTCAAGATGGTCAGTCAGTTCTAACATCACAGCTTCTGCTCCAGATGTTTGTTAACTACTCAGGCATGTTTTGTGACATGGACCTGAGGGACATGTAACATGTCAATCATTGCTCTTGCCTGGGCTAGGCTGAAGTGTCTGGACTTTACCTCTTCTGCTGCCATTACAATTGCTTTCAGGATTGAAAAGCAAAAGGAAGAAACTGAGTAAAGAATGTGGGGCAATAAGAATGTGAGGAAAATACAGAAATATATTGAATGGATGAAAGAGGATGAATATCTGTTTTGTCATTTTGTCTGGTAACAGTCTCTGTAGCCATATCGGTTACTGGTCATGTGTCCTTAGTGTGGACATCCTGATCACAAGCTCTTAGTGGAAAAGACTTGATGACAACGATGATAACAATAACAAAAGACATTTTTTAAAAAAAAAATTATTTATTTTTATTTTTTTTCTCCAGATTCACTATTAAATCCGTTCAAGAGGAAGAGATTTTCATTTCGAAGCTCTGCTAAGTGAGGTTACAGATGGGACATACTATCTCAGACCATTTTATTCAACATTCGGGCCCCTTTATTGTACTATTAGTTTAGGTTCATTGATTTTTTTTCATAGAATCATAGAATTATAAAATGGTTTGAGTTGGAAGAGACCTTAAAGATCATCTAATTCCAACGACCCTGCAAGGACATCTTCCACTAGACCAGGTTGCTCAAAGCTGCACCCAACCTGGCCTTAAACGCTTCCAGGGATGAGGCATTCCTGGAATCAGAGATTCCACTTCTTTCCCAGAGAACAACTTCTCTGGGAAAATTCTCATTATTACAATCTTTTTATTTAATAAACTTGATCTTCACATAGGTGTTGAGCTTTATTAAAATCTCTGTTATTTGAAAAAAATGTTTTTTCCCACTTAACTTCCACCTAACAGTGACTATATCATTTTGTGAAATTTTAACCTTTTTTAACAACTGAATTCACTATTAGAGAGATTGTTTAAACTCTGATTTTTACAATAGGAAAATAAGGAAACAATAAGGTATATTGGTCAGTATTGGCTCAGCACTAGCAGCCAGACTGTTGGGAAGTGTTTTGAAAGCATTGGGGAATAGGGGAATTTTAACATTTAAAGGAACATATTGAATCAGGTTTGCAGATGTTCACAAGGATATCTTTCCAAGTATGGGTCAAAGAAAGAGAAAAAAACATAAAGGAACTAACTAAAAAATTAAGTAGCTGCACTTAACAGAATAAAAATGCCTGATATAAATCATGAAGACCCTTCCTTGAATGTGTAAGCAGGTAGTTAGAGTTCAGTGCAAGAAAGACAGGAAATCCAAGGGGAAGACACAAAGTAAGGTAGTCAATGCTATCAAAGTGATGTTTACAGAACCATTTTGAGTGAACTGAAAGAGAAAGAATAGCTATCTTAGGGCCTGGGAGAAGGATGTGGCATTAACTGAAATGCCAGATGACAAGAAAGAACTGAAATTGATAGAAAGGTTAAAAAAGACTGTAACTTAGGGATATTTCAAAATATTTAGAGACAGTCTGGAAACAACGATTTAAAGAAAAGTCTAAATTGGTCTGAAAATATCTATTAATCTTAATTAACTATTAATTAATGACTGCTCAGCATTAATTGTTAATACCAGTTTCTATGACAGCTGAGTGATAGATCTGATTGTCAGATAGGAATCAACAGAAAGGAAATAATGGAGGAAATCTTTAAGGACAAGATCCTATTTCAGCCATATGGAGTCTGAGCGGATGACTTCAAGGTGTCTTCAAGACTTCTTGATATCTTCAAGAAGGCATCAGAGAGTTGAAACAATATTTTGATTTGTACAGAAGACAGTTCTGGGTGAAGTAGGACCGTGACTTGCCATAGCAGAGACAGAATAAAATCAGTGAGTATGATCAGTGTGATTAGATAACTTATGGAGAAAGAAGAGAAAAAGAGGGTCATTGAGAACACAGTGTGTAGATCCACCATACTGTGACTGCAAGAGGATGAAGGTTCTCCTTTGGAAAACTTACTGAAAGGACATTTAGAAGCAGGGAGAAAAGGATCTCTTTTGGTTTCTGTGAGCCTTTTCTGGATCCAAGAAGCCAAGTGAGATAAAATTTAAGGAAAGGTCAGTTCTATCAAATAGAGCTGACAGATTAAGATAGAACAGGGCACCAGAAAATAAATAAATAAATAACAATTGTTTAATAGTCCATAGACAGGAAGATGGAAAATAGAGAGTTTAAATTAGAGAAAAACAGCAGACAAATTTTATAAAGAGAGTGGTCACTTAACTTAAAACCAGAGGAAAGAAAGATTGATTTTTCTCTCTCTTTTTTTTTTTTTTTTTAATTTAATTTAATTATTTTATTTTTAATTTTTATTGAGTGGGGAGATTAAATCATGTTTGTGTCATTAGGTGAAAAATAAAATGAAAATGAGATCTTGCAGATAACAGGAAGGAATAAATAAGAATGACAGGTTTATGCGACTGGAGGGTAGCTATGATTAAAATAGTGAACAGAAGAAAAGGGCTTCTTCTGTGAAAGGGTAATAGATAGAAGGGTAGGTAGGATATCGCATAGCATTTTATCAGACTTTTCTTAGAAGAAATTAATGATAGTCAAATCTATATATAAAATTCAAATTAGTACTTTGGAGAAATTCTACAAAAAGAAAAACTAAAAAATCTACCCCCTAATTTATATGTAAGGCACAGCCAGCTAATTCATAAAAAATGTTTTATTCAGAGCAATGTTCTGAAACATTTCTCAGAGTGCTATGGCTGCACTGAGAATGCATGCTTCTGACACAGAAATAGCTAAAAACATTGAAGTATATAACTTTCCTTGAGTTTGTCTCTTTACTTATCATCCCTAACTTTAGTGAGCTTAGATTTACGCATTAGAAAATAGTAAGGCACAGCAATGTTTAAGGGTATTCCGCAGAAACCAGTCTTTCCCCACGAGAAGCAATCTGCACACCTATGTTTCTGGCCTGTATTCTCAATCACTTTTGAAGCAAAGAAAGTGCAGCAAAGTGCTCCTCAGGACTGGGAATGAATCCCGCCTCACCATCTGTTACTAATTTTGGAGCTGAAGACCCCATGCATTATTAAATCACTAAGTTAAAAAAGTTGTGTTAAGCTGGTGTTAACTTAACCCACTACATTCAGGAATGTTAAAGTTCAAACTAGATTTGGGATGGGATGTCAATGGTGAATAGATTCCTAGCTTTATATGTAACGTGACTTAGATTTCTTTAGACAAAAGATGTCATAGTTAATAAAGAATTGTCTCTCACTGTTCTGACTGAGTACTAAAGTGGTCTCGAATAGTAGTATACTGTAGTCAGTCTTTGCCACAATGCCTTAGTACAGTGAAGCAGCAAAACAGTGAATTACCAGTTAAGGGTATGCCCTCAACTGTGCCTGATATACAGTTCTATTCAGGCTGTGCCCTTGTGATGTGACGGTTTAAAAAGGCTATCCGCTGCTTTACACAGGTCAACTTTTTTTGGCCTTGCACTATGCTCTACATCTTTTCTTAAGTACCTCTGTAGGACTGCAGAGGCAGCACTGCACGAGACGACAATTTGAACTTTATTTGGTGAAAAGCTCCATAGTACGGCAATAGTCCAGAGCAAGGCCTGGGACTGAGTCCTTTATTCTAAAGTTCTCTAACTTCATGTAAATAGAGGTATTCTTTCAGCCTAAGTAATTTATAGGCTTACCTTCTTTCTCTGCAGGATTTCCCAGGAGAAACATCTATGTGCTTCCAGGAAGCAATGGCCTTACTGCACCTGAGCTATACAGATGGCCTGAATGTGCACAGAAAATCAGATGCATTGACTTGCCCATATGTAGCCAATATGTATATGCTCCTCCAACAGAACTGCCAGGCATCTGGAATACTCAAAAAAAAAAAAAAAAAAAGTCAAAAATACTGAAATTCCACCTGGACACCATTTCTAGGATGAAAAGGAAGAAGTCAGGAAAAAAATCTGAACATGTGGCATCCCTAGTATAATCAGAATAACAAACTATGAAAACAGCCCATTAAAATAATTTATGTATTTTTTATTCTCTGTCTTTGTGTATGTGCCATACGTGTTAACCTGATTTGGGGGTAATTTTTAATTGTTTATTTTTTCTCTTTTTTTCATGGAAAAAAAAAAAGATACAGGGATGTTCTGTTAAAATGCATTGGGTTTGCAGGCATCTCAATGTTGATATTTTCTATAACACAGAGCTATAATTTTCATGCTGTTCCCAAGGGTCATTATCACATGTATGAATGTGTATGCGTAACAATTCAAAATAGCTACAGGAGTTCTGCAGCTCTTACTGCAGTTACAGAGCAAGCTTACTAATTCCAGCAGTTTTGTTTATGTTATATGTATATGGAAAACAGTCACTACTTTTTGTTGCTTTGCAGCATTAAGGTAATGACCCCTTTGAACATGGACAGACTGTGTTGCAATAATAGTACAGATTGCATATTATGAATCTGCAGTACTCAATGCAAAGTAAACATCCCAATGGCAAGTGGTTTCTGAAGATGTGCAGTAGTTGCTTTAAAACCACAACATCTTGTCCAATTTAAATTACTTAAGCTGATTATTTTACATTCCAGGCTAATTGCCTGCAAAATTTCATTATAAAAATCACAGCTGTTTTCTGGTGCATGCAATTCTGTTGTTTGTTTGTTTGCTTTTATCCATTAGAGAAAAGGAAATATGTGTCTGAAACGCAAAATTTTTTGTTCAGTTTTCAGAGTCACAGTTATTACAAAATATTTAGTATAGGCCCAGTTTAAGCCTATTAAGACTGATAGCCTAACCTTCCATCCATGCTACCTCTCTGTGCAGAACCTTACCAACATATTGCTATGGAATATATGCCTGTAAATCAATGCGTGAAGACACACATGGCTTCAAAGCATACCAACTCAATCTGGGCATAATTTATATAAAAAATGGACAGAATCAATTCTCATTTGCATATAAAGAACCACAGATATCTTCAGATATGAATTGGAAAATCCACTTGAGATCAATAGAAGTGCATGCACTGAAACTATCATATGGTCCACAGTTTGTGGAAAACAAGTGTTCTGCCCACACTTTTTTTTTTTAAGAGACACACACATGGACACACATATAGGGCCTATGCTTTGTACTTTTGTTAGCTGCAAGATGTAATCATTTTGATTAGCAAATGTCCTTTATTTATTTATTTTCACCTGGATCTCTATAATGTTCCAGAAAGATTTAGCTTTTTTATTGTTTATTTTATTGTTTATTCATTTATTTATTTTTACTGAGCTTTCAGGCAGACTAATAATTAATATTTTGCTATCAAAGAACTAAATTTACTCGAGCAAAGGGCTATATAACTGGTGCTTTAAAAGTCCAGTTCTGTTTCCTGTGTAGACAAGGGTATAAGCTGCTGCTTACATGAATGCCACTAGTAGCAATAGTGGCAACCATGGTATGCAAGCAAGATAAGTTTGGGAGTTGTGCCTTATATAGTAATTGAATCCAATCAATGAATCACTTAGTTCTGTGCCATCTCTTTAACTGCAGGCAGTTTCAGCTCCCTCCATAAAAGGCTAAGAGTATTCACACTGTAGCTGCAGTTACTACTAACTCAGTGACTGGGGGGGGGGGGAGGGGGTGTTCTGATAGTCCCTATTTAGTGACTTTTCAAAAACACCTGCCTGACTCAGAAGTTTGAAAGTGGCTTAAACACTTAGGAAAGTCAATAGAAATTATGCACCTCGGGGCCAGATTTTTAAAGGCTACTATCTTCCATTGATTACAGGAATTAGGAACCTAAATACCTTTACAAATCTGGCACAAGAGTCCAAATCACATTTGAAAGTCAATAGAAATTAGACTCCTAAGTGCCTAAATCAAATGAAAAAAAGACGTGTTTTAGGAGTGAGAATCTTTATAATTGTATTCCCGCTAGTGTAACTGCAAATTATGGGTTCAATTATTCCATTTAGGCACAGCTCAGAGGAAGAAAGTGGTATGAAGTTGCAATGCCCCTGAGGAATGCAGCCATTCCTAAACTCTTTCAGGAGATGCGGTATTGCTCCATGAATTTTTGACTTGTGAGAGAAAGAAATCATGTTTTCATTTTAAGTTTCTTTCCTTACACCATTACAACACAAACTAATGATACTAGTAGTCTTTATTTGTATTGATAACATTGTTCAGTTTTATTTTTGTTTGTTTTAAATACACTATTTATTATTTCTTACAGTTCTGAAAGATGATATAATAAGAAAAACAGAGTAAGATATTTTCTTTGAGTCCAAGAACTTACAACACAAGGGGACCAAATCCCTTTTTGAATGCTGACATGAGTGCTCCAATGAGTTATATTAGTAAGACTGAGAAGTAACATTTTGCCCAATATGAGGACTCACTATGAGCAAATGTGGCAAAATATGGGCATGAGTAAATTGAGACAAATCAGGTATGGAGTAAGAATCTAAAGAAGTGAAAGGAAGAAGACAAATACCAAAAAGAAGCTAAAGAAGATTTTTGGTAAGAATATCTTAAAAGGTAAATTAGAATAGGTCACTGGCACTGAATTATTTTGTTTATAACGTTTTTAATTATTTTGTTTATAATTTTGCCATAATTATATAGGAGAGTTAGCCCACCACTACTAATAAACTGTGATTATATGAAAGGTCATCTCTCTTCACATTAATCAAGCAACTAATAGTGATTGAGATGATTTGGGAAAAGGCTGGAATGAGAAAGAGATAATTATTCATAAATGGTAAGAAAATAAACAGGACACTTCATGTGTTGCAAAAAAATAAATAGTGAGACTCCAAAATGAATACCATGTTAATTTCTACTCTATCCCACCTGGGGGGGAGGCGGGGATAAACCTGAGCTATCACTACCATATGCAATAAACTAAATAGTTTTAAACTTCTCATTTAGAAGACAAATTACAGGAACTGAGGATGTTATATAAATAAAGATATTTAAAGGAGGCCTTAAAATCAAGCATGATATAGCAGAATTAAATAAGAAACTATTATTCTCCAAGTCTTACAATGTAGCAGTTACGGACAATTCAATGAAATTTTCAGAAAACAAACAAAGAGAAGGAAGATTGTTTATTTTCCCCACAACATATTGTTACGTTGCATTACTTTTTGTTATATCCAGTTGTAGAGCTGAAAGTGTAAGGTTGATCAAAAAGGAGCTGAGAGAAATTAATGAAGAAGAGGTCAGTTGAGAGTTTTAAACCTGCTAGCACAGATGTCAAGTCTGAAAATCCCTAAACTTGATGACTGCCGGAATCCAGTTGGTAGAAGAGGCAACTTAGGGAGAAGAGAGGAAAGAAGAAAGACCACCAGAAGAAAGTTCATACATCTCTTCTTCCCTTAGCATAAATTAGCAGTCGAAGAACCAATTCTCCTATTGGTTCTTCTTATGAATAAGCTCATGCCTGACCAAAAGAAAGTCTTCCCCAAAGCCCACATTCTGTTTTCTGTTCCTGAACATAAGAAAAAGGAAACCTCTGGAGCTGGTAGAAAGAGTGAGGAAAATGAGAAAAGTACAGAGTGTGACAAAAAAGGACATAAACATAAGGACGGAGAAACACCAGAAGACACCAAGAGGAGTCCTCCAACAACACTCATTACTTGTTGAAAGAGTCATCAAAGAAGTGGATGAATATTGCCTGTGAATGTGATTTGTGAAGATGTGACATGACAAGGTGACAGAAGTAGAATCTCCAATTGTCCTCCTTTCCTTATGCAGCATCTTTTTTCCTTGTATGAGGAACAGCCAGGGCCAGCAGGAAAGTGATGAGGAGGTTCCAGGGCATGGAAGGGCCACAAATGGGTCAATTGGTCAATTTTTTGTTCACTGTTCATGAACTGAAATGGGAGCTTGCTCCCAACAGCCATATTTTACCATCTCCTGATAGTTGGAGAGAATATCACTTAGTATCTATATGGGGCACAAAAGTCAGGAAACAGAGTGAAAAAATTGTGTGTGTTGAAGAAGTGTTTTCCCAGTGCAGTTTAGGGACAGAGCAGCTACATTCAGAGGGTGATTTATTTTATTTTGGAACAGATATTTATCAGAGAGAGGTTAAATTTCTCTTCAGAAGTGTCTTCTTTGTCTCTGACGTTAACATGGATGAGCCCCTATGAGAAGGCTGTGTAGGAAAGAAGCAGTTCCTGGAATAGCGAACATTAAAGAAAAAGGTTTTTATTGCCTGACTTGGTTCTGATCTGCTGTAAGGGTAGCTTTAATAACGGAGGATCTAGCTGTCAGACTGTAGTCATAAAATAAGCTTTTTTTTCCCACATTTTATATATATATATATATATATATATATATATGCATAACATTTAGTATACTTTCAGGCTCCTCTTTTTCAAGTTATGGGGCAATAGACAATTTAAACTCTGTTTGTATTGCTCTATTAATACAATAAAGCCACCCTCTGAGAATTTCCAGTATTGCAATACTTCCAGAGTAAGTACTGCATTTCCTATAGAAAATAAATCAGAAGTCATGTAATGCAGCAACAGAGTCCTGTCAAGACCAGTTAAGAATACGAGAGGATTTATGAGGTGTTAGCCTTCTGATTCCACAACACAAGGTAAACCAAATAATCCTGTGGTTTGATTTAAAAGCAGTGACCCCTGAAGTTTGCTGCTTAAATATTATAAAAACTTGCTGCTAATTATCAGGGTCATTACTGTCAACAAATCATGGCTTAGAAAACTGAACCTAACACTGTCTAGTATCCTATTCATACATAGAAGATTTATAGTTGCAATTCACATCCTGGAAAATCCTTTCATCTGTAAAATGTCACTTGTGATTTACCCATGTCACTTATGTATTAAGCTTAGTGAAATTCCAAAGGTTGAATTCCTTCAAATTTCTTTTAACAAGAGAAAGACATTTCAAGTATTTTTTCAAGTGTAATGACCTATCCACATTAATTGAAAAAATATTGCATATGAATTCCACAGTTGTAAATTGAAATGTAATTAGTATTTGAAAATCATGTGGCTTTTGTCCTTGCAGTTTAAAATACTTAACTGAGTGTTGATCTTGCAAACATTTGTGTATGAGTACTGTGATTAAAGTGATTAAAGATTAAATGCATCTACAGCTTGATAAATTGGATCTTTCTGTGATATATCCAAGAATATCTTTTTGTAGCTTTTGGGATGCATACAATAAGGTTAGCTTTCAGAATCAGTTGCTTCCAGTAGATGCTGGTTAAGAAATCTCAATGTATAAATCAGTCAAGAAAGGACTTGTTTTCTTTCTTAAACTTGTAAGAGAAAGTTTGTAAGTTTTATTCCTAAACCATGTGAGTAATTCTCTCTATTCAGATTGCTTATGAAAATTGTTAAGCATCTGAATTTATCAGCTATTAAGCGTACTTATATTTCTGATTAATCTTCAGTTTCTAACTTAAAAAAACAACCAAACAAAAAATAAAAAGAAAAGTGTAAGGACTCTTTTTCCCTTGTGAATTTTAACATTTTTCTCCAAATAAGTGGTCACATAGCACTGAAGAACTAAGTCACTATATCAGTTCATCACATAAGGTACCTAGAATTTTATTATTTTATTATTTTTTTAATGTATGGCAAACAAGATATCAAATGATACAGTATAAACAAGTAATCCTTTCTGTTAATCTGTGACACGCAAGGTTACCCTTGTATTCTGAATACACCAATGTTTCTGTCAATTTGCTTTTGCTTTCTTCTCTAATATTATGACCTCTAAATAGTGTAAGCAATGAATTATGTTTTTGATTGCAATAAATTCGAATAATAAAAATTCTAAGAGATCATAAGGATTTTTCAAATACATATTTATTCACTTAGTAAATCAGACTTTTCCACTTTTTTTTTTTTTAAATGAATATAAAGAAAACATTACTCATTTGATAATAAATGCAAAAGTATAACTTGTTCTCCAGTGAAGCCAAGTGCCTTTCTTCCTCACAGAATCATTACTTTATTACAGCTTATTGTGTTGGGGAATGTAAGTAAAAGTTTTTAACATTAAAGGAAAACATCCCTTATTTTTTCTTCTTGAAATAGTTCATTTGCTTTATTGAGGAGACGTTCAGTAACCTACCAGCTTTACATTAAACAGAGTTCCAAATGCAAATCCTTTTAGTATTAATTAAAACATATAATTATGTGTGCAAGACTTTCCCATATGCCACCTAGTGAGCTGTCTATGATAGCAAGTTTCCAGTCTAGAGAGAATGTTATTAGGAAAAACAACAACAACAAACAAACAAACAATGAATGGGCTCTTCTGGTAAAAGAAGACAGAATATCATTGGTCATGTATTCGGGAAATGTTTAAAGAAAAAAATCAGGAACTTATACTCAGTCTGTGGTTTCTTAAGACAATGGTATCATTAGTTTCTGTTGGGTATCACAGAATCACAGAATCGTCTAGGTTGGAAGAGACCTCCAAGATCATCTAGTCCAACCTCTGCCCTAACACTAACAAGTCCTCCACTAAACCATATCACTAAGGACTACATCTAAACGTCTTTTAAAGACCTCCAGGGATGGCGACTCAACCACCTCCCTGGGCAGCCCATTCCAATGCCTAACAACCCTTTCGGTAAAGAAGTTCTTCCTAATATCCAACCTAAACCTCCCCTGGCGCAACTTTAGCCCATTCCCCCTCGTCCTGTCACCAGGCACGTGGGAGAATAGACCAACCCCCACCTCTCTACAGCCTCCTTTAAGGTACCTATAGAGAGCAATGAGGTCTCCCCTGAGCCTCCTCTTCTCCAGGCTAAACAACCCCAGCTCCCTCAGCCGCTCCTCGTAAGACTTGTTCTCCAGACCCCTCACCAGCTTCGTTGCCCTTCTCTGGACTCTCTCGAGCACCTCCATGTCCTTCTTGTAGCGAGGGGCCCAAAACTGAACACAGTACTCAAGGTGCGGCCTCACCAGAGCTGAGTACAGGGGGACAATCACCTCCTTAGACCTGCTGGCCACACTGCTTCTTATGCAAGCCAGGATGCTGTTGGCCTTCTTGGCCACCTGAGCACACTGCTGGCTCATATTCAGCTGACTATCAACCAGTACTCCCAGGTCCTTCTCCGCCAGGCAGCTTTCCAACCACTCATCTCCCAGCCTGTAGCGCTGCTTGGGGTTGTTGCGCCCCAGGTGCAGGACCCGGCACTTGGCCTTGTTGAACTTCATGCAGTTGACCTCAGCCCATCGGTCCAGCCTATCCAGATCTTCCTGCAGAGCCTTCTTTCCCTCGAGCAGATCGACACCTGCACCTAACTTGGTGTCATCTGCAAACTTACTGAGGGTGCACTCGATCCCCTCATCCAGGTCATCGATAAAGATATTAAAGAGGACCGGCCCCAGCACTGAGCCCTGGGGGACTCCACTAGTAACCGGCCTCCAACTGGATTTGGCTCCATTCACCACAACTCTTTGGGCCCGGCCATCCAGCCAGTTTTTAACCCAACAAAGTGTACGCCAGTCCAAGCCACGAGCAGCCAGTTTCTCGAGGAGAATGTTGTGAGAATGTTGTGTTGGTTAGCTATCAGTAGACTCCTGACAGCTTCAAACCACTGACAGGTGAAAGGCTCCAATGTAGACATTTTTCTTCACTTCTCGCTCACCAACTGTACCCAGCTATGATGTTCATCAGATCTCTCTAGAGTCAATACAACACACAGTTAGCAGAAAAATCTCCCAGATAAGAAACACAGAAAGACAGATAAAAGCAATAAAGACGGAAGAAATGAAAGAGAGAAAAAAAAAAAAAAAAAAAGGAGAAAGAGAAGGTCCTCTGAGAGTGTTTTTTGGTTTGTTGAATAGAGTGGGATCCAAACAACTGTCTAAGAATAGATAACTAATTAACTAATTGGTAGACAACTAAAAAAAGATCTGAGATAAATTTCAGTCTTAGTGGAATAATGTTCAAAACATATGCAAGGGAAAATATGGTGAGTTTACTTACATTGTTTTACATTCCAACACACTGCTTGATTATTTGTTCCAGAGCTCTTTGTTCTATATAGCAAGGTAAAAAGATTGTTAATTGCAGTGGGCCACATAACCCTGTAGAAAGATAATACACAAACACATTATTTGAATCCTTTCTCATTAATCCTGTACCTGTTAATGCACTTCCTCCAGGGACACTTCCAATAGTGATGAGATTCGCAGGTAGTACTAATTCTAGTCCTTCTGCTGGGAATGTCTGTGGCTTATTCCAAAGACACACATATCTGGCTTATAGTCTCCAGATTCCCAAGTCCTATAGTAAAGGAATGATTTTCCCATTAACCCCACATAATGTGCCTATTTTCTGACACTGATTGGTGTTTTCATTGACTCTACTGGTGTTGTTTTTATTGTGAATTTGAAAGTCAAAGATTTACAAAATATTTCTGGGAAGATTTCTGTCTTAATCCTTAAATTTATACTATAATGTTATGTTTAATTCTAGTTAATATGCAAAAGTAGTTGAGCCATGTAGTATTTACAGAATCAATTTTCTTTAACTTAACATTTATTAAATCTGCATATTTTACTGATTTTCAAACTCCTTCATTTGAGACTTTCTTCCAAACTTGATTAAATTGTTGCTTAGGAAAACTGCTGTAATCTTCCTCCCCCCTTTTATTTTTTTATTTTTTTTCCTCTACTTTTTTGAGAAGTAACTGGAACTGAAAATAGTATTCCAAAGTGCACTGATGTACTGCTAAGCAATGCAGCATAATTGCCTAGAGTGTTTAACATGACACTCCTAATAATACAACCCAGATAGCATTTACTGTATTTGAAATATGTCATGTTTTTGACTCATTTAATTCATCATCTGCTAAAATACCTAGAACCTTCTCTTTAACAGTGAAGTTACTGATTCTCACATTCTATATGTATGCATTTGGTTGTTTATTTCTATCAGGAATACTTCATGTAATCTTACTGGATTCTGTATTCATTTTCAGAAATTATATCCCATTTATCATCATTATAGATAATTTTTTTTATTATTGATAGGACAGTCATACCCAGAATCCCTGGCCATGGTTATTAGCCTTCTGCCATACCTTATACTGATGAGGTAGACACAGGCTCTGCCATTTACATCCGTGTTGTATCATCAGGATAGTTTGATTACTTTCAGCACTGTATTTATCTACAAATGCAATTAACATATTCCCAACTTTAGCCTCCAAGTAATTAATGAAAATATTGAATGATATTGAAGCCAGAATAAATTCCTGAGAGACCCAGCTTAATATCATCTGCCAAGCTGATGTTGAGTCATTAATAACCAGAGCGGAAGAATAATTTGTACCAACTAATTTACTGGATGAGCCTTATTTTTTCATGTTTACTGATTGCTAGTGAAAAGATCATTTTTAAATGAATATTCGAGTTTTCATTAAAAAACTACTGTGAGAAATCCTTGAATACTATTTTTCTCTTGAAATACAAGAAATTGCATTGGAATGTATGCTTTAAATTGTGTACACTGACATCACAATTTACGACCTGTATGTACAGAAAAGTCAGAGAGCAAGAATCAGGCATAATAATAGCATCTGCCTTTCATTGATTCCCACTAAGGATATGCAGATATGCACAATGATTTCTGTCTGGCACCAACTACTCACTCTTCAAGGTGGTGTAGCTACTAATACACACAACATTATTTGTAGTGAACTCTAATGCTGTGTCTATACCAGTGAATTAAGTGTGCATGAGAACATTTTTAGGCGCAGAGGCCAACTGGCATTATGTTGCCCACATCTCTGCTAGAAAACATTCTTACTGCCAGAACAGGGTGTTTCATGTAAACTGTTTATTGGAAACGAGCAAGCCTGTACAAGCTCATGAACCATCTCTGGGAATGGTCTGGACTGTGATAGTTGGCATGAATCAAAATAGTGCCAAGGAACATTTAAGCATTTACTCATATAGACAATTGTGTTCCAGCATCTGGAAACAATCCCAGGCATGACTGAATTTAATACTGTAGATACAGTCTAAAGGTTTGCACAGAATGGTTTTGTGGCAGACTGATGTGTTTTAAATTCATATCCTACTATGCTGTTAATTACCTCACTTAGCTTCTTGAACGGTGTCTACGTACATCTAGAACATGCTTGGTTCTCTTCTCCAGTACAGCTTCCAGTATTAGTTTTGCCTTGAACCATAGTCGTTGTGGAAAATCAGGTCATTTGGTGACTGATAACTCAATTCCCACTTTTCAGTCAATTTCACTGCCTTCTTTGTGGAGGTCTTTTACTGGCACTGGAGACGAAGGAGATCAGCTGTTCCTAGAAGCATATGAAACACAATAAATGCCCAATATTATCTGGAAAAAATATAGAAAGTAATTAGGTATCTGTGCCAGTGAAGAGAAGGGGATTGCTATTATCACTGCAGAGAGCGATTTGTGGAAGTGTCCCAAATTTGTTTTGTTGTTGAAACACTAAAAAAGCTTCTCTGTTCTTAACTTTCACAAGAAAAATATTCTGCATTTGAAGTTGGTCAACCTTTCATTTTAATCAAACAAATCATGACAAATTCAACAAACTTCAAATCCTGTTTCAGTATATCCACGAACTACTTTCTGAACCTCATTCTTGTTTGAAATGCTAATACTGTGCTGTTTCATATGTTAAGATCTTCCCTCAACTTGTAGCAAGATTCAGGGGTAGAAAGAAAGAAAGTAAAAGAAAGGAAGAAAGAAAGGAAGAAGGAAGGAAGGAAAGAAGGAAGGAAGGAAGGAAGGAAGGACGGACGGACGGACGGATGGACGGACTAATGTACATTTGATTTCACAGTGGCTGTTTACTAGCATGTAAATGTATACTCCTCTTCCTTATTAAAAAAGGGAGAGGTGCTGATGGGCTTTAACAACAACAGCAACAAAAGGTTTAGATTTTGAAGGGAAAAGTTATTCAACAGATAGTGGAAGCAGCAAAGCCTTCTTTCCTGTGAATTTTATCCTGTGAATTTTTCCTTTCTTCTTGTCACAAACAATATTTGCCTCTTCCTTCCCTTCAGTTAGGTAGTTTTTATTACTTGTTTGATGTTATTTTTGTGATGATGCTTGCAAATATACTGATACCGAATGGCCTAATGTTCCATTCCTCTCAACGGAGGAAAAGGGATAAATTGTGTTTGCTTTTGCTTTTCCCTCGAGAGAGATAGTAATTTGGGGTTCTTTCCTCTATCCAGATTCCAATTATCATACGAACTTTGAAAAATTATATTCTTTATAAGATTGGCTGAAATTTGTAAGTGACTTTAAAAGTTATTTGTAGGACAGAAAATATGGTAGCATAAGTCTCTCTACACCAAGAAAACCAGACTAAAATGATACATCTGGAATAGATATCAGAACTTTTCCTTATATATTCATGTTAGAATTTGTATAGATTTCAGCAATATTCAGTTCATATAGTACAATAATTTCCAACTAATCAACCTTAAATTTCTCTGTTTTATGTGATCTGATGTACAAATCTTGTTATATGATTCTTTTAGTGTTATTCAGGATGTTTTACATTATCAGATCTTGACCAAGAAATATTTATGTAAAATGGCTCCTTGCCAATAATATGCCTTTTGTTTAATAAAAATGCACTGTGAACAGTTTAAGAGGTGTCTGTGTTTAATGGTGAATAAAACACTGACTGTTCCTTTCTATGGCTAAGTTGCTGTCTAGCTTGAGGTGCTAAATAACGTAGAGTAAATTTTGTGGTCTCTGCTAAGCCTGAAAGTGGAAACACAGAGAAATTACATGTGCAAGGGGTTTCAGAGCAGGGCACAGAAAATGGCTCAGTGCATAAATGAAGTAATAAGAGCAACAAGTCTAAAAGGTATTCAGAGTGATCAGGATGTTGGCTCATAAATACAGGATGATTAAACTTAGGTGGCTGAAGTGGATTGGAGCACTCTGCCTTACCCTTTTATCTGAGGGTTCTGTCCTCATGGTTAGGACAGCTGTGTCTGCACGAGGTGACTCCTGAGTGGCATCATTTTACAGATGGCCTTTTGCCTTACTATATTGGTGGCAAGCTGTTCTGGTCAAGAAACTGCGTGACCAACCTTCCCAGCCGTGAGACTTGCCACCTTTGCAAGAGGCAAGGTGAATAATAGCAGGAAACAGCTGCTTCAGCCAGACAAGTTTAATCTACTTGTGTTCATGTCAATACCAAGATGGAGTGAAGTAAGATTGAAAGTAAAGCTTAAGGTGAGGTGTTGAGCAGCTTTCACTCTAACTTTAACCTTGCTTGAATTTGGGGAGTGCAAAGCACTTACCAGCCACAGAAAAATCATTTTTGACTCTTCCCTGCCTACTTTTTCCTGTTAAAAACCAACAAAGTGCTAACTCCTGCTAGCCTTAGGAAGCAGTCCCTTCACACCTCAGGGCTCTGCTATAACAGAAGTCATTTTTGAAGGCAGTGGAACTTTTTCAGCAAGTAATGCTTACTTGCACAGTCCTTTCTGAGATATGGTGTTTATATATATATACATGTCTAGCAGCATTAGTACAATCAAAGGAGTTATCTGCTACAACAGCCTGAAGTGAACCAAGAAAATATAATATTTCTGCTCTTGTAGCATGATCTAAACACCACAAAAACTGCTATCAGGCTCTGAAATGATAATGACAGGCCTTGAGTCAGTTTCTTACGGAAGAGCTTCATAAGTTTGTGTGTGCCTTGTGCCCCTCTTTCCAACCAGAAATCCTAGTTAAAGATTTCAACTTAGCT
The DNA here is from genome assembly GCF_009769625.2 of Cygnus olor. Classification (NCBI taxonomy): domain Eukaryota; kingdom Metazoa; phylum Chordata; class Aves; order Anseriformes; family Anatidae; genus Cygnus; species Cygnus olor. The sequence goes on from NC_049171.1 coordinate 41,178,793, forward strand.
TTAATTATATTCTTATAGCTGTAAGATAATAATCAAAATGGGAGGAAAGTTCAGCTTGATCCACGCATATTTTCTGTGCATGCATTGCATATTTTTTCTGTATTGTGCAGATTTTTTTCTTATCATTAGGCATTTGAAACATTTTTCCCCACCAATTAATAGGAGATTAATATTAAATTAATCACTTTTCTAATTGATTATTTTCATAATTCGCTGGAAAAAATAATTTTTAAAATGTTCTTATGGATAAACTGAGATCAAAAGCAAATTGCATTTTTTCCATTTGTTTGTATATAACATGATGTGTTTTGAATGCTGGTTCCAATCAGATCCACCGTTTAAGGTTACAAAAATAAGAGCTCTACAGGTTTGGGTTAAATATAAATAAAATAAAATAAAAGTAAAATAAAATAAAATAAAATAAAATAAACAACTGGCCTTTGTTTTCTCAGCTGGGAAGTGTTAAAGGGGTGTGGGACAGATGATCAGCCAGCGGAAGAAGGCAGGGGGTAAGAAGAATGAAACACACCATTTCTTCAAACATGCTTTCTCCCCAGAGCCTGCTTCAGCTGGGGGCTAGAGAAAAAAAGCTTGGTGATAAAGGGGGGTGGGGGTGGGGGGGTGGGGACAACACAATCCCTTCATACCTACTATTAGGGGAGAGGGGAAAGAAAGGTATTTTGGAGTGGAACAAATGAAATGAGAGACATGCCATGTTCCACGTGTAGGCAGGATGGGAGACTATTTTCAGAGCATGAAACAGATAAATTTGGAGGGAGAAAGATGATAGGACAGAAAGAGGAAACTAATGAGTATCTGTGCTTTAACCAAAGGTATTACTGACAGCAGCACTTCCAGCACAGCATCAAGGTCCTCACTGCCTACCCCGTGTTTTTCTGTTGGGACATTTTCACAACAGCTTCCAAATCTCCTTAGAGTTTTCCTTTCTTACCAGATTTCTTTGTAACTAACTGTAACTAAGGTATCCTGACCAAAGCCTGTTGTTTCTGTGGGGCTGGTGGCTTGCCCAACTGTCCCCTATTTTGTGCCAGAGGAGAATTCATCCCCTCAAATCCTTCCAGACTCCATTTCCAAAACCATAGTTGCAATGCCTGAAGAGGAGCTAGACTGAGGTTTAGTGCCCCTGGATATATTTTCAGATGGTATGTAACCCTGAAAGACATTTTCTATCAAAAACTGCAATAAAGCATATCCCACAATCTACATGCCTACCAAACCCTCTAGTGTTATCTTTCTGAACACTTATTTATCTCAGCAACAGCAGGGAGATCTAGTTCAATGTAAAATTTTATAGCACTTGAAAGGACACTTAATCAGTGACTCATTTGTAATTTAATTTTATTATACTTTAAGATACTATAAACACAAATTTAGGGACTTAGCCTGAAAGTCTTCATGCAAATAGCCCTATTGCACTCAGAAAGACTATTTCTGTGATTACAGAAGGAGATAGGTTATTGGGAAGCTACACAGCTGTTAATCAGACAATATCATTTTCATAATAGTTGTTCAGAAAAGGGATCTATAAGTGTTTCAAGAGGAATGGGAAAAAAAATCAAACAGTAGGTGTGTGTGAGAAAAAATAATCTTTTTTTTTTTTTTTTTTATAATATTATTATTACAATATGTAAATAATGATAACCTTTGATGTATCTCAATTGCCCATTGCATACAAATCTATCTTAGTACTTATTTTTCAAGTAAGAATCCTTATGCAGAATCAAATAGCTTATTTCTGTTTAGTCATCTATAAGAGTAACTTTTTAAATTTTGTCCTGCATATAGGACATTAAGTTTAGTGTTATTTGCCAGTAAAGCTACATCTACATTAAAGAGTTACCATACCACCAGTGCCTATCTTGGTAACTGGCAAGATTACACTGGAAAAGGCTCTTCTGGTGTAAACAACATCCAGATATATAACTTTTGGACAAATGCTTTGTAAGTGATATATTTAGTATGGTGGGTAATGAGGTTTCAATTTTATTCTTTTAAATGAAAAAAAAATATTTCTTTTACAGTAACTCTTAATACTCTGAGACAAAGAGGACAGAATATATTCAATGATAAAAATATGTATTCATTTGTCTCCCTTTTAGCTCTGTAAAGGTTAGATACTTCTATATACTTTAGTTACCCCTATACCGGTAAACCACAGAAGACCAGAATGTGGGTCTTACCTCTGGCATGCAGTTATCCACAGTGTCCAGTTGTAAGCACATATCCTGACACATCTTTTTTCTCAACCTATTGCTTTCCAGACAATATCCAAGCACTGTGTGGGAGACAGCCTAAGCCAGGTACCATTCCAGTTGCAGTTTGGGTGCAACCACCCTGTTCCACCCTTTTTTGGCAGGCACAAGATTGTATGTAATTGACTGGAGGACTCAAACTGTGACATGCCAGTTGAGATCAGGCCAGAAACCAGTCTACGTCCTTTTTTATTTTTATTTTTATTTTTATTTTTATTTTTATTTTTATTTTTATTTTTATTTTTATTTTATTTTTATTTTTTAAACTGATATACTTGTAGCTTTAGCCTTCTCATCCAGTCTCTATTGTTTCAAGTGGCATTGGCAGGAGGTGATCCAGGCTGACTTAATATCACTGTCTTTATTAAATAGATTATATGTCTCATTGACCTTAGGAGGATCCTTACTGACTAGGTAAGAGTAGATGATACTGTAGGCGAAGTTCAATGAACTAAGACCTAGGTTGTGTCCGTGGTGAAGGCAGACCATGAAGGAAGAGGAGCATTTTTGAGCAGAACTTTCAGTGGCAGCAGGCTGGGAGCTGCAGAGTGAAGATGAGGAAGGTGCTAAAGGAGACATTCATTCATGCTGCAATGTGCTATAGAGAAACTGCAAGGTGTTGTGGGAAACTGCAAAGCATTCGAAAGTTGAGAGGTAATTAATAGCCTTGTAGGGGATCAAAATAAGTAACTATATACATCTAGATAATTGTATATTATTAGGGTTCCCATTTATGCAGTGAGTGGACATGTTTAAAATACAACCTGGATGTATTTTTGTGAGGTTTTAACTGCAGTTTGCTTGTGTTGTTCTTAGACATGAATAAGATCATGTGTTAGCGAGGTATGGATTTTGAAAAAATAAAATCATAGAGGGTGCTGAGAGAGCTGATGGACATGATTACTGAGTCACTTTCCATCATCTATCAGTGGTCATGGTCAACTGGACAGGTCCCAGATGACTGGAGTCTTGCTAATGTGATAACCATCTACAAGAAGGGTCATAAGGAGGACCCAGGGAACTACAGGTCTGTCAGCCTGACCTCGGTGCCAGGGAAGGTTCTGGAACAGATCATCTTGAGAGCAATCACACCACCTGTGCAAGACAACCAGGGGATCAGACCCAGCCACCATGGGTTCATGAAAGGCAAGTCCTGCCTGACCAATAGGATCTCCTTCTATGACCAGGTAACTCGCCTGGGTGGATGAGAGAAAGGCTGTTGATGTAGTCTACCTAGACTTCAGCAAAGTCTTTGACATGGCCTCCCACACTATTCTCCTGGAGAAGCTGGCAGTCCATGGCTTGGACAAGTACACTCTTTGCTGCGTTAAAAAATGGCTGGATGGCCATGCCCAGAGAGTAGCGTTGAATGGAGTTAAATCCAGATGGCTACCAGTCATAAGTGGTGTAGTGGTTTTACATGGCAAGGTTTTGGTAGCAGGGGGGCCATTTGGGTGGCTTCATTGAGAAGAATCCAGATGCTGCCCCATATTAGATAAGGGCCCAACCACTGGCCAGAGCTGGGTCAATAAGCGATGTTGTTTACACCTCTGTGAGAGCATATTTAAGAAAGGGAAAAACAAAACAAAACACCTGCTGCTCAACAGCAACTGGGAGAGAGAGAGGAGTGAGAAACAGCCTTGCAGACACCATGGTCAGTGAAGAAAGAGGGGGAGGAGGTGCTCCGGGTGCTAGAGCAGAAGTTCCCCTGCAGCCTGTGGTGAGGGCCATGGTGAAGCAGGCTGTCCCCCTGCAGCCCATGGAGTACCATGGTGGAGCAGGTTTCCACACGGCAGTCTGTGGAAGAGACCACAGTGGAGCAGGTAGACCTGCACTGAAGGAGTCTGTGGCCTGTGGAGGACCCCTGCTGGAGCAGATCCTGGGCCAGAGCTGCAGCCCGTGGAGAGGAGGCCATGCAGGAGCAGGTGATCTGGCAGGAGCCTGTGGGGGACCCAGGTTGGAGCAGTGTGCTTCTGATGGATGGCCCCCATGGTATGGACCTATATTTGGAGCAGTTCTTGAAGAGTTGCTGCCTGTAGGAAGCCCATGCAGGATCTGTTTGGGAAGGACGGCATCCTGTGGGAGGGACTCCACATTGGAGCAGGGGAAGAGAGTGTCCAAGAAGGAGTGGCGGACACAAAGTGCTGTAGACTGACCACAGCCCCCATTCCCCCGTTCCCCTGCACCACTCATGGGGAGGAGGTAGAAGAAGGCGGATGGGGGGGAAGGTGTTTTTGGTTTCTTTCCTTTGTTTCTCACTTCTCTAGCTTGTAATAGGAAATAAATTTTACTATCTTTCTACTCTGCATCTGTTTTGCTCTCATGATAATTGTTGAGCGATCTCCCCATCCTTATCTCAACCCTTGAGCCTTTGGGTTGTATTTTCTCTCCCTATCCCTTTGAGGAGGGGGAGTGAGGGAGTGGCTGTGGTGGAGCTTAGCTGCTCACCTGAGTAAACCCACCACAAGTGGTGTTCCTCAGGGGTTGGTGTTGGGGTCCATCCTCTTTAATATCTTTATTGATGAGGGATGAGGTAATTGAGTGCACCCTCAGGAAGTTTGAAGATGACACCAAGTTGGGGGTAGTTTCAATCTGCTAGAGGGTAGGAAGGCCCTGTAGAGGGACCTGGACAGATTGGATTGATGGGCAGAGGCCAATGGGATAAGGTTCAACATGGTTAAATGCCAGGCTCTGAACTTTAGTCACAACAACCCCATGCAATGCTACAAAGCTGGTGAAGAATCTGGAACACCAGTCTTACGAGTTATGGCTGAGGGAACTCGGGTTGTTTAGTCTGGAGAAGAGAAGGCTCAGTAGAGACCTTATTGCTCTCTACAAATACCTGAAAGGCCTCAAGTTGCACCAGGTGAGGTTCAGGTTGGAAATTATGAGAAATTTCTTAGACAGAATGGTTAGGCATTGGAACAGGTTGCCCAGGGATGTGGTGGAGTCACCGATCCTGGGAGTGTTGAAGGAAAGGTTGGATGTGGTACTTAGGGAGATGGTTTAGAAGGTAATATTGGTGGTTGGGGGATGGTTGGACCAAATTATCTTGGAGGTCTTTTCCAACCTTAATGATTCTATGATTCCATGATTTAGGTTGGAATAGACCTCTAAGATCATCAAGTCCAACTGTCAACCTAGTCCTGCCAAGTCTGTCACATGTCCCTAAGCACCGCACATCTTTTCAATGCCTCCAGTGATGGTAACTCAAACAATTCCCTGTGCAGTCTGTTCCAATGCTTCACAGCCCTTTCAGTGAAGATTTTTATTTATTTTTTTCTAATATCCAGCCTAAACATCTTCTAGTGCAACTTGAGGCCTTTTCCTCTTGTTCTGTCACTTGTTGACTGGGAGAAGAGACTGATCTCCACCTCACTCTAACCTCCTTTGAGGTAGTTGTAACGTATAATTTCAGTCTCTTATCATTATCAGTGTTTGAAATGGATTGCTGTGTAGTTGAAAAAGGTGAAAATTCTCTCTCTCTTTATTTATTTATTTATTTATTTTTTTTCTAATGGAATCTTGAATGTGCGTCTTACTATTAAAAGCCCAAAATATGACACATTACATTTCACATGCACTACATCATCTCTGCCATAAGCATGTATGGAACCACATCACAAGCCCTGATGAACAGAGTATGTGACATTTATGTTATTTGTACACTCTTTCTAGGACTATTTCCTTCAGTACTTCTATTTCTTGTCAGTCTTAAAGGACAGACTCTTCAAATCACCTGACAGCAGTGAATGACTGGTAAGCAAGCATATAGCTTGTAATTCATGCAAAAGTGTTTTTATGGTGACAGCAAATCTTTACGTGTCCTTTCTGAAGGAGCATTGTTGACATGGAACCATCAAGATTTGTGGATGACTCCATATGCAGTGATTGACAAAGTGCTTGTGCTGCTATTGGTGCATGTAGCTCCTCAATGGTTGCATAGGTATTATCAGAAATACTTTAGTATTGTGACATATTGCTGTCCACTCTTAAAGCTATGATGTGTCTGACAATTGCAAGATAGCAACCAAATTGTTTCCTCTCTAAGTAGTATAGTTAAAGAATTGCTTCTCATGAATGTCACTCAACTGCAGGCTAAGGGTAGTAATGAGACATCTTGTACAATGTGAAAGGTGGTCATAAAAGCTTGAATTTAACTTAGAACTAGCACACATTGGATAGGAGGGAAAAGATATTTAATGCTTGTTATGCATGTATTTAAATGAGTAATAGAGCCTCCACCCACTGTGAAGGCTATGAGCCTACAGTGCAGACTACGAATCCAGAGAGCAACTTCTTCTACAATGAGCTTTTCTCAAACAGTTTGTAAGAGTCACAATCTGTATCTTTATAGTAACTAGAAAGAATCTGGGGTCTGCTAAAAATGTTTTATAGTAAGAGAAATTAATGAGATAAATGTTACAGTTCTACACAAACTACCCACGTACTTAGCAAAAATGAAGATGGTACATGTTTATCTGGAACACCTGAATTAACTCCTTTGAGATATATGAACATGCTCATAGCTGATTGCTACATTTAACATAATTACAATTCACTAGGGCTTTTTGCCTGTGGCTGGAAGTTTAAACTACATGCAGTTACACTAGAAACAAGACAGTTTTCTTAACAGTGATAGTAATAGAATCAATGAAATAACTGATTAGTGGGCTAATTTGATTTTATGGTAGATGTTACCTAACTGAATTCTGTAAGACTTTAAAAAACAACAACAACAACAACAGCCAAACAAATAAAAAACTGTGGTCCAGAATTTACCAGTCTTTTCTAGTGAAGTGTAAGATTTCTTGTCTATTGCAGTACACAATGTAATTATTTTTTTTGACACCTTATATATGGTCTGAGAATCATATTTAATGCACTGATTTAGCCTGGCTGACCAGTAGCACTTTTCAGGCTATGGTTACTAGCTACTGTCATAATTTAAAAAACAATTAATGGAAGACTCTTAATTTAAAGCCAGACTGGATAATCTCAGTGGTTCTTTATGATACTGTAATATGTCAATATCAGTGTTGGAGAAAGGCCAAGATAAACTTCAAGGGATCATTTTGGGTATGGTAATCAAGTAGCCTTCTTTCCAAGGAAACATTTTCCCTTGGGACATTGAGGGAATTAACGATACCTTTGTGTAAATGTTGCCAAAATTTCCCATCCCTGTGCTAATGATTCAAGCCACTTGTAAAATAGGTGAACAGCTATGGAAAGGATATCTGAACATGTAGAGCATGAAAGCTTTCCTAAAGACTCTGAAAATGGATCAGTTGGACAGCAAATGAATTCAGACAAGTAAATAAAGGATCCTGATAGTTACCATGCACTGAAAGGTAGATGGACACTTCAGAGTAGAACAGCTACTTTCATTCTTGAAGAGTACCTATGCAGAATCAATGTAAAGCAAGAACCATGCTGTAAACAGCAATAATTAATAATAATAATAATAATAACAATAGTAATAATAAACAGTTTTCTTTCCTTCTTCAAATCAATATAAAACTTACTCATTTTACTTCCAGAGGAATATTTTAAGTATAATCTCTTTTTCTTTTTTCTCAGAAATACTGGTTTTCTTAAGAAAGTTGTTTCAGAAATAATTTCATTTAAACATTCCTGGAAAAATACAGAAGCCAATATATCCTAAGGAGAAATAAGGAAATAATAATTAAAAAAAAAAAATGTTGCAAGTTTCATATTATTCTTGGCTTTAGGTCAGGGCCATAAGCAAAGGTGCGAATTACATTGTTGACAGGTGAGAACCTAAAAGACAAATGTGGGTGGTTAAAAGACCAAGCTCATGCTGGTAAAAATAGTTTCATGACTAGTATCTTGAGTGTCTGTACAATAGTGGGTGGACAGACACATACCATTTCAGATACACCATTGCAGCATGCAGATCAGTTAACTCTATTTTCCATTTGTTTGGGTTTTATATCTATTTTTTTTCTTTCTTTCTTTTTTTTAAATTTTATTTTCTGAAATATGAAGCCTCCTTCTAAAAATCTGTACATATGTTTATCAGCTTCAAGCTGCAGGGTCTAAATTGTGCCATCATTTGATGTTCTGAACACCCACTAGGTTTTATATTTTTAAAAGTTTATTATATTTGATCTCTTTTTTTTTTAATATTTTGTGCCTGGACTATAAAACAATATTACCATACATAAAATTTAAAACAAAAAATCATTGAAATCATAACAATTAGTGAAAATATATATTAATCTTTGTTTAAAATATAGTATCTCAAACTACTTTACAAACATTAATTAAGCCTTGTAGAACACATCAGAAACATAAATGTTTTATCATCTTATTTTACAGAGATGGAAATGGAAAGTTTTTACTCATGAGTTCTAGTGCACTTAGCTATGGTAGTTCAGGACACTCACCAATGTTTTTTGCTAATACACAAATGAATGCATACAGGGAATGTCAGTGCCTGTTGGATGTCTACTTTCTGATATCTGCATGGGTGAAATGACAGCAGTGGAAACCATGGTACATGGGCAAGGGGGGAAGCTAGAGTAAGTTCCAAAAGGTCTCCTTGCACAGATAATAATAATAAAAAAATTAAAATAAAAATAGAACTCTACTGTACACTGTGGAAGACACCAACACCTTGTTGACAATATGAAGCATTCTATCCATTTCACCTGAGGGTGAAGTTCAGGAGATTACATCAAGATTTCCCTTTTCCTTAATCTCACCATCTTCCTGAAGAGAATACAAATTGCAGTGGTTTTGCTCTGGATTTGGACTATACTGACTTTCCATTCATAATGAGCCTTCTTTTCTAAAACATTCTAAACCAGAGTTGTGCTCTTAACAATATCAGATGCTTAACCTCCCTTGCCACCTGCTCCCCTGGGACTCAGCTGGAGGAGAAGAAAAGTTTTGAACATTTTGAGTCCATAACCAGAGGCCTTTTCTGTGAAATGTTTTATATATGTCCTTGTATAGAAAGTAGAATTTATACGATGGACATGTATTTCTACTATAAATATCCAGTTCCCAAAAGTGAGCCCTACAAAAGTGTCTTTAATCAGCAGAACAGACAAAAGTGGCATATTTTAATAAAAACTTAACTCAGATAAGACAGCTACCAACAATTAGGTTCTCATATAGGGAGTCTCATCATAATGCTCAGCAGCAAATACATTGTCCTAAGCTAGGAAGCATTGTTTTGCAGTATGCAGCACTTTATATTTTACCTATCTAGGGAATAGTGTGTCACAAGTGTCTTTAATACTAAGTATTCAGAAATGGTTCTTTATATATATAACATAAATAAGTTATATATATAGTTATATATATATATTTAATGGTTATATATATATATAGTTCTAAATATAATTCTCTCTCTAGTTAGTATTTATAGTTAATATTTATATATTTATGGTTATATATATTATATAAATAAGTTAGTTATATATATAACTGTTATATGTATAATGTTCAGACATATAATCTTTTGCTTTTCTCTTTCTTTGTTTCTGAAAATCAAAATGTGATGCCTGAGACATAAGAGTTCCATAAACATCATCCAGATGTGGAAAAAATTTATGGTGGTGGTATAGTACGCATATCTCCCATATATGCATGAACTAAGAAGGCAGGTTCACCAAAACAGTTAATTTCTAACTGCCTTATTAGTGACATGGAATGAATAACTACGAAATTACAGGCATTATAACTTTTTTTTTTTTTTTTAAAGACACTAAGTGCTTGTACAGTGCTAAATCTGCATAGTTTAAAAAGCAGCAGAAAAACAAAATCCCCAAAGTGGTTTTGCATTAGAAATGACAAATTACATTTTTCAGAATAGAGTAGTTAAAGTTTGAATCATAATTACATCTTATTTTAGGCCTTCCTAATTTTATTTCAGGTCATTTTCTGAATATCTCTCATAATTCTCTATTCTGTCCATATATTGAGTTAAGTGCAAAATATTTCTTAACTGAAAATGCTGAGTAGCATTGTTGTATGATGGAGAATAGACGGGTTCTTTAGTTTTTATTTCCCTCTTTCACAGAGATATTGTGACCTAAGTTAACTAATATTTGTAAGGCATTTTAAGATAATTTCATAAAAGTTACACTGCTAGCACAGAAATAAAACATTGGATCTGTATCCCTCACATTTGCTGAAGTTCAGCGCCATGTTGTGGGTGTGATGAGCACAGTTTGTGACTAGCAACGGCGATGAGCACTTCCAAAGGATAATTTATCCTTCCTATATTGGAGACCAAATTTAGGATGAGATGTGTCATGAGTTTATCTACTCATCATTTTATTCTACTTTTTTTTTTTTTCACTCATATTAAAAATGGAAATTCATTTGGAAATTGGAAGTTACAATTTGAAAGAAATTTAAAGGAAGGTAACAAAGCTTAGAGTCAGTACATTAGCATTGAGAAGAATTAGGCAATTATTCAGCAAGCAGGAAATCTAATAAGAAAAAAACATTGAGAACATAGGAAGTGTCATTGTCTTTTATACTTTTTTTTTTTTTTAATCTTACAATGTTTAACTTTAGCATAAGAACAACAACTGGCACCAATTTTCACCAAGGGTGAAAATTCAAGTTATAATAGAAAAAAAGTATATAATAGAGAAAAAAAAAGTCTTAGATAAGATAGGGTTCAAGCTGACTTTGCCTTTAGGAAATTGGCTGAAATAATTTCAGACTAGTTAATGGTCATCTTTGGGAAATGAAGGACAACCGAAACATTGGAAAACTGGGAAAAAAAGTTGTGTAGCATAACTTCATGTGGTAAGACAAAAGATGTATACTGAGTTTCAGGCTTTTGAATAAAAAATGTTCTATTTGTAAGCACTTAGAAGATAATAAGGCAGTAAGCAACAGACAACACAGATTTGTTAAGAACAATCATGTTAAATCAATACAATTTCCAACTTTTCCTTGAGGAAAAGAGTAAAGTGAAATATGTTGTTTTTCTTTGTTTTTCTAAGGTATGTTTTGTTCTAAGTATGGTTTTAGCTGACATCATAATCAAAGTAGGTAAATAAGGTATAAATAAAACTATTCTAAACTAGGTGGCTAGAGCACCAGAAAATAAAGTACAGATTTATGTTGTTTGCTATCAAAGATTTTATGAAGCTGATTTGTGCAGATGTCTGTTCTGGGTCTGATACCATTTCTTTCTTAACAATAATTGGGAGTACATTTATTTAATGATAACAAGCTGGAAAAGTTACAAGTACTTTGCAGAGCAGGAATACAATTCAAAACGATCTCCACAAGCTGGAGAAACACTTGAAAAATAGGAAACAAATTAGAAAGGAAAATTGCAAGGTGCCACATTTAGTAAGAATAGTCTGTACCTACAATACCTACAAGTTGTGACATGATTGTCTAGATAGTTCTGCAGAATGTAATCTTAAAGATACTTTAATTCTTAAACTCATTATCAGTCAACAATGTCACATGGCTGTGAAAAGAGAAACAAAAACAAAACCAAAACAAAACACAATTTTGTTGGTACATAAATACATACATAAATATGTCAGAAATAAAATAATCCTTGTACTGCCCACAAATATGTTTAATTGGACACAATCCAGAGGACAGTAACAAGAATGATCAGAAGTGTTGAAAAGACAAGAACGGGAAGAAGGCCTGAGTAGAGTGAACTGTTAAATCTTGATATATGAGGAGAAATGACAACAGACAAATACATTGTAAAATTACTTAGAGAAATAGCCTGTTCTCTGGGTCTGCAGGGATTAAAAAATGAAAGAATTGACTTGAATACTACCAATGAGAATTTAGCTTATATGTCCCCAAGGTTGGAGAATCTGAATGTTTGACCTTCACAATAAAAAATATATTTCTTTTCTTTTAACTGTACTTCAGTTTTTGCACATTGCCTTTCACTAGACATTTCAGTCCTTTCACTGGATACTTAAGTCTATATTTTGGTCCATAAATTATAATGAGTTTGGAGGAAATGCAACATCTAGCTTCCATGACATAGCAAGAAAACACCAAAGACAGGAGACTGACAGAATCTTATGACTTAGTAATAACATATCTATCTGAAATCCTGTTCCATAAAGTAAATTGAAAAGTATTATGTGATATTTTAGTTCCATTTTTCCATATAAAGTCAGTGAGAGCCCAATACTTAATACGGTTTTCATTGTCTAGAAAATTCATACTTTAATGTTCCTTTGATTAGTGTGTATGAAAACTTCATAATACCTAAAACATAAAGTTTAATAAAATTATATTCTTTTGTACCTGGTGAAATAAACTTTATCTTATTGCCACATAAGATATGAAGGTATAAAGACTCTTGAAATGTGCATTATTTTCCCCTTAATAGTAAAGATTGTATTTTCTACTGAAGTAATACTCAATCAAAAAGTCCAATGGGAAGAAAAAGCTACTTTTTAGACTATATGATTTTAAATTAGTCAAAAATATCACACATTTTCAGTTTTACACTTTTTAAGCTTTGCTTCATTTTTAAGGAACAATGAAAATGTAAATAGGAATGGTGAATCCAATTTGTGCATACGGTCACATTTTACTTCAGTCTAAAAGCAACTTTTTTGAATATTTGGAATATTGGAACTTGTTTGTAATTAATTAACCTTCTTTAGAATTTATAGAGGTTATAATACTTGCCTCATTTTTTTTTTTTTTAATATTGAAATGTTTGTGATTTAGTTTTTATATGGGGGAAGCAGCAGTAAAACAAAAAATCCCTTTAATATATTCTCATTGACAAAGAGTATCTGATTTTAACCAATCTGAGAAAAGAGAATATTAAATATTTACATTCATAAGACGTTCTGAAGGTAAGAGAAAATTTAACGTAGCTATCTTCTTACTTGATTATCTTTCTTGTAAACGGAAAACAATTCAGAGGTACTTTTTTATCTCTCTTATTAACAGTTCCCCAACACACAACACTCTAGATGTCCCTCTTTTCATTAACATCTGTATTATTCCCTATTTCTTTTCAAACAGCCTGTTTCATAAGAAAAAGTTTTTAATTCTTAGAAGGAAGAAGCAAACTTAGAAGTTTGCTTTTTATGAACAAACTGCAAATATACTCAAACATGCTTTGATGATTCAGAATGTAAACCACTTCCATCTCCATGCTCGTTATACTTGCCTTGTAGGTATATCTCCTTCAGAAAAACAAACAAGCAAATAAATCATTTCTTTCTGTATTGTTGTCTTTTTACAATAATTAGGCTGAATGATGGTCTCCCTCCTAGTCAGAACTAGTTGAAACACTTTGCCCATTTGAACTCAGCTTACTTCAGCTGATGAAGAGGAGGGCAATTAGGTGGTATTTGGTGCCTCAGCCCTTTGCTGGATCTAGTCCTATATTAATAATAATGATTAATAAAATAATATAGTATTCTGCATACAGAAGGCCTGCAAAAATCTTGAAGATGTCAAAGATTTTGGTGTTTTATCCATTGCTTTTTTATTGGAATCCTTTGCTTGCCTAACTTGGGTAAATAGCCCAGCACTTTCAATGTGATATTTAGGGTGTGAGCCATGGATTCATTTTTATCTTTCATACATGGAGTTATTAGACTGTGAGGTTCTCAAAAAAGGGGTAAGAATAAAACTTATAGAGCACATACCTGAAATTAGATCTGTTCATCTAATGCATCTTTGAATAATTTATTTCACACACACACAAAAAAAGTCAAATTCATCAGATAAATCTGATCTACAATGAATACCTTGACATGACATAGTATTATATGCAGTTCCAGTTGCTACAAGGCTACAGAAAGAACAAATGCATAAATATCCACTTGCCAGTTCTGCAGGAAAGGAATGGATTTTGAAGTTTGCCTTCAGGAAAGGTGGTTGCATGTCTGGAACAATTGCTCTATGCATCAGAGTAAAAAAGTTTTCAGATTACTTCATCCCATTTAACTTCTGCATAATACTGTGGTAAGGAAGACTTCTCTGATGAGAAACTTGACACCTTCTATCACTAGTGGGCGTCAAACTCAGTAGCAGAAACAGATGGAGCCAGGGAAATTGCAGCATCTGTCACATAGGCGGCTATGAAATGCATAAACATTTCTGTGAAGGTGAAAATTGGCAGATTAGTCTTCTGGTTGTAAGAACCATGAGATCTGGGCTATAAAACTAGCTCCTGGATGAATCATTCTCACAGGTAAGAGTCACCAGTTTCCCTGCCTACATGCACATTCATCCTGTTCTAGATCAGGAGCACATACAAGAGAATCAACTATCTGTGGCTAGAGTAGATGGCAGTTGGGAAGGTGGGTGGATAATGCTGATAAGTCTAAAGAACAGCTGAGTGAGTGAGGTGGTCTGCTGTGCTGGAAGATGGAGACTGCCCACAAGGTGATTTTTTGGATATTGCCAACACAGGTCTTCTGATTGCTCTACTGTTAATCTCCAGGATTTTCCAGAAGTGAGAGTTCTTGGGTAGGGAACAGAGATTCTAGAGGTCATATCAGTCTGGGGAAAATAATGCCTACATCTTAACTTGAGGTGCATTCACTTTCTGTCAAAACCTGTGAATGTCAAACAAGATATAGGAGTTTGTAAGATTCTGTTACCAAAGTTGAGTATTTCAGGAGCTGTTTCAGCTCATGATTTTTCAGTGATTTGAAACACTACTTTTTAATGGACATGAACAAGTAACTGGAAAAAGTAATTTAAAGACAGAATCAATGTCCATCAAGTAAGACAGATTTGAACAAATTCTGAGATAGAAAAACAAACAAATAAACAAAACAAAAACAAAACAAAACAACAACAAAGAAAATGAAATATGTTAAAAGGATGTTTGAAATCAGAACCACTTGGGGGCCTTGTCTGCAAATAAGCAAAGGGAGGAAAGAGACACCTAATTTGGCTGAGGTGAATGAATTATCTGCCAGGAGTCGACACTAGTAAGCCATACATCTCTATATATATTAAAAAAAAAAAAAAAAAAAAAAAGAAAAAGAAAAAAAAAAAAGAGAGAGAATGATTAGGGATTCAGCTGATAATAAATCATTTTGCTTAGGCAATGGGTAGCACATTTGCTTTAGAAACCACATCAAACTGGGAACTTGATAATTAACAAAATGTTAATTGACAAATGCATGCAATTGAAAATGTAAAAAATGCTTTACATTTTTAGATATTAGAATGTCATTCACTGTCACTGAAAAGTATTGTCCTTCTCATAAAAAGATAGCATACTGAAACTAGTATGTTTTTTTTTTGCCACTGACAGAACACATAATGTCCATTTCTACAGCCAACTGTCATATTGTGAGGTGATTAGTGTGGCATCATAAAAAAAAAACAAAACAAAACAAAACATAATCATTTAATTGTCCTTCATCACTCTATTTCACAATTAAAAATGGCTTTCATCTGTCTGTATAGAAGGATAAAGTCTGGGCTTGGTCAGTCTTCTAGGTATTTGGTACACTGCAATGACATATGAAAACAAGGTATTTCAAAAGGAAAAAAAATCATGAAAATCTTGGTGAGTTTCTGTCCTCTCCTCTAAGCTTTTACAATGATTTGATCTGTAATGTTTTACTAAAATTCAATATAATAAAGTAAGGAAATCAGATCTCTAACAGATATCTACTACAAAACACTCCAGTTATTCATCATGAAATTATCTGAGCCATTAACTCCATGTAATAAGTGAAATTTGAAGTATTAGAATGGTCCTAAGAATTATGTAACATCAAGTCCACGGAATAATTGAGATTACACTTAACAGCTTGTTGACATCCAATCTTACATTCTATCAGCTGCTTTTAGGTCTCTAACCCTAATTAATATTTCTTATTTTGTTATTTCTGTAAATTGACACTGAGTGTAGGAATACAACAATGAAGTAACCCAAAATAGGGAATTTCAAGGCAAAAATCTGGAGATAAATGCCTCAGGACTGCAGTGTGCAAAAGAAGAATTATTTTAGGAAGAGATTACTTTGCCTCAGGATTAGATTGGACTGAAAAGTAATTTCTTGGTTTAAGGAAGATTTACCTCAGTTCAATAGTCTGCATTATGTAGCTAGAACTGTTTCTTTAAATGCTCCATGCTATCCTATT
Organism: Cygnus olor; assembly: GCF_009769625.2. Classification (NCBI taxonomy): domain Eukaryota; kingdom Metazoa; phylum Chordata; class Aves; order Anseriformes; family Anatidae; genus Cygnus; species Cygnus olor. The sequence continues at coordinate 41,195,180 of NC_049171.1, forward strand.
TATATACTTATACCCTTACTTTTCTAATTATATTTCTCACTTTTCAAATATATCCTGTTATTTAATTAGTAATTTTGTATCCACTTCTAAAATGTCAGTCTGAAGTTAAATAAAAGTGAATTCCCTCTACTTAACATTTATCTGTTTCTTAAACAAAATGTTATCAACATTCATTGCGAATGTTATTTCTACATTAATGAATATCATTAATAATAATGAATATCATGTATTTTTGTTTTTAGTAAATTAACATTTTTTTCCACCAAAATATGTATTTTCTGCTCATTCATTCTTCTATGTCAAATGTAATGGGATACAAAGGTGAAGTTTACAAAATATGAAATCAAGACTATACTTTGTTTGGATGACCTTTCCTAAATTAATTTCACTAAATTTAAGCAGTGCTTGTTGTCCTTTATGATACTTTGATAATTAACAGTTGACTAAAAATTGGTGCAAAATCTGAACCTTCTGAATTTATTGACTGCTGAAAGACCAAGAAAACAACTCTATTGGAACAAGGATCCTCTGCTTGTAAGTCTACCAGAACCTGACATTACTAAGTAGAAATTTAGTGCCTTCACTAAAAGACGAGCTGTAATTGAATAAAGATAGATTAGTAAGTAAATGCTGACAATATCGATAGAACTTTACATTTAAACTTGACAATTATTTCCCTGGTGTCTGGTAATTATGAAATCTGTGTAAAACTGCTAATATCACTTGATATATTTAAGAACAGTTTCTGAGCATTGTGGAAATCTTTCAGCAGCCCTGACCCAATGGAGGTCTTTTTCATTTTTATTTCATTTTTTTTTAATTGTGAAAATCTGTTAGTGTACCTTGCAACGCATTAGGTAGGAATATGAATGGTTAAATACAGAATAGGCATAGTTCAGTGTGGGCTGTTTCTATTACTGGACTTTTTTTTTCTGAACCACCATGTCTTTTCTTATCTCTTGATTTGACCCCTGAGAGCTGGAGTTCTCATGAAGCATTGACATCATTTTAAAGACTCTGATGCTTCCATCAGAGATCTATTTGTCTATTTTTATTTATTTATTTATTTATTTATTTATTTATTTTAACAGAAGTACATACTAAAGAGTATGACAGAACATGGAAAAGATGATCTCCAAGCTACAAAAGCAAATGAGCTGTAGCCAGATGTCTGAAGTAGACTTTGGCTCTAAGAATTATTGAACATATCAAAAAAAACTTAAGCTTCTAAAACACTGAAGTCCATGACTGTTAAAGTCTCTTCTTCTTGTTCTGGGCTGAGGAATATGTTTCCCATCTCACTCAGCTGGCTGCCTAAACTCATGGTGTCTTTCCATTCGATCTGAAATTGGTATGACATCTATTTTTTTTTAATAGACTGAATGCTTCATCTCTACAGATATGTACTTTTGACTGCCTATGGCTCACTTGGATCAAAAGGTTATAAAGGGCAGTGAAGATACGCTATCAGAAAATATTATTTTATAAGACCAGTCTCTTGAGAATAATATTTTTTATGCAAGCGATCAACATCTTTTCTATAATAGGCTAGAAATACAACCAGACAATTTGAGATATATGTTCTTTTGTTCACTGCCATGATATTAAGTTACTGTAGTTAAAATATTTAAATTGGAAGAAACAAAACAGAAATTATTGGGAATCTTGTAATGCTTCCATTTGCTTGGGAAGACTTTATATTTATGTTAGAAATATCACTTCTCCCTATTTTCCTGTTCTATTCCAATTCGAGATTTTCTCAAAGTTGAAGACCCTAGCTAGGCTGCATACATTTTCCCAGTTGAATGACAGGAAGCAGAGCACAGTGAATAATGCTCTCCCATTTCATTGTCAGTATGTCTGTTTGTGTCAGAATGATTTGAAAATGAAACAGAATTTCAAAAGATGAAAATTTTCACCTTTATCAAGAGGCACCAAATGTAAAACTTCTCAAATTAGTTCTTTCCATGTTCAGAAAACATTCTCCTTTAAAAAAAAAAAAAAAAAAAAAAAGTAATTTCTTGTTATTTTTTTAATTTAGACATCTAGTTTTGTAATTGAACAAAGAAAAGAGACTACAATTGTGGCTAGATAAAAGCTAAAATGCTGTACCAGGAAATGGCCACTCTCAGGTTGGCTAATTTTCATACTCTTTTCCCAGAACACCGATTACTGGACATTACTTGAGACAGCTTTATGAGTTATATACCCTTTTCATCTGACTAGCTTAGCAGTTCTTGTATTCCTATTTATTTTCTCTGGAGAATATGACATTTTGCACATACTCAGAATGCAATGTAGCCTTCAGACTATTTGCTGGAGGAAATTATATTTATCGTAAATATATTTAAGCCAATGTTAAAAGTGTTTTAAGCTGGTTATACTTTGCACATATAGCTCTTGCTAACAGATCAGAGAGAAGTTAACGGAGAGAAGAGAAGGCAGTTTGTAAAACTCACCCTCATACAAGTAACTTGCATGAACGATTACCGAGTTTTCAGTCTCGCTACATCAGAGAATTACTTAAAATGCATTATTTTGTAATCAGAAGATAAGGACACAGGATAAATATATTATAAGTATACCCTCAATGTGAGATTTGTCATATGCCAATATATGGAAATACTCTGCTTATAGTCATATATCTTGAGGGTCATCACGCGGCACTTGCAGGGCAAGCAGGCGATCAGGCCCAGTCAGCATGGGTTTATGAAAGGCAGGTCCTGCTTGACGAACCTGATCTCCTTCTATGACAAAGTGACGCGCTTGGTGGATGAGGGAAAGGCTGTGGATGTGGTTTACCTTGACCTCAGTAAGGCTTTTGACACCGTTCCCCACAACATTCTCCTCAAGAAACTGGCTGCTCGGGGCTTGGACTGGCGTACGCTTCGCTGGGTTAGAAACTGGCTGGATAGCCGGGCCCAGAGAGTTGTGGTGAATGGAGTCAAATCTGGTTGGAGGCTGGTCACTAGTGGTGTCCCCCAGGGCTCGGTACTGCGGCCGGTCCTCTTTAATATCTTTATCGATGATCTGGATGAGGGCGTCCAGTGCACCCTCAGGAAGTTTGCAGATGACACCAAGCTAAGTGCGTGTGTCGATCTGCTCGAGGGCAGGAAGGCTCTGCAGGAGGATCTGGATAGGCTGGAGCGATGGGCTGAGGTCAACTGTATGAAGTTCAACAAGGCCAAGTGCCGGGTCCTGCACCTGGGGCGCAACAACCCCAAGCAGCGCTACAGGCTGGGAGATGAGTGGCTGGAAAGCTGCCTGGCGGAGAAGGACCTGGGAGTACTGGTTGATAGTCGGCTGAATATGAGCCAGCAGTGTGCTCAGGTGGCCAAGAAGGCCAACAGCATCCTGGCCTGTATAAGAAGCAGTGTGGCCAGCAGGTCTAGGGAAGTGATTGTCCCCCTGTACTCGGCTCTGGTGAGGCCGCACCTTGAGTACTGTGTTCAGTTTTGGGCCCCTCGCTACAGGAAGGACATGGACGTGCTCGAGCGAGTCCAGAGAAGGGCGACCAAGCTGGTGAGGGGTCTGGAGAACAAGTCTTACGAGGAGCGGCTGAGGGAGCTGGGGTTGTTTAGCCTGGAGAAGAGGAGGCTCAGGGGCGACCTTATCGCTCTCTACAGTTACCTTAAAGGAGGCTGTAGAGAGGTGGGGGTTGGTCTATTCTCCCACGTGCCTGGTGAGAGGACGAGGGGGAATGGGCGAAAGTTGCGACAGGGGAGTTTTAGGTTGGATGTTAGGAAGTACTTCTTTAGCGAAAGGGTTATTAAGCATTGGAACGGGCTGCCCAGGGAGGTGGTGGAGTCACCATCCCTGGAGGTCTTTAAAAGACGTTTAGATGTAGAGCTTAGCGATATGGTTTAGTGGAGTACTTAGTGTTAGGTCGGAGGTTGGACTAGATGATCTTGAGGTCTCTTCCAACCTAGAAATCTGTGTCTGTGTCTGTGTCTGTTAGTCTTACTGCTATTCAGATTTATTTCCATACGGCATTTAACCACAATGAACACAGTTTGTTTGATATAGTTGAGGTAATAAGGATCACATTTTAATTCCAGTTGAGTGTTTCTGTGAATCTCTAAACATATGGCTTTGTGGTTGTTTTGGATATTTTCAAGAAATGTGGAGGTGTGTGTTTGAAGTTGGAAACTGACCCATAACAGTGTATATAGTACAGTAAAAGGATTCAATTTCTTTCCATAATGGTGCATGCAGATGAACAGAGTTTTATCTTTTTGTGCTGGTTAACTGATTACAAAATGTATTTCAGAATAATGATCTCAGCCGGATATGTTAACCTCTTCTTCTTTTACATACTTTTTAAATGTTTGTTGCAAAGTTATTTTTGAAACATGAAGTGACACATATTTTAGTTTTCTGGGGGTGGGAATGGGGGGGTGGGGCAGGTTAGGGGGGACACTAAACAGAACCTCCAGCCCACTACAACAACTGTAGTTTTTCTCATCTAAATACTCCTCAGCCAGTTTGATCTTCAACTACTTTGAAAAAGACATTTTGTGGTGGGATGGAGGTCAAAAGAAGAATGGAGGTGAACAGAGGGAAATAAAGAGAGGATATTTATGGCTAAGCCTAGGGAGCAGTGCCTACAAAGCATAAAGGATCTATGGGAAATCAATTTCTGATTATAAGGTATCTATGCAAAGATTAGTTCTCATCTTTCTTTTACTCCTGGCAGCACAAACTCAAGAGCTTTGCTGCTAATGGCTTCTCCAGCATTTAACTTAAGTGACTGTCCCTAGGCTCACTCCTTCTTCAAGCTGACATCCTCTCAACCTGCTTAATACCAGCCATGCTGTGTTCACAAGGAGACATTCTTGGGGCCTTGTAGGCTGCCATGTAAACTCTGTTCCTACTCCTGCTGTTCTCAGGGCCGCAGTGCTTCCCTCTGTGTTTCTACATGTCCCTCAAAGCAATGCAGCAGAAAAAGCTTTTGACTAATTCCATATAGTTATTCCATATAGTTAGTAAATTAACATACAGAAATATAAATAAATTAGACAAATTCACAGTAAAAGAACTTTTCTTTCCATTAAATGGAGTATAGTATTTTAACCAGTGGCCTTAATGGGTAGTTTCTAGAGAACTGATGATATTCAATTGGAAAAAGGACAGTTTTACCTACATGCACAGAAGAGAACAAGTATTTAATAATCGGCAATCACTAGTCAGGTGCTTTAAATTAGCAGTTAGTCTAGTCTCAGGGAAGATCCTCTTACAATAACAAAACAATTGTTCTCTGCTTTGTCCTAAATACAGCTAAGTCCTCCTTATGTTGCTGCACTGTGCCAGCTCTTCATTTGTCCCAGTATTGTTAAAAAGGGACTTTTTTACTTCATGAATCTTTATCTTTCCAGAGTAATAATTCATTTAAATCAGTTCATATTTTTTTGTGCTCCTGCTAATTCAAAAAAAAGTGTATTTGATTTTTCTTGAGACCTCTTGTCATAGAATCATAGAATGGTTTGGGTTGGAAGGGACCTTATAGATCATCCAGTTCCAACCCCCCTGCCACAGGCAGGGACACCTTCTGCTAGACCAGGTTGCTCACAGCCCCATCCAACCTGACCTTGAACACTTCCAGGGATCAACAACCTCTCTGGGCAACTTTACATGAATTATTACTCTGTAAAGTATATAAAGAAGAATGTGTCACTTACTGAACAGATTGTTCCTCCTCACATTATCCACCAATATTTATGCTAACGTGATCTTCTAATAGCATTTCTTTGATGCCCAGTTCTAGTGCTTCAACAGCCTCAGAGTAAATATATATATATGTTTAATTTCTAATGGAAATCTACCCACTTTAATCTAAATCCCTCTTTATAACCTGTTATATCCCTAATACTCTCTTTAAATCTAGATCTACTGTTGTGGTTTAGCCCGGCTGGCAGTCAAACACCACACAGCTGTTCGCTCACCCTCCCTGCTCCCTCTCCGGGATGGGGGAGAGAAACGGGAAAGTGAAGTCTGTGAGTTGAGATAAAGACAGTTTATTAAGACAGGGAAAAGAATAACAACAACAATAATAATAATAATAGTATTAATGGTAATAATGTGTACGAAATAAGTGATGCACAATGCAATTGCTCACCACCCGTTGACCGATGCCCAGCCTATCCCCGAGCAGCCGGCCCCCCCCTCCACCCCAGCTAGCCACCCCTATATATTGTTCAGCATGACGTCAGATGGTATGGAATACCCCTTTGGCCAGTTTGGGTCAGCTGTCCTGGGTCTGTTCCCTCCCAGCTCCTGCTGCATCCCTAGCCTGCTCGCTAGCAGGACAGAGAGAGGCTGAAAAGTCCTTGGCTTGGTGTAAGCACTGCTCTACAACAATTAAAACATCAGCATGTTATCAGCGCTCTTCTCATTCTAATCCAAAACATAGCACCCTGCCAGCTACTAGGAGGAAAATTAACTCTGTCCTAACTGAAACCAGGACAGATATCCACCCCTTATTCCATACCATTTATGTCATGCTCAGGTTACACTCTTTCCAATACCTTCTAATTAATCACCATTTTCATCTATGATATATAGCAACCATGGTAGCAATGACATACAGTGTTATATGATAATTAACATACTATAATTCAACTCATGGGCTATTCTCACCCAGTATTAGGTCCCCTTGAGGTACACACCGGACCTCCCCATTCTTTTGCATTACCCACCAAGTGCATCCAGGTCCCTGAGCAAAAGCAATCCCACGAATGGGCTTGCCTTTTCCTGAGGCGGGAGTAGCCCAGACTGTCTTACCCAGCATGTTTCTTACGTGCACTACAGGAACTTTATCCCCTTCTACAGTGCGTAACAGGTTTGATTGGGCAGGTCCAGCTCGGTTGGCAGATCCTCTAGTATTGACTAACCAGGTGGCCTTTGCCAAATGTGTTTCCCAATTTTTGAATGTCCCAGCACCCATTGCTTTCAGTGTAGTCTTTAACAGTCCATTGTATCGTTCAACTTTCCCGGAGGCTGGTGCATGATAAGGGATGTGATACACCCACTCAATACCATGTTCTTTGGCCCAAGTGTCTATAAGGTTGTTTCGGAAATGAGTCCCATTGTCTGACTCAATTCTTTCTGGGGTGCCATGTCGCCATAGGACTTGCTTTTCAAGGCCCAGGATAGTGTTCCGGGCGGTGGCATGGGGCACAGGATATGTTTCCAGCCATCTGGTGGTTGCTTCCACCATTGTAAGTACGTGGCGCTTGCCGTTACGGGTTTGGGGGAGTGTGATGTAATCAATCTGCCAGGCCTCTCCATATTTGTATTTCAGCCATCGTCCTCCATACCAGAGAGGCTTTGACCGTTTGGCTTGTTTAATTGCAGCACAGGTTTCACAATCATGAATAACCTGTGCTATAGTGTCCATGGTCAGGTCCACCCCTCGGTCACGAGCCCATCTGTATGTTGCATCTCTACCTTGATGGCCTGAGGTGTCATGGGCCCATCGGGCTATAAATAATTCACCTTTATGTTGCCAGTCCAGGTCCACCTGAGCCACTTCAATCTTAGCAGCCTGATCCACCTGCTGGTTGTTTTGATGTTCTTCAGTAGCCCGATTCTTGGGCACATGAGCATCTACATGGCGTACCTTTACAACCAGCTTCTCTACCCGGGCAGCAATATCTTGCCACAATGCAGCAGCCCAGATGGGTTTGCCCTGGCGTTCCCAGTTGTTCTGCTTCCATTGCTGTAGCCACCCCCACAGGGCATTTGCTACCATCCATGAATCAGTATAGAGATAGAGAACTGGCCACATTTCTCGTTCAGCAATATCTAAGGCCAGCTGAACGGCTTTCACTTCTGCAAACTGACTCGATTCACCTTCTCCCTCAGCAGCTTCTGCAACTCGTCGTGTAGGACTCCATACAGCAGCTTTCCATCTCCGATGCTTTCCCACAATACGACAGGACCCATCAGTGAACAGGGCATATTTCTTCTCATTTTCTGGTAGCTTGTTGTACAGTGGGGCTTCTTCAGCACGGACCACCTCCTCTGATGATGATATCCCAAAGTACTTGCCTTCTGGCCAGTCCATAATCACTTCCAGGATTCCTGGGCGACTGGGGTTTCCTATTCGAGCCCGCTGAGTAATCAGTGCAACCCACTTGCTCCATGTAGCATCAGTTGCATGATGTGTAGAGGGGACCCTTCCTCTGAACATCCAACCCAGTACCGGCAGTCGGGGTGCCAGGAGGAGCTGCGCTTCAGTACCGACCACTTCCGAAGCAGATCGAACTCCCTCATATGCTGCCAATATCTCCTTTTCGGTTGGAGTATAGCGGGCCTCAGATCCTCTGTATCCCCGACTCCAAAACCCCAGGGGTCGACCTCGAGTTTCCCCAGGTTCTTTCTGCCAGAGGCTCCAGGTGGGACCATTCTCCCTGGCTGCGGTGTAGAGCACGTTCTTTACATCTGGTCCTGTTCGGACTGGCCCAAGGGCTACTGCATGAACTATTTCCTGTTTAATTTGTTCAAAGGCTTGTCGTTGCTCAGGGCCCCATTCAAAAGCATTCTTCTTACGAGTTACTTGGTAGAGCGGGTTTACAATCAGACTGTAATTTGGAATATGCATTCTCCAAAACCCCACGACACCTAGGAAAGTTTGTGTTTCCTTCTTGCTAGTTGGTGGAGACATAGCTGTTATTTTGTTGATCACATCCATTGGGATTTGACGACGTCCATCTTGCCATTTTATTCCTAAAAACTGGATCTCTCGTGCAGGTCCTTTAACTTTATTTTGTTTTATGGCAAAACCGGCCTTCAGAAGGATTTGGACTATTTTCTTCCCTTTCTCGAAAACTTCCTCTGCAGTGTCACCCCACACAATGATGTCATCGATGTACTGCAGGTGTTCAGGAGCCTCCCCCTGCTCCAGCGCAGACTGGATCAGACCATGGCAAATGGTAGGGCTATGTTTCCACCCCTGGGGCAGCCGATTCCAAGTATATTGGACTCCCCTCCAAGTGAAAGCAAACTGTGGCCTGCACTCTGCTGCTAGAGGGATGGAGAAAAATGCATTAGCAATATCAATTGTGGCATACCACTTGGCTGCCTTTGATTCCAGTTCGTACTGGAGTTCTAGCATGTCCGGCACTGCAGCACTCAGTGGTGGCGTGACTTCGTTCAGGCCACGATAGTCCACTGTTAGTCTCCACTCACCATTAGACTTTCGCACTGGCCATATGGGACTATTAAAAGGTGAATGGGTCTTGCTGATCACTCCTTGGCTCTCCAGTTGACGAATTAGCTCGTGGATGGGAATCAGGGAGTCTCGGTTGGTGCGATATTGCCGCCGGTGCACAGTTGTGGTAGCGATTGGCACTTGCTGTTCTTCAACCCTCAGCAACCCCACAACAGAAGAGTCCTCTGAGAGACCGGGCAAGGTAGACAACTGTTTAATGTCCTCTGTCTCTAAGGCAGCTATGCCAAAAGCCCAGCGGAACCCTTTTGGGTCCTTGAAATATCCTCTTCTAAGATAGTCTATGCCAAGGATGCACGGAGCATCCGGGCCAGTCACAATACGGTGCTTTTGCCACTCATTTCCGGTTAGACTCACTTCAGCTTCCAACACAGTTAACTGCTGGGATCCCCCTGTCACGCCATAAATACAGATGGGCTCTGGCCCCTTACAGCTTGATGGCATTAGAGTACATTGTGCACCGGTGTCTACTAGAGCCTTATACTTCTGTGCGTCAGACGTGCCAGGCCATCGAATCCACACAGTCCAATAAACTCGGTTGTCCCTTTCCTCCCCCTGGCTGGAGGCAGGGCCCCTCTAGTCCTGGTCAGAATCTTCATTTCTGTGTTTAAAAGACTGCCTGCTAGAAGTTGGAGCAGCAAACTTTTCAGAGAACCCCTTTCTCCCAATTGTTTTCTTTTGCAACTCACGTACCCGTGCCTCTAGGGTCTCAGTAGATTTTCCATCCCATTTTCTCATGTCCTCTCCATGGTCACGTAGGTAAAACCACAGGGTGGTGCGGGGTGTGTACCCACCATATTGTCTTCTTTGCACGGATGCACGTTTACCCCTAATAGCCGAGACGCTGGTTTGTACAGGTGGGGAAGAAAATACACTCTCTTTAAGTTGGTGGACCTCTTCAAAAAGTTTCTCCAAAGTATTCTCTTTTAGTTGGTGGCCACTGGTTCGTTCAGGTGGGGGGGAAGATAAATTCTCTTTAAGTTGGTGGACCTCTTCAGAGAGTTTCTCCACAGCCGAGACGCAGGCCTGTAGGGAAGAGGAGAGATTTCCTTCGTACTCCCGGAGTTGTTTAGCCATGTCACCCACTGTGGGATCTTCACCGTTTTTCCAGGTTATTATTGCCAATGTGCTGGCCCATGTTGATGGTGCATTCCGTACAAACTTCCGCCATATGGGTCGAGTACACTGGACTTCATCTGGATCTGTGGATGTTTGTGCATCGTCTAAGTCCTTATAAATTACTTCCCGTACGGCTAATTCCCTCAGGTACTGAATTCCCTTCTCCATGGTGGTCCACTTGACTGGTACACATACAAGTTCTTCCTTGTAGGGATACCTTCCCTTCACAGCTAACAGGAGACGCCTCCAGAGGCTGTGAGATCGTGCTCCATCTCCAATTGCTTTGTCAATGCTTGCATCTCTAGCAAGGGATCCCAACCGCTTGGCTTCCCTGCCCTCTAATTCCACACCATTGGCTCCAGTGTCCCAGCACCGGAGCAGCCAGGTGACAAGCTGTTCACCTATACAGCGACCAAAATCTTTTCGCACATCTCGTAGCTCACGCTGGTATAGGGTTCGGGTAGTTACTGTTGACTTACTGACATCCTCATCCTCATCTTCATCCTCCTGCACACTTGATGGCCCAGCTTCGTCTTCTCCAGACCCAGACTTAGCAGAAGACTTTCTGCGTTCTAAACGACCTGAGTCTCTATACCATTTTTTCACCTTTTCTACAGGGGCAACTTGCACTGCTACAGCTCGCCTCTCCGACCCAGCCACAGGGTCTGCCACAGGGGTTGGAATACCCTCTGCAGGGTCAACTTGCACTGCTACAGTTCGTTTCTCCGACCCAGCCACAGGGTCTGCCACAGGGGTTGGAATACCCTCTGCAGGGGCAACTTGCACTGCTACAGTTCGTTTCTCCGACCCAGCCACAGGGTCTGCCACAGGGGTTGGAGTACCCTCTGCAGGGGCAACTTGCACTGCTACAGTTCGTTTCTCTGACCCAGCCACAGGAGTGGGAACGGCTGCGGGAGCTGGAGCCGGGACGGCTGCGGGAGCTGGAGCCGGAATGGCTGCGGGAGCTGGAACGGCTGCGGGAGCTGGAGCCGGGACAGCTGCGGGAGCTGGAGCCGGGACGGCTGCGGGAGCTGGAACGGCTGCGGGAGCTGGAGCCGGGACAGCTGCGGGAGCTGGAGCTGGAACGGCTGCGGGAGCTGGAGCTGGAACGGCTGCGGGAGCTGGAGCCGGGACGGCTGCGGGAGCTGGAACGGCTGCGGGAGCTGGAGCCAGGACAGCTGCGGGAGCTGGAGCCGGAACGGCTGCGGGAGCTGGAGCCGGGACGGCTGCGGGAGCTGGAACGGCTGCGGGAGCTGGAGCCGGGACAGCTGCGGGAGCTGGAGCTGGAACGGCTGCGGGAGCTGGAGCCGGAACGGCTGTGGGAGGTGGAGCTGGAGTGGCTGCAGGAGCCGGGACTGGAACGGCCGCAGGGTCTGTCACTAGGTTGATAGTAGCATCAATTGCAGCTCGATAGGCACAAGCCAGACCCCAGCACGCCACAGTGATTTGTGTCACTTTGGAACTGCCAGAGTCATGACACCTTTTTTTCAAGCATTCTACCAGTTTTTTAGGATTTTGCAGTTGTTCAGGGGTGAATGTCCAAAACACTGGAGGTGCCCACTGCCCTAGAAACCTGCCCATATCCTCCCACACTCCCTGCCACTCGCAAATATCCCGCCTCAAGACAGATCTCCGGATGAGATTCCTAAGTAGTTGTTTAACCTTAAACAAAACCTGAAGCGCATTCAGGAGACATAACAACAAGAACATGCTGGTCTGAGTATCCCAAGGATATTCAACATCTTGGAGAGCTACAGTAACTAGCTCGGGGGATAAGAGGGTGGTGAAGGAGGAAAGGAGAGTGAACAGGTAGGAAAGAATATCTTCCCCTGTCCCGTCCAGAGACTGACTCCCTGATGAAAAAAGGCAATAGGTGTAATTGCTAATAGTTTCTGAGATATGGTTTCCGAAGTATAGAGTCGTCGACAGTGCTGAGTACAAATACCAGGTTAGAGTCATGACCAGATACCTCATCATTTCATAAGCCATCGTTACACCACACAGTACCATAACAATCTTAAACCAGGGCCCGGAAAGGATAAACAGCACGACAGGGAGCACATACAGAAAGTAACTTGCTATAAAACTCAATTTGGGAAACAGGCACGGCAGACTTGAGATTAAGGCAATCAACATTGTGACTAGCAACTATTAAGCAGGTCGAATACTTATACCAATTTTAGTTTAACACACTCTGGTCAAATCTGTCGATATCTCAACCCTTCGAGCCCCACGTTGGGCGCCAAATGGGCTGTTGTAGTTTAGCCCGGCTGGCAGTCAAACACCACACAGCCGTTCGCTCACCCTCCCCCCTCCCTCTCCGGGATGGGGGAGAGAAACGGGAAAGTGAAGCCTGTGAGTTGAGATAAAGACAGTTTATTAAGACAGGGAAAAGAATAACAATAATAATAATAATAATAATAGTATTAATAGTAATAATGTGTACGAAATAAGTGATGCACAATGCAATTGCTCACCACCCGTTGACCGATGCCCAGCCTATCCCCGAGCAGCCGGCCCCCCCCTCCACCCCGGCTAGCCACCCCTATATATTGTTCAGCATGACGTCAGATGGTATGGAATACCCCTTTGGCCAGTTTGGGTCAGCTGTCCTGGGTCTGTCCCCTCCCAGCTCCTGCTGCATCCCTAGCCTGCTCGCTAGCAGGACAGAGAGAGGCTGAAAAGTCCTTGGCTTGGTGTAAGCACTGCTCTACAACAATTAAAACATCAGCATGTTATCAGCGCTCTTCTCATTCTAATCCAAAACATAGCACCCTGCCAGCTACTAGGAGGAAAATTAACTCTGTCCTAACTGAAACCAGGACAAGTTCATACAAAATAAGTCCAAAATTTTCATGAAATACCACCTAAGAAAAGGTGGCTGCTTGTAAGAAACCACTGAGGACAGATCATCTGAAGGGTCACTCATCTGCTGTGTCCATGGCAAAAGGCATGGCCAGCTTCTTCCTGTATGCTAGAGCATGTCTCCAGAATGTTGTCCGTCTTCCTTGACATCCAGAAGCAAGTTCAGCAGCAAAGTAAGTAGAAATTTTCAGTCATTGGATACGAGCAATGAAAACATTACTTCAGGCAGATTTCTTCTTTTCCTGACCTCTGTTACCATTTTGCTGCGCATATCCTGTGCATAACCAAATATTTTTGTTACTGCTTCCATTATGAGATGATGTGCCTCATTAAATGAACAAAAATTGCCCTCTTGCAAGAATTTGTCCAGGGATACCTGAATATTGGAAGTTAGAGAGTCTGAGTATTACAAAGCTTAGAGAAATGCCAGGTTCAGCATTGCTATTATCCTCTTGAGGTGTAGGTATGAGTGAAACAGATTGCTACTTACTGTGCTTGAAAACAATTGTTGGTGATGAAAATTACATGTGAAAAATAAGACAGATGAGAAAAAGAAATTTAGCTATTCAGATCCTACAATAACAATTTCTGCAATGCAATGCCCTTAACAGGATAATTGGGACATATACTAACATAATACCTTTGATATTGCAAGTACTGAGAAGAAATAGTGTTCCTCAAGCTATGAAGATTCATCATTGGAAGAATAGCATGGTGTTTTGGGACTTGTGTCTTTTCCAATGATGCTTTATATAGTGTAGTCACAAATGTTCTCCAGCTCACTTCACCCTGAAACAGTAAGCAGAAAACACACTTTTGAGAATAAACAGGAATGTTTACAGAATCACAGAATCACAGTTTACCCAGACACCTTCAGCTAACTGATTGCTGTTAACAGGTTCTTCAAATTCAGACTTCCCGTCTTAAATCTTGATGAAAAGCTTGATGAAAAGCTTGATGAAATAAGTAGTCTAAGGAGTGTTTTTGTTGTTGTTGTTGTTGTTTTCCAGTTATGTTCTTACCTACAAGATGTGGTGCATCCCATTCCATTTGCACTTGCTAGATTTATTTTTTTAATCTCCCGCCATTTGTGACATTTTGCTTTTTTGTAACTCTACTGACAGATTTTATTTACTACGCTGAAACCATTCTGGCTACTTTGAACTTTGCTTGTTTACTAGGCTTCTGTATATTTCTTACTCATTTACTTATTTCTCTGAAGCTTAGGGCTGATAGCAACATCCATGGGTGATTGGCTGTTCACAGCTGAGCCACAGCCCAGAGAGTTTACTGTGGATGGACTGACACTCTACAGTTTATGTTTTCTGGTGGAGGCCCTTCTTATTCCAATTGCAGAATCAACATATATTGATGTTTGGTCATTTCCCATCCACTTTTTTATCATTCTAAATATATTTTATTTATATATACCTTTGAGACATAGCTGATGAAATCCAACTTGTGCATTGATTTAATCCTAGCGGTCATTTTATAACTACTGTATTTAACTGATTATTCTTATTACTGTTGCTACACCTTTAATCTAGCAGTAGGGGTGGTGCACATTTCTTTCCTGATCCATATTCTGTAGAATTCTTACTTTACTTTTCAGGTTGCTGCTATATGCCATGTCTTCAGGTCTCACTGCCACTCTGTATCAGCAGTAGGTATCAGTATGCTACTTATACCCCCTACTTTTTTTCCCTAAAGATGGCTGTCCACTTGAGTGCAGTAAGTAGGGAGGAAAAAGTCCATCTTGCAGGTTTTATCAGAAGCCAAGTAGAGAATTACCTCGGCATACCAAAAGGAATTCTTGCCTTACACCTCCCACTGAGATCTGAAATCAGGCGATGGTGCCAGAACTGAGGGAAGCAACTGTTCTCCTCCCTGAGAGACTGGATGGCGTAGCCTCCCCTCCCCTGAGCTCAGTAGCAACTACCTCTTGTACTAAAGAGCTGTTTGTCTGAATCCTGAACTTAGCAAGAACTGTTAGCCTCTGTCTCACAATAAAGCTGGGAGTCTGCTGAGTGAGAGCCACAACACCACATCACTTATCTGTGGGGTAGGGGAACTGGGAAGCAGTGGGCAGGCACAATGAGAGAGCCTGAAGCAGCCTGAAGGGTATTCTCCAAAACAAAATTGGAGGCAGAGAATGCATGGCCACAGTACCACCAAAATCAGGAAGTAGGTGAAGGAGAGAGTAGATAGTAGAGAATATTTCTAAGAATTACTCTAATAGAATAACAACAAATTTGGAAAGCAGAGTATGAATATCTGGATTACACTGGCTTCCTATAAGAGAAAAGCTTTCTAAAGACTTTGCCAACCACAGTATTCTGACAGAGCATTGCTGAGTTAAGAGTTCACAGACCACTAATATTTTTTACACATTTCATTAGACTCCCCCTTAATGTCTGTCATTTTTTCACACCATCATTTCATTTACTCCACCTGTTCAAAACTAGATAATCTCAACAATGGGAAAAAAGAAACATAACACCTAAAAGGGACCTTCAGTTCCTCTGAAGAACAATTGAACCGATGTGTGTGATTTGCATTATATTGTTTCAACTTTTTTTTCTCCTAAAAACTATATGCTATTCTACAGTTTTAGAAAGATTAGAAGAATGAAAAGATATGATTCCAATGTTGCAACATGTCAAAATGGTATTTTCAGATCTGCGTAAGAGATTTGCATGCTAAGAGCGTAATCACCAGCAATCCCTTTTAGCACAAGCTGGCCTTCATATTTTCTACATACCTCTTACACCCCAGCTCAAATATTTAAAATGTTACTTTCTTTTGAATTTGAAGCGTTTGGATACAGCATATCTACAAATAAGATTTGTTTACCGAGTCATTCAGCAGTCTTAGTTGAGCTGTACACTTAAACATTCTGTTCCTCTGTTTTAGTTTTCATTAAAAATAACCAGGTTATTGCATGACAGAGAAAATCAAGAGGGAAGGGGGAAAAAAAAAAGCAAGGAAGATTAAACAAAATTACACTGGTTTAGCATTTTATTATGGAACATGCTGTTAAATAGGCCCCAAAGCTTTAGTATTCTCTAAGATGAGATTTGTTTAAATATTTATTTATTTATTATCTCCCTGTGTGATTTTAAAACATTTAATGATCCCAGAACAATATGTTTTACATGATCTTTCTCTCCCAACTAAAAATCTTCAAGAAAAGATATTGGCAAGGCAAAATACTGAGAGGTATTTCCCCTAAAATTCTGTAACACGTTGAAAAATGTAATATAGTAAGTGCCTAAAGGATGACAACTTCCAGAATGGCTACAGAAGTAGTTCACTGAGATTACTGATTACCACGTGGCAATCTTTGTTTTACGACTTATGTTCCTCATGCTACCACTGATCACAGCTGTCCATCTCTTCTAGCACTTGTCTTTTGTCATAGATCTAGAACATTACCTTCATTTTTATTTATTTATGCATTTATTTGAACTAGAAACTATCACAATAAACTTTTATTCTTACTTAGGATCATACCTTGGGAATTGCAATACAACATGATACTTACAGATCAGATTCACAGATCAGGTAAAGTAGAGAAGTTGATCCCATGTTAATAAAGTGATATGATTTATATAATGATTTAAAGCTTAGTTGTGCTAAGGATGTACTGTGCATTTTAGGCAAAACCTTTTTTCCTCAGTGTTCCACTTCCCCATATGTAAAATAAAGACTTATTGGCACATGCTAACATTACCTGCAATCTCAAATGGCTTCCATCTAAAAAATGAGATGCACCTGGAATTATTTAGCTGCCAAAATGAAATATGTCTCAACTGGCCAGGACCCTAGTCTACAATGATGCCTTTATTTAAATAGATAACTGGTAAATACAGCTGCAGGGTTGTGAGTGGCTACAATTAGCTATATACTTTAGCATTTCTGCAAGAATGACCTTTTTTTCCTCTTTTCTTGGTCTAAATATCTGCAAGATGATCCTGAAGCTTACTGGCTGCCTTAGTATTAATGAGGAATTTTGAAAAACTTATCTGTAATGAGAAACATTTCCCTGTTAAGCTCATAGTAGTCTGCACAGACTAGGTTGATTTTCTATATCTGATAGAAGGAAGAGGGAGGAACTGCCTCATCCCATAACAAACCATCACAAGTTGTTTTCTATGATAAGTCAAATAAAATGTTCGGTCTTGTTCCCACTGTCAATCTTACTCCCTTTCCCTGTTCTTCTCTGCCTTCTCTGCTTTCCCTAGAGCTGCTTTATGTCCCTTCTCTTTCTTCTTTCACCTTAATATGAAAACTCTCAGCAGGCATCAGCAGCAGATGCAAAGAACTGAAGCACATTTCAAAGACCAGGAGCAGCATTTGAATTATTGCTGACCCTTTATCTTTATTCCTACCTCTCCTGGAAAAATGCTTTTGACTCTGGAAAAAAAAAAAAAAAAAAAAAAAAAAGGATTTTTCTCAATTGCCAGTTTGTTGGCTACTCTGAGCCAGTAGATAGAGGAGACATAGGACTACCACAGAACACCTTGGTTTCAGAGAATGCACAGAAACAGCACAGCGAGATGGGTAGCTGGATTTAAATTTGAGTTTTTCTAATCCCCAATGTCTGTGTTAGTGTGTCTGATTCTATCCTCTTGCTACATAGAGTTTAATGCATATCAATCGATTCCTCTTCTTTTATCTGCATTGGGTCTGATCCAAAATTGAAAGAAATTTAAGAAAATGCTGAATTTGATCCTATAGAATAAAATAGATTCTTGTGTGAATAGCATAGAGAAATGTATACAGAACTGCTATAGCTAAGTGCTTTAACTTCCACTTAGCTATCTGACAAGGTGATGAGAGGTGTCCCTCAGAGTTCTGTCTTGTGACTGGTGGTGTCTTGTTGCTGTGCAAGTTCGCAGGTGACACTAAGCTGAGTCATGCAGTTCATGCATCAGAAGGAAGGGGTGCCATCTAAAGGATCTTGGACAATCTAGAAAAGTGGGCCCATGTGAACCCAAAGAGGTTCAACAAGTCTAAGTGCAAGGTGCTGCACCTGGGTTGGGGCAATCCCAGACGTAAGTACAGACTGCACGAAGAACTCAACTGAGAGCAGCCCTGCAGAAGACTTGAGGGTTTTGGTAGACAAAAAGCTTAACATAAGCCAGAAGTGCGTGCTTGCAGCCCAGAAGACCAACAGCATCCTGGGCTGCATCAACAGAGGGGTGGCCAGCAGGTCAAGGGAAGGGATTGCCCTCCTCTGCTCTACCTTTGTGAGGCCCCATCTGGAATGCTGCATTGAGGTCTGAGGCCTCCGGTACATGAAGGGTGTAGATCTGTTAGAGTGGTCCAGAGGAAGGCCACGAGGATGATCAGAGGACTGGAGCACCTCTCCCATGAAGAAAGGCTGAGAGAGCTGGGGATGTTCAGCCTGGAGACGAGAAGGCCCTGGGGAGACCTCATTGCAGCCTTTCAGTACTTAAAGGGGGCTTATAATTAAGATGGAGAGTGACTTCTTTACATGGGCAGACAGTGATAGGACAAAGGCCAGTGGTTTAAAACTAAAAGAGGGGAGATTCAGATTAGATCTTAGGAGGAAATTCTTTACTGAGAAGATGGTAAGACACTGGAACATTTTGCCCAGTGAACTCGTGGATTCCCCATACCTGGATGTGTTCAAACTCATGTTGGATGGGGCCCTAGGCAACCTTATGGGTGGCATGGGTGACATCCCTGCTCATGGCAGAGGGGCAGGAACTCAGTGATCTTTAAGGTCCCTTCCAACCCAAACCATTTTATGACTTTATGTAAGTAAATCCTGAGGATACAATAAAACAGAACAAGTCCTCTGCAGCCTTCAGTACCACTTTGGAACATCTACATAAGCTGTGACAGAGAGCTACTTCCTCCTTTTTACTGTTTTAGGTGCTTTATGCCTCATTTTTCTCTCCATTTTTCTCTTCTTCAACCTAACATCCTTACTCATGTCCTTTATTAAAAATGTGAAAACAATGTTCTTAAATATGTCTATCATTTGACTAATAAGCCTGATGATAAGTATGAGTGGTTGAACAGACTAGCTTTCAGTTATGCTGGTGACTTTGCCTTTTCTCAGAGAAAAATAAGACAACTGATTCCTTTAATGTTCAATTTTAATTTCACATGTATTATGTTGTTTTATAGATATCTTAAAAGCCAGTAAATTGCTCTTACAACAGAATTATATTACAAAGAAAATTACGACATTGAAGAAGATATATTCAGCAAAATAAGTAACGTTATCAATTCTTTATGAATAGCTTACAAAATATTAAGAAAGTATATTTACAGAACTTTTGTGTAACAACTTCTGTATACAAAATCTAAATATATTTTCTTTATTACAGTTTCTTAAAAATACTTTCTTAGTTCTTGGCCTGAAATAAGAGAGAAAATAGAAGCAATTAAAATTTTTCAGTCTTCTAGAAGGACAAAAACGTTATCATGGTGTGGGAGTCAAACTTATATTCGTGTATTAGATTTAGTCAATATATAATGACCAGTGTCTCTAAGATAGCAGCTATGGTTTATGGAATAGTTGCTTATACCCTTCAACAAGCCTTTTAACTTACTTCTGTGAAACTTTCTTCTTAAAAAAAAAAAGTATGTAAAATCAATAAAAATGATATTAAGATTGTAAAATAGTCTACTCTGAAACACTCAAAGAGTTCCATCTCTTTTGCTTACATATAAATAAGGAAAATTAAAGATAAGGATATAATTTGATCATAATGAATCCTCTGGATGAGGAAAAAAGACTAGATTTCAAAATGTTATAGAGAACAAATCTAAACTTTAATGAAAAATATCTTTATACAAGCTCACATTGTTAAACTCACTATAAAACATCAGATAACTAGACGAAAATTTCTCTAGAGTCATAATTAAGAGAAATTATGTTTGTTTTTTTCTCTTTAATTTTTTTCTATGGTATAAAACTGTGGACTAAATTACAGAATCACAGAATGTTTAGGGCTTGGAAGGGACCTTGAAAGATCATGTAGTCCAATCTCCCTGCTAGAGCAGAAAATTTATTATGATTGCCAAGATTTATTTGTG
Source organism: Cygnus olor (assembly GCF_009769625.2). Classification (NCBI taxonomy): domain Eukaryota; kingdom Metazoa; phylum Chordata; class Aves; order Anseriformes; family Anatidae; genus Cygnus; species Cygnus olor. The sequence continues at coordinate 41,215,470 of NC_049171.1, forward strand.
TGTTTATTTCTATAGAGATTCTTTACAGAATAGTTAACTTATCACTCAAAAAAAATAAAACAAATCAGCAAACAAATCAAGTGACACATTAAAAGTTTTTACTGGTTAATTAAAAAAATAATCTATAGTTTGATTATCAGGTAACAAACAAAGAGGTCAGAACTTTACATAATATCAAGGACAACTTAAATCTTAACTGAGAGTTGCTGTAAGCCATTTTTACCTATAGACTAATCTGACAAAATGAAAAATCACTACAGGTGTGATATTTTCCACCTAGTGTTTCCTCATCCTACAGGAGCAACAGAGCTGCAGATCAGCTGGTCTGGTTTATGCTGATTGCTTCATGCACTAGAAAATTTTCACAATGTCTTAATTTCATAAACTTTTAAGATCCTGCATATTAATTACAGGAATAAAAAAAAAAAAAAAAAGAATTCAAGAGAGAGTGACAAAAAGTAATAAAATCCAAAGGAAAGGATTTAGTTCATGTCACTTTGTTCATGCCAGCTCAGTATTAAAATGAATAGCTAAGACTAGAATATAACAGATCCTTACAAGGTTCTTTGGCAGTGAGTATAAAAGCAGCCCCACATCTTTTTATTGCCATACAAAAGCCCAGCTCCTTGTGCAGCTGCTATGCTGCAGGAAGCATAGGAACTTGACTCTCTTTGCCTGAATGGTTTCCCATTAGAGCATCCCCTGGATGGTGCAGGGCAGTCAGCAGCCTTTGCCATCCTTCCCTGCATAGATTTCCAGTGACTTCACCACAGAATAACACAGATTTCCTAATACCTAATTTGGCCTGACAAACCTAAAACGTTCTGTAGCCATGTTTCTGTTTCAGCATGGATATAAAAATCCATTTATGTTCCTGGAATATCCAGGAATATCTTCGCTTCTGAGAAGAAAATGTCTGAAGAAAAATTATCTCCTGATTTCTGGTATTTTGAGGGGTGCTAGTCACGTGCATCTGAGGTGAAATAGTCCAATCCTTCCATCTAACCTCAGAAGAAGAAATAATAATAATAATAAATAATAATAATAATAAAAATACAATAATCATTCTGTCCACTTGTTAATGAAAATATGGGAATATTTCCTCAATTAACGGAGAATTAACATATATATATATATATTTATTTTTTATTTTTTTTTCCACTACTCTGTAGGCAGCAGCTGACTGTCAGGAGCATTAGTCATTTTGTCTGTGCCTTAGCCCTAGAAAACTCAATTTCTGAGACTGTCTTTTGGGAACAGGAGGAATGCTGCCCCATTAGGAAAAAGCAGTAGCTGGATCTCCATCTCTTCTAGCCTCTCAGTGAAAGCAAGACTCCAGAATCTTTCACACCCAGCATTCTGGGAACCAGCCCCCATCCTGAAATTTCGGCTCTCCATTTGTGAACAGGCTCCACGCAGGCTCTCTCCTCCCTCCTCTCTGGCTTTGGAAAATTATGTTTTGTCTATAGTGCTGAGAAGCTTGAGCCAGGCCTTACTTTATTTCATATACAATCCAAGGACATTTTTCCTTGGAAATCATAAATGGTGTTTGGTTCACTCTGAATATTTTAGATTCTGAAAATAGTTTTCTGTCAGACATGGCACACATTTGAAGATTATTTTCTCATTTAGTCTAAATCAGTTCCATGCAATAAATGGTACACAGTGTAGCTACAAAACCAAACTGCATTTTCCAGGTAATAATACCAGGGAAAACAAAACAAAATAAAACAAAACAAACAAGAAAAACCTTACACCAGCTCTAAGTGCAACTTTGGACTAGGTACTATTATTGCTAAGAATAATACCCTGCTTTGTTTTATGTTGCTTTTATGCTTGAGTCCTGACCTTGACATTAAACATAGCTTGTTGGGATTCTGAGGAATTTTTTTATTAATCCAGTCACACTGAAGTTTTCAATTTATAACTTCTACTACTAGCATTTATTCTTTACAAAGGTTATTTTTATTGTTGGCTCTTTATAGCAAGTGCTATTATTTCATATGATTGGTATTAGGATTTTAGAATGTCTTAAATTAGAGTTTTCTGGACCCATACGTAATGATGATGGAAAATCAGTACAAAATGCCACAGTCTTTAAAAACGCTCTTCCTTTCAGGTCTCTATTTCTCTTGACACTAAAATATTTAACAGATTCTGAGTATTTCCTGCAGCTTGGGGAAAATTCAGCTGTTTGAATGTGTAAATTTAAAATTTGGTGGGAAAAGGGAGAGAGTAACTTAGTAAAATGTACTGCAGGTCATTCTAAGTAACAGCAATAAATGACATGCAACATTAGAAATTAGAACAATTTCATAACATCAATGGCCTTTTTATGAGTAAATTGCTCCTCTGTGAATTTGTGTACTGACCAGGAAAAAGATATGACAAAAATGATCTTTTTATGTCCTTTTAAAATGATAAAAATAAGATAATCTCCAGGTGGTCTTTTTTTCATAAATCACTTTTAAGCTTAGTGGCTACCCTCTGTTGTGTTCTGACATCTTGACAATAAAGAAGTGCTTATAATGCTCCTGCGGGGTTTGTTCTAAAGCCTTTCCCTACTGTTAAGCAGTAAATCAGTGACTGACAGGATTCCTAACCTGCCACCTCCTGCCAGGACGACATTAAATTTACACTATATACTGTAATCTCCTTCCAGCTAGCTAAATAAGGACAGGAGAAAAGTCACTTTTAGGTATCCCAGTTCCAAAGTCTTGGATAGTTTCTTTACAAAAGTATATTAGAGGAGTGTTAGAAGACACCTCATCTCAAATTGTTACACTCTCTTAAAATTACTCTGCCTTAAAGATAGAAAGTGGTTTAAGATTATAAATATATAAATCATCATACACAGTATTATTCAGTTTTGTATTTCTGTACAGGAATAGACCTGTACATCTCCATGTCTACATGTCTGTTCACCCACCAATGTAGAAAACGATAAGGGCTGCATAGTCTCAGGACCAACATGGCTCACAGCACCTGCCTGCTGAGAGGGGGATTACCTCTAACTTCACAGCAACGATTGTATTCTGAGCATGGCTGGTTCCCCTCACCCCAGCCAGCTGGCTTCTGATACAACTAAGGTATAAATGAAATATTTTGATGAGATACTGACCCTCTTGTTATGCTGTTATGCATTTAATCAGCCTCTGGAAATCCCTGGTAGCCACACTATTCACTGGAGTGCCCTGTCCACAGCTGGAACCAAGACAAAGGTTCGGTATTTGCAGTAATGGCACTGTCATGCCACAAGAAGGGGTGCAGGGTAGAGTCCCAGTAGGATTTTCTGATGGCTGATCATCTATTTCATAGTATCACAGGATCACAGAGTGGTTGAGGTGGGAAGGGACCTTTGGAGATTGTCTAGTCCAAACTCACATCTGCATTTTCTGTACTCCCCTCCATCAGGTATTTATACATATTACTTAGATCCCTCTGAGCTTTCTCTTCTCCAGGCTGAACAGTCTCAGCTGTCTCATTATCTCATCACATATGTCTCTTCATAGCCATATCTGTGGTCCTCTGGAGGATATGTTCCAGTATGTCTGTGTCTCTCTTGTACTGGCAAGTCCAGATCTGGACTCAGCATTCTAAAGGTGTCTCACCAGCACTGATTAGTGGGGAAAGATCACTTCTCCTGACCTACTGGCAATGTTCTTTCTCTTGCAGCTCAGGATGCTGTTGCTTTGCAACTTTGCAAAAATCCCATGTAGTGCCGTATGGGGTCATTCCTCCCCAAAGCCAGGACTTTGCTGAACTTCATGAGGTTCTTGTCAGAACTTCTCATAAAATAGCATTTAGTTTATGGGTCTCTGGAAAACTGTGGATCTGGGCAAAGTAATGGTCAGAGTTTTTGAGGGAGAAATGAAAGAAAATTATAAAAAGGGAAACAGGCTCTCTTCTGTGCCTTACTGTGTTGTTACAAAACCTTCTTTGCACTACACTGGAGTAATGACAGCAACTACACAAATGATCAGCTTTTGTCCAGCCAGCATAGACAATTTTTAGCATGTTTTAAGAACAGCAGTACTTCTTATTGCTTTTACTTAAACATACTGCCTATAGATTCCTACACCTCAACAGACTCCAGCTGGCTGTACCACAGCTCCACTCTGATAAATTTGTCCTCAGCCAAGTATCAAAGTTCAAAAGCCTAGAACCTCATTAGCAACCCATATAATAGTTTTATGATATTATTAAAAAAAAAAAAAAAAGAGAGAGAGAGAAGAAGAATGAGATGAATATTTGTTGTTTTACCAGCTCTGCAAATCCAGAAACTAAGTTAAGAAAATCCACTAATTTGATTGTACAACTAAACACTAACAGAAAGAGAGTATTTCCTGCGTGAGCTATCTCCAGTTTATAAGCAGCTCTTTCAAGTGACAGGCAACATAGACATTAAGGCTTGGCTTTAAATCTAATGATCTTAATGTACTTCAACAGAATCCAATAGCAGTAAAGTTAAACTGAGAAAGGGGCTTTGACATTTTTTTTTTCATACTGTGTTCAGAAGATTGATTTACAAGGACTATTTTACAAGGAGGAAGAGCCTTACACTTCTCAGTCCTTTCCAGGCTAGAGATTTCCTGGGATGAAGATGGAAAATCCATTGAGTTTTCAAGCAATTTTGTCTAAAGTCTGTCTAATCCTTTTGTTTCCCACCAGAAAAAGTGCAAAAATGATTCCACATACAAGACCATTTTAAGAACAATACTCAATTGCTGTATTTGTTTAATTACACTGGGTATGAATCCAAATCGAATTTCAAACCTTTAAAAGTTACTTATTCTTTTCTTTCTGGAAATATTTCAAATTCTGATAGACATCTTCAATAAATTAGCATTGACCTATCCTTTGTATTCAGTATAAAAAACAATGTGTGCATGAATGCACACATGCATGAAATTATTGCATGCAGTCTCACTTGGGACCTCAGCCAGCTTCTAAATAAGATTTGTCTTATACCTATACACATATACATGCACACATACCAATGTAGAGTATATATATATATTGTACATAAATATACTTATTGCATATATTTGTAGAGATAAAGACAAAGAGAGAGCAAAAGAAGGAGAAAGGCAGACAACTGGTTGAGCAAGAAAACAGTGGAAAGTCCCAAGTTTCCCAGCCTTCTAAGCCTTCACTGGGTAACTTTGGTTTAGATGAGCAATATGTTGAACTATTCATTTTCCCACCAGCACAACAGCAGGTTTCTGATGGATGTTTAAATCCTATTCTTCTTCAGCAGTGGTAACATCTGTGACACAAGATCTCTGGAGGAAGTGCCTTTTGGAATTTTCTCCTTATACTCCTGTCTGTTTTTGCAATCTGATACTATATCGCATTTTATCTTGAGCTGCTGTTCCCTCGTGATTTTCTTTTTTTTTTTTTCCTTTATCTTCCAGCTTCCTTTCCTCATCCTTTGTCCTTTTGTAGTCTCCTTTCTCCTTTCCCCCATAAACATACAAACCACTTTTTTTCCTTTTTTTTTTTCCTTTTTTTTTTTTTTTTCTTTCCCCCACTGTGTTCTGTATTCAAAGGGAGCCAAGCATAGCTATCAATTATGTTCATTTCCCCATTTAAAAACAGAGGTCAGAGTCAAAACCTGAGTGGAGGTTTTCCCTGAGACAGAACTATGAACCTGGATCATAAGACTAATGAGAATGTATGAATGTGGCCAGGAAAAAAAGTCAAATCACTGAGTGAAAAACAGGGATTTACAAGTTTAGAAAGTAGAGCATAGCATAATCTCTCTATCATTTCATGTGATTTTTTACTTTTTTATTCTACTAAGATGATTTTTTCCACCCTGAAAGCGGGCAGCCAAATCAAAGCAAGATGAAATATTTTCTGTTACTCTATGCAAGTTACTTATTTATTGACTTTGGATTTTTTTTCAAGCTTTACTGTATTATTATTATTATTATTATAATCATCATCATCATCATTATCACAGAACTAAACTTCAGGGTATCATAACCTTGAATATACATATTTCTTCTAGTGGAGTTAAATCCCGATAGTAATTTAAAATATTTTCTAGTGGGGCTTGTCCTCTAAAATTCAAATCTTAAGCAAGTATGTTGCAACCCTAATGAAAATCTGTATCTGTCACTCTGTAAAAATTGCCTAAAATGGCACTTCAAAAACTAATACTTGAGCTTTCAGAAAATATGCAAATAGAGATCCTAAATGTAAAAATCCATAATTTTTAATGAAATCAGTTGTTCAGCACTTACATTTACGGAAATAAATTCATTTTTTTTAAAAGTGCACTCGCTCTCTAGGCTACTGTGTGACGTTCTTTCTGCTGCAATCAATGACTGTAAATTCATGTCTCAGCCCTATGAGGTGGATCTGAACTTAATGAAATTAAGTGACAGCTTTTTGCATCTTATGTTATATAAGCTTGACAAGAAAGTTTGTTTGCTTATGTATATGTCTGCAGATTATAAGCGAAAGGGAAAGAGAAAATACTGGGTTTAGTTAAATATCCTCTACTGAAGATAAAGGCAATAACAGCATATGTATACTCTATTCATTAGTACCTATAAAGAATTGATTTTTTTCATGATACAGATTTTTTTAAAAAAATAATATCATTTTAATATTTCCTTAATCTGTTGTTACAATTCTGTACCACTCATCTGTGTTTTTATTTTTAATTCAGCTTTAACTATACTCAGTTAATTCAATGCAAAGGTTATGTGCTTCTGAACTGTAATAATACTGCTATTTTTCTTTATAAAAATTAAAGCTTACATAAACAAAACAATCGTACAACAGTTTAAGTATATGAAGTCAAAACACTAGAGCTGATAGGAGAAAATTTTTTTCTTAGGTCGTTTTGTCTCCTTGTAACTTAAAATATGACACATAATCCAGTCTTGCCACTGCTGAGTTATCTGGTAGGAATGCTCCTGAATTACTGTAAATAGCTTGCCATTCCCAGTAGAGACAGTTGCAAAATTCAGTCTAAAATGCAGGTTCGTCCTTCTTAACCTACAAGAATGGGGTAACATGTATGGCTATTCTTACTGAATAATAAAGCACTATTTAATCCCACTGAATCAGCATAAAAATTATATTCATAGTGAATTTTCAAAGTGCCAGAGAAAAGGTAGATTTTGTTCATTTGAGTTTTGTAGATACTCAAAGAAACAAGTGCTTTATATAAAAAAAATAAAAAGGAAATTTACATTTTTATTACTATTTAAATCATAGAATCATAGAATATCCCAAGTTGGAAGGGACCCATAAGGATCATCTAGTCCAACTCCTGGCACCACACAGGTAGGTCTACCCAAAATTTTAGACCATATGACTAAGAGCACAGTCCAAACACTTCTTGGACTCCGACGGGCTTGGTGCCGTGACTATATCCCTGGGGAGCCTGTTTCAGTGCATGACAACCCTCTCGGTGAAGAACCTCTTCCTGATGTCCAGCCTGAACCTCCCCTGCCTCAGCTTCACACCATTCCCATAGGTCCTATCACTGGTCACTAAAGAGAACAGATCGGCACCTTCTCCTCCACTCCCCCTCATGAGGAAGCTGTCAGACCACGATGAGGTCTCCCCTCAGCCTCCTCTATTCCAGGCTGAACAGGCCAAGTGACCTCAGCCACTCCTCGTACATCTTGCCATCTAGGCCCTTCACCATCTTTGTAGCCCTTCTCTGGACACTCTCCAATAGTTTCACGTCCTTTTTGTACCGTGGTGCTCAGAACTGCACACAGTACTTGAGGTGAGGCTGCACCAGCGCAAAGCGGGACAATCACTTGACCAACTAGCAGCGCCATGCTTGATGCACCCCAGGATACGGCTGGCCCTCCTGGCTGCCAGGGCACACTGCTGGCTCATATTCAACTTGCTGTCAACCACAACCCCCAGATCCCTCTCTGCGTGGCTGCTCTCCAGCATCTCATCCCCCAATCGGTACATATAGCCAGGGTTGTCCCTTTCCAGATGCAGGACCTGGCAGTTGCTCTTGTTAAACTTCATGCGGCTGGTGATTGCCCAGCTCTCCAATCTGTCCAGATCTCTCTGCAAGGCCTTTCCACCTTCAGCAGAGTCAACAACTCCTCCCAGTTTAGTATCATCAGCAAATTTGCTCAAAACACCTTCTAGTCCTACATCCAAATCGTTTATAAAAACATCAGAGAGAACTGGCCCTAAAATGGAGCCATGGGGAACCCCACTCGTGACCAGCCACCAGACTGATGCAGCCCATTTACCATAACCCTTTGAACCCTACCCATCAGCCAGTTATTCACCCATCGTATGATGTTTTTGTCCAGCTGTATACTGGACATTTTGTCCAGTAGGATCCTATGGGAAACTGTGTCAAAAGCTTTGCTGAAATCCAAAAAGATTACATCAGTTGGTTTCCCTTGATCAATTAGATGGGTGATCTTATCATAAAAGGAAATCTAATTTGTTAAACAGGACCTACCCCTCATGAACCCATGTTGGCTGGGACCGATGACTGCATTGTCCCCCAGGTGCGCTTCAATAACTTCAAGGATAATCTTCTCCATAATTTTACCAGGCACTGACATGAGATATCAGATAAATATCCCTAATAGTTAGAAAACCTTATCATAGTTAAGATTTCCTTGTGCAAGGTGCTGTGCAAATACAAATTGAAAGCAGTCCTTGCATAAAAATGTATATATATATATATATTTTATGGCAGAGGGAGGCAAGCTGAGGAAATAAAGGAAAGAAGTAGAATTGTTGCTGAACATCTAGGTCAGGGGGTTCAGTGTACCAGAAGCCTAGCACTTTTGAAGCTTCTTGTAAGCATTACAGGGAAGAAGTTTTTTGTGAGGTTTTGTGGAACGATAATTTCTACAGCATTGTAGATGTTTATGGGAATATTCCCTTAAACATGCAGGACAGGCCAGGAGAAATTATAAATAAGTTTTTTCAAAAATGTTTAAAGTGGACAATATGGAGTTGTAGCAAGATTTAACTGGATGTAGGTTTCAGTCTGAACAGTAAATAAGAGATGAAAGGCTATGAGCAAGAAAAGTTGCATAAACTTGATTTCAGATGAAAGGTATAGCTATTGAAGGGATGTATAAATATTGATGATATACTCAAAGTGCAGGAAAATGACCCTGCATTACTATTTTGAAGTGGACTCTAAGTGAGGATAGCCTGCCTTCGGTAGGATCAAAAGGAAAGAAATTACAATGTTATAGAGAAAAGGGGAAGAGGAAACAAGACTGATTTCAACTAATTTGAGAAATCTGCACCACGGATATTTCCACATGAGCTAGTCCTCCTGGATACAGGATTTGGAGGGGAAGGGAGGAGGGGGGGAGAGAGAGAGAAAAAAAAAAAAAAGGAAAAAAAATGTGAGTGATTTGGATTCTTGCTTTGGACAGAAAGAGATTGCTCTACAGTAAAGTGGCAGATTGGTGAATTGAGGTTGGACTTGTATGGTTAAGATTACAAGTAATGTTTAGAAGAGGAAGACAGAAGGACCAAGAGCAGAAATACATGAAACATAAATCCACAAAGAAATGATGAATGGATAAAGAGAAGTCTTTACAGGACACAGCAACAGAGACTTAGAGCAGGACAGGGTCACCATAGCAAAAGAGGTCATTGTTTCAAGAATACATAAAAGCATGGAGATGTTGAAGACAGATGACTGCTGATGGAAGCCAGAGCAGAGAATGATACTGGAACATTGGTTCCGGTATTTGCCATCAGAAATTGCAAAGGTAATACAGCTTTTATAGAGTGTAGTGCACAGCAGCCATACATTAACAGGTTTTTGATGAGAAATTAAATTGTCTTAGAACTAAAAAGAACAAGCAAAATAGAAGAAGAAAGACAGTGAAGGAAGTGCAAGGGTGATTCGAACTTTTTTTTTTTTTTCCAAGCATAGGAAGAAATAGAATATGTTTGAAATGTGAGACAAAAACAAACAAACAACAGCAACAAAAAACAATATCAAAGTGGTCACAAGGATCCCAAAGTGAGATATGAGATGGGATGAGACTTTTGAGAACATATTGTGAAGCTAGAGGAGAACAGAATGAAACAGAAAAGTTTCCTCATCCTCAACAGTAGAGACGGAAAAAAGAAAAAAAGAAAAAAAAAGATCAAAGAATGTGAATGATACATATTTTATCTCTTTTCTCTCAAAAGAAATTGGCAAGGTCCACTGAGGAGAGAAAAATGGGGGCAGAAGGAGGTTTTGAAGGATGAGGTGAAGAAAATAGAAGCTGGTTTTAGATATGGAAATCAATTAACTTGGAGAAGTAGAATTGTTTTAGAAAGAAAAATGTTAGTACTGACTGAAGAATGAAACAAATTTGTAAGGAAGCAAGCCTCCACCAAGTATTTGCACCACCAGCTTTCATTCTGAGAATATCATTGGAGGAAGTGGATGCTGACAGTTTTGCAAGGCCAGGACTTTGTTAAGGCATTTAGGCAGGATGCTGGGTCTTTCAGAAATTTCAGTCCATTTGGCTGCATACTTTCCACCAAAAGCTTCCAAAGGATTTTGAATATCGAAAGGAAGTTTTTATTAGAATACAAACTAGAAGAGATCAATTTTTAAATGAAAACTCAGATCTGAAAGAAAAACCAAGTTAAAATAACATATATATATATATATATATATTTTTCAAAGAAGTGTCTCACTTTGCTTTGTCTCAATAAATATTTTTCATGGTCCCCCAGTAGCTTCCTGACTCACACCACCTGTATGTTACACTGTCTGAATTATAAAGAAAACTATTTCAACGACCTCTGGGGCTTGGTTGCATTTTTTTTTTCTTTTATTATCTTAGAAGTCAGTTGATCCTTTCTCATGTTGCATATTCTGTTTCCTAAGATTCTAGTACCTTTTTTTTTTTTTCTTTTTACTTTTTCTTTTTCTTTCCTTTCCTTGCTCTCCCTTTTTCTCACTCTGGAAAGTCTCTCAGCTGAACATAGTCCTCCACAGTTCTCCCTCCCCAGTGGATTCAGATTGAGTTTCATCTGACCCAGAGGGTAGTAGCCAAGGCAAGGAAAACCCAGTCACAAGCTTTTTGGAAAAATAAGTATTTTGGATTTTCTATGTAGATTCTGCAAACAAACAAATCAGATAGCTAGCTATGCTATGCATTACACTTAAGAGTGGTAAAGAAATGCTAAGAGCTGGTAGGGAAGAAAGTGACATATGGAACCATTTTTGCTGAGACAAGATAGCCCAGGAGGAGAAGAATTCATCAAATCTCACAAAAGACAAGAAGAAATCGCTCCTTATGAGCTGAAAATCACTAAAAAAAAAAATCAATGCACAGAGCACAGCAATAGATCTTGGCGGTGGAAAACAGGTGATGGTCATACAAGAGTATATCGGCAACAAAGAAATTACAGATGTCCTGGATGAACAACAGTCTGATGTACTCCTCTGTACATGAATTGCAAAACAAAACTAGCAAGTAGAGTACAGGTCAGAGAACTATACTGTAGAATTGTAACTGTTATTATTAATGAGGAGAGCAAAGGACATAGCATTAGGTATTATGTGTAAAAGGACACACACCAAGAAAGAGCCAGCAGTGTGCCCTGGCAGCCAGGAGGGCCAACCGTATCCTGGGGTGCATGAAGCACGGCATCGTTAGTCGGTCGAGGGAAGTGATTGTCCCTCTCTACTCTGCGCTGGTGCGGCCTCACCTCGAGTACTGTGTGCAGTTCTGGGCACCACAGTACAAAAAGGATGTAAAACTGTTGGACAGCGTCCAGAGGAGGGCAACGAAGATGGTGAAGGGACTAGAAGGGAAGACATACGAGGAGCGGCTGAGGTCACTTGGCCTGTTCAGCCTGGAGAAGAGGAGGCTGAAGGGAGACCTCATCAGTCTACAGCTTCCTCACGAGGGGGAGTGGAGGGGCAGGTGCTGACCTATTCTCCATAATCACCAGTGATAGGACCTATGGGAATGGTGTCAAGCTGAGGCAGGGGAAGTTCAGGCTGGACATCAGGAAGAGGTTCTTCACTGAGAGGGTGGTCGCACACTGGAACAGTCTCCCCAGGGACGTAGTCACTGCACCAAGCCTGTCTGAATTTAAGAAGAGATTGGACTGTGCACTTAGTCACATGGTCTAAAATTTTGGGTAGACCTGTGTGGTGCCAGGAGTTGGACTCGACGATCCTTATGGGTCCCTTCCAACTCGGGATACTCTATGATTCTATGATTCTATGAAAGAGAGGAGAGGGAGAGGGAGAGAGAGAACTCACGAAGTCAAGTCCAGAAGTGAGTAACAAAGTTTAAAAAAAAAAAAAAAAAAGAGCAAAAGGAGAGGATGAAAGAATTGAAAGCAACTTGCTCAGAGAAATTGTGGATGCCCCATCCCTGCAAGTTTTCAAGGTTATGCAGGATGGGGCTTTGAGCAACCTAATCTAGTGGAAGATATATATCTGTGCCTACAGTGAGGGAGGTAGAACCAGACAATCTTTAAAGGTCTCTTTCAACCGAAACCATTCTATGATCTACGATTCTGTGATCATGAGTGCATCCAGTTTGGAGCCTCTCAGTCCATGAACAATTTGGGGGCCTAGCAGAGACTGCCAAGATTTTCACAGATCACCTCTAAGGGTAGGTTGAGGGAGCTATGCTTCAACAGTTGGTGAAAAGACAGACTAGTGGCAATCTAATAGCAGACTACAACAGCTTGAAAGGCTGCTGCAAAGATGACAGCACTTCATAATAGTGGCAGAACACACAACAAGGCCAGAAACTGTGTTTGGGGATGTTCATTACAGAAGTTAAAGATGTTACAGAAGTAAAACTTCTTCTGCAAGGCAGTGCAGCACTCAGACGAATTGCCCAGTGAGGCATAAGGGTGAACTTTCTGTCCTTGGAATTTTCCAGGACTTGGCAAAACACCATTGACCTGACCCAGTGCTGGCTTAGTCCTGATTCAAGTGGGAAGTCTGGACAACCTCCAGAGACTCCTTCCAGCCAAGATTTCTATGATTCAATGTTTCCACAATTGGAAAGAAGAGAGTCCCCCCGTGCATTATTTTTTCTCAGCAAAGAATGCAAGAGATGGATGGCAGAGGCATTGTCAGGACTCTGTGAGAGTTGGTTTTAGAACATACAGTACGAAGATGGCTGCAATCTTTCTTAGAAGGATTGTACCAGAAATAACAAAAAAAAAAGGTCAATAGGAGAAAGGTGTAAAACAGGTCATATTGTAATAGAACAGTAAGAGGTGTGGGAAGGTGTGGAAAGCATGGGATGCATGATTTGTGATAGATGTCACAGAGTATTGGTGGCAGAAGAAAGAGGGAAGTCCAATTGATTCTATTTCTTGGCCCTTTGTTTCTTATATATTCATTGCTTGTTTCTTTCTGAACTGAAGTTCAGGGTCTATCTTTTTGCCTTATATTTTTGCTGCTCAAGTTACATGATGAACATGATCCTCCATTTCTTCACTGAGGCTTTTTTACATTAATATAATAAGCATAACTGGAATTTAGTATAATAATGACAGTCAGTAATTTTATTTTCTAAGTAATTATTAAGATTTTGCTTCTTAGTTTTGAATATTTAAGGCAACTACAGATAATGCATAACTTTTTTCTTTTTTTCCTTCAAGGAAGAAATTCCTTGACAGGGAAATACAAAACAGTATAAGAAACTTACAAAAGGATGAAAGAATGAAAAGATGAAATCATACAGATCATATAACTACTGCACAGTAGTATATTCTCGCATAGTAGCATATTATTTTTCTGTCTGTTCTTACAAAGTCAGCATTTTTAGGGAACTAGTTTTTCTCAGTCATCATAAGGGGATAAGAATAAAATTAAGTACATGTGACTACTGATTTGAGGAAAGGCTGCAGAATCAACTGATGTATAGACAAACAATCCAAAAGTGAGATAGACTGCTTTGGTGTTTAGGATTTCAGTCTGCTTGGAAGCATGATGCACTACTGCACAGATATCAGGTTCCAAGTTTCTGTTTTGCACCAGTCCCACTGTACAGGGTTTAGGTGGCAAGGTTTTGGTAGTGGGGGGCTGCAGAGGTAGCTTCTGTGAGAATCTGTCCCATGGTAGATAAGATCCAGCTCCAGCCAGCTACTCAAGGGGCCTGCTTCTGGCCAACAGATGAGCCATGAATGACACTGGTTGTGCTTCTGTGTAAGCAGATAAAAGAAAGAGAAAAAAATCTGCTAAACAGCAACAGCTGGGAGAGAGAAGAGTGAGAACCCTGCAGACACCAAGGTCAATGAAGAAGGAGGGCAGGAGGTGTTCCATGAATCCCTACGGCCTGTGGAGAGGCCCCTGGTGGAGCAGGCTGTCCCCCTGCAGCCCATGGGTCCCACATGGAGCAGATCTCCATGCTGCAGCCCGTGGAGGAGCCCCCGGTGGAGCAGGTGGATGTGGCCTGGAGGAGGCTGCGGCCCATGGAGAGCCCCCGCAGGAGCAGGCCCTGGGCCGGAGCTGCAGCCCGTGGAGAGGAGCCCACACAGGAGCAGGGGGTCTGGGGGGAGCTGCTGCCCGTGGGGGACCTGTGCTGGAGCAGTTTGCTCCTGACAGATGGACCCCATGGTATGGAGCCATGTGGGAGCAGTTCTTGAAGAGCTGCTGCCTGTGGGCAGCCTCCACAGGCTCAGTTCGGGCAGGACAACATCCCGTGGGAGGGACCCCACGTGGAGCAGGGTCAGAGAGTGACCGTGAAGGAGCGGTGGAGATGAAGCATTAGGGACTGACGGCAGCCCCCATTCCCCATCCCTGTGCCGCTCGTGGGGAGGACATAGAAGGGGGTGAATAGTGGGGAGGTGGTTTTAGTTTATTTTTAGCTTATCACTTCCCTAGCTTATTAGTAATAGGTAATAAAGTCGTTAATCTCCGTATGCTGAGTCTATTTTGCCCGTGATGATAATTGTTGAGTGATATCCCTGTCCTTATCTCAACCCTTGAGACCTGTTTTCTCTTCATTTCCCTTTGAGAAGGGGGAGTGAGAGAGAGGTTGTGGTGGAGCTCAGCTGCCCACCTGAGTAAAACCACCACACCCACTATGTGATGATTCTGCAAAACCTTACTTACAAATCTTTTTCTTTATTTTATAGGCAGCTTGTTAACATCAGTGTAACTTTTGGTTACAATAATTTACATGAATAAAGTTTGCAAGATCAATTCCAAATCACAAGGGACAGCCTCTCAAAACAACCTCCACCTCTGCTGAATACAGTAAGATTTAGGTTAGATTTAGATGTTAGAAACAATAGGACTCTATCTACACTAGCAAACTAAACAGAGCCTAGGGCATTCTTTGACACTGAAGCTAAATGGCACATTGCTACTATTAAGCTCTCTTGCCATCAAAAACAAGCTAACAACATTCAGCTGCCTATTGGGAATGATCCCCACTCTGTGCTAATTTCCCAAGCATGCATGACAATTATTTTCTCACATGCTAGTTGGAGCAGAGTGAGATTGTGGTGGAGAATGTACCAGCAATTTAACACAATCATTTTTTCACTGTCTTTTCCTGTGCTCTGACATGAATCTACTGGCATAAATAAAAGGACACAAGCAGAATTTAGGTTATCTAACTTCAAACATGTATCACAAATGTTTTTCTGGTTTTCCCCCATTCTTCTTAAGCATCCCTGTAACTACATCTACAGAACCTACATTTGCCCTATCCACATTTAGCATTAAAATTGCTAAGTCGCTAAAATTCCACACTGTAGGTATGTAGAATACTGCCTCTCTCTTCTGGCTCCATCCCACTGGAATCTGGAAATGAGGGATTTGTCTTTGAAAGTCACCTTCACAAATATTAGCAAGTTAGAGGTTTCTAAGAATGTACGTTCCTCTAAAAGATCACTGGAAGAGGTGGTTGTCACACAATCAGTTTTCATTTAAGGCTTAGAGAATCAACAATTCAGTTCTTGCTTCAGTTGGATGGAATTCAGATCTACTGGGTTCACCCACCCCAAACTTTCACTAGCTGCTAGAACACAATTTCTGGAAGAGAAAGGCACTTTCCATGCCACCCATTGAACTTGTACCACCATGCAGTAAGAAATACAAGATTTAATAAGCTAGAGTCATACCACAAGAGGAAACCCACAGGTTAATTAATACTGGAAGTGCTGAGATTTCTCTCCACTCCAGTTGTTTAGGTGGTGTATCTAATAGAAAACGCATTTCATTATAAACGCTCAGCTAACCTAAATTTTGTAAGAAGGAATGGATGAAAAGCCCATTTCTTAAATAAGCATCACTGTAGTTACATTTTGAGAGAAACCAGGAGGGCTGATTTGATCAGCTCTGTTCTTGTCATCCTTCCCTGCAGAATAGCAATTTTACAAGTGTGGCAGAGACCAGTCTTATTTTGTTTCCCCCTTGGGAGAGATGTGAAAAGACAGCTGAAGCAGGACTTGCTAAACAATGGTAATTTGAAAAATCTTACAACAGCCAATCATTTTTTTCCCTTGGTTGACAGTGTTTTATTGGGGGCTTTTATTATTTTAATATTTTTTTTAAAATGAATTTAGACAGGGTTTGAAATGGGGTAATTATATTCAATTCAATATGCAAATGTATCTCTTGCAGAGAACAGTATTTCTAATCTTACAAGATAGGAGAATTACACTGAACTCAGATTTTAATATAAAATGGTGTTATACTTTTATCCATTTCTGGTTATTAATGGGGTAAATTCAGTTTTCAGTTGTACTGTTATCAAACCAAGAAACACATTATAGCTAAAGCTTCCACTCATAAATAGTTTTAATTCATTTATACACATGCCTTATTCACACAATCAGTTCCTGTAAAACTTTCTGTACTATAACCGTTTAATAGAATTCCACATCAGAAATGCATTTCTGTTAAATTCTAAAAAGCTATGTGTCTAGCCAAATGTACACATATTATTCAAAAATTCTATGTAATATGTTAAAGTAATCCAAATAAAGGATTTAATTTATAAAAAAAGTGCATGATTTTCAAAATAATGTCTTTGAACACTAGTATGTTGGTCTTTGGTATCTTTTAAATGGCATTTAATTTAAAAAAAATCATTGTAGAACTATGCTTTTTCAGAATTTATCAGTGAGCTAAAAGTGTGATTTGATTTATATATTTATTTTCACAAAGGCAAAGCTATTGTGCATGCTCGATTTATTTTATTTGAAATATATACATAAAGTAGATATTAATAATAATGTTCAGTGAGTTTTATTCTCCTGCATACAACAGATGGATATCAGTCATTAACTCCGAGAAGTTTCAAAATAATACAGAAATCAAGATACTATTAAAAAGAGCATATATAAGCATAGAGTGAGAATATGGTCCAATTCCATGAGAACAATTTCGTTTATTTTTACAAATAATTAAAATATTGGATTTTTTTCAATCATTGAGAACTGTCACGTAAAAATGTCCAGATTTTCAGAGGTAGCTATGTGCTAATATCAGAACTATTTATTTATATTTAATATAATATATTATTATATAATTATATATTATATATAATATATTATATTATATATATTATATTATATATAATATATTATATAATATAATTAATATATTTAATATATCAGAACTATTTATTTATATTTATTATTTATATTTATTTATATATTTATTTTATCCATAGTCATAGTACAGGTATTGTTGCTGAGTATATATGTCAGATGTGTTAAGAGATAAAGACAAGAGGGGAAAAAGTGCCAATTACACAGAAAGTAACATTTGGCAAAAATATACTGGTATAAAGTAAACTAGGTAAGGTACAAAGTAAACTGGAAGTGAGAGAAGACCCCTGATTGCTGGAACCCACCTGGACACAGCCTCTTGAGGTCAATGTCAAAAATCTATTGATTTCTAGATAGTGGAAATTTACTGAGTTCATTTATAGATGAAATTATATAACATGGGGTCTCCCAGTAACAGGAAAAAAGGTCCTTGGTTAGTGTGTTTATGTGTGTAAGTTAGGCATGGCCAGGAACAGTCTTCAGCACTCATATCAGCTGATATTAAATTCCCTGTGTCTACAGTGTTATACTCTCCCATCCTCCAAAATACTGTAGCTGTTTCCAAACTGCCTACTGGGAGTAGTTAGTGGGCTCTCTGAACTCCCATACTGTACACAGAAGTTGTTGGATAGAGTGATACCTGCCAGGGACAAAAAGGGTGCTGGGAACAATTCTTGCTATCCAACAAAAGTAGAGAGATGCAGATGACTTCCTAGCTCAAACAGATAAATTGGAGTTTCAGTAGCAAATATGCAGATGTAGCTATTGATTCAAGTCTCCTCCATCCTTCTTTTCCTAGGGAAATCTGAGACCACACTGTTGGAGAATCGACTCCCGGTCTGCGATGGGTTTGGAGACTGAAAATCTGCTCCCACAGGCAGCCAGATCCAGTTCACCTAATAGGGAATCCTACGAAGTCACAGTGATCGCCCCATGAGGCCTCCCTTACTTAGGAATGGATGACATCATTTCCAGTTACACAGAGAGTGCTATGAAGAATTATTCCTTAAATATTGCATTGGGAAAATCTTGTTGTCCTGACTTGTCAACTAGTTTATGAAATTGTGACTGATGAAGCTGGGAATGCTGTAACATGAAATCTGTTAGGTAGGACACGGGTCCATTGAGACCATTATGCTGCATTCAGATATCCAGGTTATACGTATCATGTTTACTGTGTCTCACATGCTCCTGTATTTCCTTTGGTCTGCTCATGTTCTTCTCCTCTCCTCTACAATACCCATTCTTTGGGGAAAAAAAGAAAAAAAAAAAAAACAAGTAGAAACAAAAAATTATGGAAAGTTTGCACTAGAAATGGAACTGTGATCTTGCTGCCAAGTATGGTGGATTCTCTTTTCCCCCAGACCCTCATAGAATTTAACCAAACCTTTCCAGAACTGCACTTTTATGACTATTCAATTTGAATACACAAGAGCACATGACAGCCAAAATTCTTCATACATACATATCACACAAGTGTCTAAACCAATGCATTTTTACCTAACCCAAAATATTATGTACGCTAATTTCTACATGAATTTTTACAATTCTTCTTTACGCATAGTTCTGGGCTGCTCAGTTTAGTCTAAGTTGTCAGGTATATAATTGTCAGGTATATATAATTTCTCCTTCTCCAGATGTTGGTTCTTCTATTCACACCATTATGAGTCATTAAAGCTAAGCTGTTATGCAATTTTATGGATGTGTTTTATCTTGGCTCAAGTTGCAGTCAGACTGTGTCTCCAGATATAACAGTATGGCCCTATCATCTTCACTCGTGATAAAAACTTGCCATTGTGCTCTGTGACTTTCACTTCACTGTGTTCTCCTACGCCAATCCTTCCCCAAGAAAATTTCTCTTCTGCCAACAAATTTGTTCAAAATGGCCATCTTTGCTAGTGAAAATATTGTTAAGGCAGTTGGAGGATGTCTGTGATTAACTGTTCCTTATCAGCCTTGATCTGCAAAATTGGAGCCACAATATTGACAGCTGCAGCACCTTCCATATGCACAGATGACTTTGTGATATGAATACCACCCCCCCAAAAAAAAATCTTATGAACGTTATGTAGATTCCCCAAACTTGCAAACACAATTCTTTTCTCATACTATATCATTTTTCTTCATTTAGACAAATATATCCTTGAGGGGATATAAAATAAAATATGAATGAGAATACTTTCGAAAAGAGTTGCAGGAGTTCTCTTTATGGGTAACTTGCTCTATTTCTGTTCTAAAGTTTGTCTTCTTGTTTTTACAGATTAAATGATATAGTTGATAATGAAATAGAAGAATAAGTGGAAAGCAAATATGTTCTGACCACAGTCTCAACTTTTTAAACAGTAAATGCAATCCTTTACCCAGTGAGTTTTGTGCAATGATTTTAATATGGGTGAATTACTCTCTAATTACACAAGCCTGGCGATCTGCAAGCAGCAAGCCACAAAAGTTTCACTGAATACTCTATGCAATTTTCTAGACATTCTTCAACGGAAGATTTCTGGCATTTGGTTAAATCATGTAAAAGAAGCATTTAATTGCAAAAACTGAGCTGAGTACTATTGACTGTATGCTCCTTTATCAATATATTCAGAAACACAGAAAGAGAGCAAGCTGGAGATAGTCAGCCCTGAGTTGAGCGGCTCCGGGTATTTTCACATGGTGATAAAGCCTGGAACACAGCTGGGTAACAATGATCCCAACTTTTCTTCACATTCCTTGTCAGCTTTTCACACTAAAGTGCCCAGAATGAATAGTGTTTCCTGAGTGACAAAGTAATTGGGTATCAAATGAACAAACTGAATTGTTACTGATAACTGAAAGGATAGCTTTTGACCCTTCTAATGGTTTACAATAAAGGAGAAAGACACCTCAAACTCAGCATAACTTCTCAGCATAACTCTCAGTCAGACAGAATAGTTAAGAATAGGCACATATCATTCATTTGTACGCTTGCGTTATTATTCATTACTGCCTATTTAGAGCAGAGCATTTTTGCCTAGACACTTTCCTCTGCCTTCACTGATGATAAAATCTGGAAGATGTCAGAGGAAAGAACCTTTAGAAAAACAACAAAAATGAAACTTACAATGGCTTCCAAAGAGGAAATTACCTTCCATGCATATGTGGCTGCATTTATGTGAGTAAGAGAAAGACAGAAGTCTAAAAGAGGTTAGCAATGATCAGTAAGAGGCACTCACAGCTTATGGGCAGATAGGAAAGCAAGAGGATGTGTACACAACAGAGTCCCAGAGCCTCGGGGAAAGAGTGATCCTTTGCCATCAGTCGATCTAACAATTGACTTTGTGTATGGATAAACAGTGTAATGATCACAGAATTGGGTGCAGTCAGAATTTAATATCTGCAACAATGAAAATAGCAAAATGATCCACTTTTCTCTTGTGGGATTGTGTAACGTTGTACCTATTGAATCTCCAGTCATCAGTGGAGTTCAGAAATTACAAGGCGAGGTTATTTAAGGAATTTCCTGTCATCCAGTTGAACTACGATATTTTTCTCCTTTCCCTTCCCTTCCCTTCCCTTCCCTTCCCTTCCCTTCCCTTCCCTTCCCTTCCCTTCCCTTCCCTTCCCTTCCCTTCCCTTCCCTTCCCTTCCTTGCCCTGCCCTCCTCTCTCCTCCTCTCCCGTACAATTGCACTTATCAGCAATACACCATACACAGTCCTTATCAAGTTTAAGAATCATGAAACAGAGAAATAGTACATCTAACTGTGTGTGCATGTGTGCATGTTTGCTTGCTTGTGAAGTGTCTGATGGGGTCAAATTTTATAGTGTAAAATAAAGTTATAAGAAAATTGCTCTATTTTGTTTGGCTTTTAAATCTCCGTTAGTGATTATTATACAAGATTGAAAA
The DNA here is from genome assembly GCF_009769625.2 of Cygnus olor. NCBI lineage: Eukaryota > Metazoa > Chordata > Aves > Anseriformes > Anatidae > Cygnus > Cygnus olor. The sequence continues at coordinate 41,236,869 of NC_049171.1, forward strand.
AATGTTTTCTCTAAATGAAGGTCAAAAAAGTTGCAGAAATCTCCAGAAATATTAAAGTGTACATTGTCTTTTCTGAAATGTTTCCAAATTACTGAGCTTCAATTCCTTCTCTAGAAAACTTGTAATTGTTTAGACAAATATAAATGAATAAATAAATACAAAGGAAATGGTGAATCAGGTACAACCAATTTTCAGAGCTATTTTCAAGATGGTTATATACTATAGGTTCAACTCATTGTTGCCTTGTACCGAAGCAGTTATTTTCAACAGAGCAGAAAAAATGTAAAGTGTCCTTAAAAGGCTGACATTTTCATGTGATAGGCTTTTATGTCCACTTTCTATTGTTTTCACATAAGAAACCCAGTATTCCACCTTTCTCCAGATTTCTTCTTTCTGTTATTTATTGCCAAATTTTGTGCCTTTTAACCTAAACTGTCCTTCCAGAAAACATAATTTCCATTTGAAAGGCTTTATGAGACCTTTTAAGGCAGCAGAGAGATTTTTGTTCAATTTTAGGCAATTGATGCAAAGTTTTGAGATATGGAATATGGAAGAAGAGAAACTGATGCCATATTTTGAAAACGCTCTATTGCCTATATTCCAACATTTTTTTTTTCTTTAAAACTGATTGTTCAAGCAGCTTTGAATGAGGTTTCCTAAATCATCTTGAGCAGACCTAATACAAAGGACTAGACATGAAATGCTGGGATCTGTTCATTAGCAAACTTGTAATAGTGAGATGCTTTGCAGGGATTTAACAGATTTTTTTAACATCTTTTGTAGAGATCAGGTCTAAACACTCATGAAATAGGACTACTATGCTTTTCAGGATATTAAGGTGATTTTTATATAGAGATTTCACATTAAGTTTAGTAGAATCTCATATGTAGACTTTGATTGCTTGCCTGTTGGTCACCACGTCAAATCATCCCAACCTACTTTTTTTTGTGTGTCATGTCCATGCTTTTTGGACTTATGCTCAACCTACACAACCTTTGAGTGCAAGTTATACCTTAGCTCTGGAAGTGGAGATAGAACAATACAATTGTATACATTGAAAAAATCTCATTTCTTTCTCGCAATATGATATGACCAAAGTCAGGCAAACAAACTGGTCACCCGATCACTTCTAGGAGTTCTCCAATCTCGCATATGCTGCTGGAGTAAAAAAATCCTGCAGTTTAAATTGCTTGTGTGCTGAGCATGGTCTTAATTCCATGAATACGAGTGTCTGACTGGAATTGTGGACAAAGTGAGGAGTACTTTAGAGGAAGTACTGGAAGTGAGGGGGAATTACAAAGGACTTTGTAAGTCTTACTAAGTTTTCAGGAATATGGATTCTGTGAAAAGGTGCACTGCATGCACGTTTCTGAAGTACTTAATCTAACTTGACTGCTGTGAAGAAAAAAAAAAAGGCAAAAGAAGTCATTTGTAAAAGTTGTTTTTTCTTGGAGTCAAAGCAGATCTTTCCTTTATTTCCTTGTTTTTGATCAGTACTTATTACAAAAGTAGTCTAAAACCTTTTATATAATAAAAATGCCAGTGAAGTAACTGGCAGAGTGCATACGTGTGTATGCGTATGATTGCATTTGTGTCTATGTGAGCAAAATATCAGCAGTCCACCTTTTGATTTTGGAAAAAGGAATTTTGAAGAACAGTTGATGCCTAATGATTTTTGTGTGTGTGTGCTTTATAAATATATATATATATAATGTTCCTGATACGTGTATTATAGAATGATCTTGAACTCTGATATCATAGGTAGTCAAATTCAGATTCTAAGTCTAATAAAAACTTTTGCCTTTTTCTATCCAAATCTCATCATTATTTTTAACTTTATTCTCGTTTTGATGGTCTGTAACTTAAGATTGATGGAATGTCTCAGTGACTGGAAAATATAGTAATTGTTTCTGGTGTTCTGTGCTGATGATGGTCCCTCATACTTACAAATCGTCTCATTTGTCCCAGCAGTCTCTAATGTCTCCTAATCTCTCCTTCTTTTATCCTAGGCTGTGATCCCACCTCCAAGCTACTCAACCTAACTGTTCCCACTGACAGCTTATTGTTGACCACTTCTCATTAAGTACCTCAGCCTTTTGAGCATCTTATCTTGACCACCGCCAGGATATGGAGTGGCTTGGATTGCACAAAGTCATGAAACAGTAGTGAATTGTATGTGGCAAACCTGAAAATGTTCCTTCTCTGGTTTAGGAAAAGACTGAAACATTTCCAAAACATTCATGTGACAAACTAGATAACTAACACGTTCATCTATTTGAAAGCCTTAATCATATTCTCAAGAATATGAGGATTTGTATTTTAAATAGCAATGAATGTATTAATATTTGCCTGAGTGTGCGTGCATCCTGAAGTAACTAATCAGGGAAGTGAACTCCACTGATTCTGTTTAGCTGGTTGGAATATCAGCTTTGAAGCTCAGTTGCTGCTATTTACTGTTCAGACACTGGTCATGGAATGTGGGCAAATGACAGAATTTAAACCACTTTGGCTTGGAAATGAAGGATTCAAAGTGTGGTAAAAAAAGCAGAGGAAGTTATGAGAAGAGGGTGGGGGGAAAAAAAAAGAGAGAAGCATATAATAAAAAGAGCAGTGGGCAGTGGAGGAGCAGATTTTTTCAGTGACAGATGTGACAAGAAAATATTCAGATAATTAAATAAAATCCTGTCTGTGATTTCTGTGCCAACTTTCTGCTGATGTCAGTGGGTGTTGTGGTCTCTGCAATACAGACAGTATATAGTCCTGAATTTATACCTCTTGCTACAACTAATCATATTTTGATATTGCCAGATCCAACAAATGTGAAACTCATGAGGCAGTTAGGTAACTGAACACATTAAACTGACTTTTAAGTTAGGAAATTTAAAATCAAATTTCCTTTCTCCTTACTTGTTGCCTTCAGAGCCTGTGGAGTCAACCTGAGTTTTGATCTCCTGCTGTTCTCTGCAGCCGTGAGGACCTGTGGTGGTTTTACTCAAGCGGGCAGCTGAGCTCCATCACAACTGCTCTCTCACATCCCTTCCTCAAAGGGAAAGGGAGAGAAAACATAATGGAAAGGTTTCAAGGGTTGAGATAGGGACAGAGACATCACTCAACAGTTACCATCATGGGCAAAACAGACACAGCGTAGGGAGATTAGTGTAAATTATTACCCATTAATAACAAGCTAGAGCAGTGAGAAACAAAAAAAGTGAGAAAAGAAAAACTAAACATACCTTCAACTGATCCATCCTCTTGTGGGGTCCCTCCCACGGGATGCTGTCCTGCCCGAACTGAGCCTGTGGAGGCTGCCCACAGGCAGCAGCTCTTCAAGAACTGCTCCCACATGGCTCCATACCATGGGGTCCATCTGTCAGGAGCAAACTGCTCCAGCACAGGTCCCCCACGGGCAGCAGCTCCCCCAGACCCCCTGCTCCTGTGTGGGCTCCCCTCCACAGGCTGCAGCTCTGGCCCGGGGCCTGCTCCTGCGGGGGCTCTCCATGGGCCGCAGCCTCCTCCAGGCCACATCCACCTGCTCCACCGGGGGCTCCTCCACGGGCTGCAGCGTGGAGATCTGCTCCATGTGGGACTCATGGGCTGCAGGTGGACAGCCTACTCCACCAGGGGCCTCTCCACAGGCCGCAGGGGAACTGCTGCTGTGTGCCTGGATCACCTCCTGCCCTCCTGCTGCACTGACCCTGGGGTCTGCAGGGCTGGTTCTCACTCCTCTCTCCCAGATGTTGTCATGTTGTCACACAGCAGTTTTTGTTTGTTTGTTTTTGTTTTCCATTTCTTAAATCTGCTCCCACAGAGGTGCAAGGAACATTGCTTATTGGGTCAGCTCTGGCCAGTGGTGAGTCCCTTTGGAGCCAGCTGAAACTGGCCCTTACCTACCACGGGCCTGCTTCCAGACCCTTCTCACAGAGACCGCCCCTGCAGCACCACCACCCCCAACCCCGCCTTGGAGAGAGTTGGGAGACCAATATAAAAACACAAGTATCAGGAACAAACTAACCTGCAGGTGTATTTGTGTGTGTTTATGTTCAGGTATACATTAAGCCTGAAAGAAAACAGAAAAGAGCTTGAAGACAGAAGAGGGCAAAGGTACAGTAATAATTAAGCCCTTGGTGAAAGGCAGTATTAGATTTGGGGGTATAAAGTGCTGATTAGGAATACAAGAGTCAAGAAAACAAACAATGAATCTCTTTTGCCAAGACCAAAACATTTTTGGTCCACCTTAGGGTACAGATTGTCCTATAGCTAGCTTTCCAAGTAACAAGGCATCTGAAACATATCAGATACTGTTCTTAGGATATTTGCACAAGTCCTTTAACTTCCTTGTATAGGTTGAAACACTGACAATCTGTACCTGTACCTTTAGAATTTCATTCTCAAGCAAGAAGAAATGGAGAATGTTCTGGATGGATCCCCTCAGTATGGATGTTGGAAACATTAAAATATGTACTACCTCAGTCAAGATAATTTTTAGAACAATATCCTGCAGACATTTAGAAGACAAAAAGCCAAGACTTGTTGATTTTTCTCAAATTTTATCATTGGCTGCTAGGTCATTGCAGTTTAACAGAAAGATTTTAGCTAGCAAATACAGCTGAGCATTTTCAAGAATTGACTTTGACTGTCAAGGATTCCAGATTTTTTTTTTTTCCATTTAAATAGAAGCAAAACAATATAAAATTTGTCTACAAAGTATGTTTAGAAAAAGGTTATAATATCAGATACACTATAACCTCATTCAATGATTTCATTTTTTTAAAAATTGTAGTGGACTTTAATAACAGGAAAGTATTCACTTACAAACTTGGGCACTGATACAACTTACATTTAATTTACAACTCTTTCAAGCACTTCCGTTTTTATAGGTATTAAAAATCAGTAATAAGTCAAAGAGTAGCACTTTTGAAGGTATTACTTGAAACCATAGTGTTAGCGTTCATGAAAACACATAATCCACAAAGTGATTATATGAAGGTGCTTTATTAGGCGCCGGAAGTTAGGGGCATGCCTGCCCAAATCTAACTTCGTCCGATTTGTTCACTCAGTTCTCTTTTATCTCCTAAAATATTACATATGCATTAAGTTTCACAACACATCTATGCATATTCATTTCCTAGCTCCGCCTAGCCCTGCTTCATATGCTAATTATCTTATCAGTCCTTCTGCGCTTGTGTATTACTCTCTGGTGGTTGTCCGGGTGGTCGTCGGGGTGAAGTAAGATGTCTTCATCAGAGTTGAACTTTTTAACCTTTTCTTCTTATGCATGCTCTCTGAGCCCTCGGTCTCAGTCCAAACCGCAAGGTTGGTTTGATCCAGTTCCCAGGGTCCAAGAGGCCCCAGTTATCTAGATGTCTTGCAAATTGACCATTCTTTTAGTCCTTCTTACTCCTCATCATGAATCGGTGCATTCTCCCATGCTATCCTTGCACATATATTTTGTATCTTCCAAGCGCAGCCCCAGGACAGTACAGTTTTGGATATGTTATGAAAATTTTGAACATTAATAACTAAGTAAAATAGAATTAACCAGAGAAATTGTGTCTTAAGGGACTGAAAAAGTCTTTTATAAACTACACAGGGTACAGTCACTTACCCTGGAACAGAAAATTCTAGTCAAAGAGAAACATAAAATTGTTATATTTTTAGATCTCTTTCTGTCCTCATTGTACATACTCATTATTGGTCCAAGGTAAAACCCATTGCAGTTAGTATTATTCTTTCTGTTGATTTGAATGGGCTTTAAAGCAGTCTCCCTGAATACCCTAACACATCCAAAGTATAACTCCATCTGCATTTTATTTGCTGATATGATATGAAATGTATCCTTGGCTTTTTGCTTAAGTTTCTAGATTCTTGATACTTTTGCATAATAAATTTAAGCCTCTTGGCAATAAAGTTATTTTTCTTTGTTATTTTTTCATGGTCTGCCTAGATATATTCATTGCCCTTTAGGGTTCATGGTTTCCACATTTTATATTCACCTGCATTTTAAAAGGACATTAATATTATCTATTTGCTCCAAGTGAATGCAGGAGCTTGTTTGGTTTTCAAAAAGGTATCTATTTTTAATTCCAAGACATCAGAGAATATAGAGGCTGCAATTTCCCTTGTACTGTAAGTTCATAAAATCACTACACAAATACTCTTCAACCTTTAAAAATAAGTAAATAAATAAATGGATAAATGGATAAATAAATAAATAAATAAATAAATAAAAGAATAGGGGATTGTCCTGGTTTTGGCTAGAATAGAGTTAATTTTCCTCCTAGTAGCTGGTAGGGTGCTGTGTTTTGGATTAGGGATGAGAATAATGTTGATACCATGCTGATGTTTTAGTTGTTGCAGAGCAGTGCTTACACTAAGCCAAGGACTTTCCAGCTTCTCACACTGTCCTGTCAGCGGGCAGGCTGGGGTTGCAGCAGGAGCTGTGAAGGCACAGACCCAGGACAGCTTACCCAAACTAGCCAAAGGGGTATTTCATACCATCTGGAGTCATGCTAAACAATATATAGGGGTGGCTAGCTGGGGTGGGGGGGGTCGGCTTCTCAGGGATAGGCTGGGCATCGGTCAGCGGATGGTGAGCAATTGCATTGTGCATCACTTGTTTTGTACACACTATTATTAGTACTATTATTATTATTATTATTATTATTATTATTATTATTATTATTATTATTATCCTTTCTTTTCTGACCTAATAAACTGTCTTTATCTCAACCCACAGGCTTTCATTTCTTTCTGATTCTCTTCCCCATCCCAGAGAGGGAGTAGGGAGGGTGAGTGAACGGCTGTGTGGTGCTTAGCTGCCAGCTGGGTTAAACCACAACAGGGATCATGAATTGAATCAATAATCCAAAAATCAGCCTAAGAAGGAAGGGGCAGGAGTGTCTCAAAATTTTATATTTCATATAATTCTATGTAGTGCATCTCCAGGTTTCATTCATTATCTCTCCCAGTGCTTACAGCAATGTACCTATACAAAGACTTGGAATAGAAAAATGAATAAAGTTCCGAAATAAGATCTCTGTTAAAAAAAAAAAAAAAAAAGAGAGAGAGATAAGTTTATTGAAACTAAAAGCTAAACTTTGACCTCTAAAATATGTTTTATTGCAAATGATAAAGTTTAGTAAATTAAAAATTTATTAATAAAATATACATTACAAAAGAAGAAGTAAAACCAAGGATACTACATTTCTACAGATACATTTATGTAGCTTTAAAACTCAGATACCAAAAATTAGAAAGTTGTAGAATTCTGGTTGCCATCTGCCACTCCAAGAGTCCAAATAAAATCAAACATTGATTCTTTTTTTTTCCTCAAAACCTGAATTCTTGCCCCTCTCATGCCATCCTCCAACACCACTTTTATCCATTGTGCTTCTTACTTTTATCTGTAAACAATGTTTCTGACATCTCTACCCTGTCAAATTCAGTTGATATTGCAATTGATATTATAACAGGCAATTGACAGTTAGACTTTTCAGTAAAAAGTTGCTGGAAAGAGACAGAAATACTTGCACAACAGAACATGTTCCTAAAGCCTCCTTTCATTGGGAAAATAAAATAAAGTGAAAAATTAAAAATATATCTGAGCTCTCAAATGTTCAGTTTAAGATGTTCTCATGTCCCACCTATGTTATTCTGGTGACATAAATGGTTAAACAGCATGAAATTCAGGCAATCATGAAATTTGATTGCAATTATTTATATTTATTTAAAGGATGAGTATAGAATACATCAGCTTTTGTGTATATCAAATTTAATGAACCTTTTCAGTGAAGGATATTTGTACATACCACATTGTTTTTCATGCAATTCCTTGCACTGATTAAGAAGATATTAGTCTTCCCTCTGTAGTCTGGTGTCTCAGTCATCCAATGAGGCTTAGCATGGGTTTGCATTTTTTCCATGGATGGATTCACATGAGTTAGTAGAGATTAGGCGTTTTCTTTTGTATGTCTTCTCCAGAACAGAGAAAATGGAAGGTCGTTATGTGCATGTATCTAACTGTTGTTTCTCTAAAGAGAACTTTTACATCACCTAAATGCTACATCTGTGACTCCTTTGAATTCCCAGTTGCTGTGCAGATCTTAAGGAGATGATCTCACTCCAAAAGCAAAGCACTTTGCCATTTATTTGGAAGAACGGTCCTTCTCACAAATAGCACCGGCAGTTGAAGCTGTAAAACTTTTTACCATGTAATTTATAGTGGAAGCATTTTCACTTTTTTTTTTTCCTGTTATTAATTTTCCTTTTATCTATGGAAAACTTTCAAAGTAAAAAAAAAAATAATAATGGACAGATGAAACCAAAAGTTGATCTCCTCCCTTCACCATTATTTATCAAATACTCCTTTTTCCAATTTCAAAACAAAACCTCTCATTAAAATATAAAGAATAGAAATTCAGGAGGAAGTTCCTTAATACAATTTTAAAGTGAAAAGAAGTAGGGAAGACAAATTTTCTTTTGGTGCTATGTAGTAAAAATTTACTACTCTTGTAAATCATGAGTTAAAATGACTCCATCCTCTCCTTATTTCTCATGTGTTTAAAATCAGTAGATCTCAACAATACCAATATTACTGACCAGTTTTAAGGAATCATGAAAATAACCAGGCATGTGAGCTGATCTGTGCAAAGTCACTTAAGAGATTAAATCAGAAAATCAAAGCCAGAACTTTGGTTGTGACTGTATTACTTAATAAAATGTCAAAGGTCTATTACCTGTCCCTAAGTGTGAATGTCACGGAACAGAGTATGTCTTCATAGCTAAGCTGTCTTATCAGTAAGTCTGTATGACCTCTTGGAAAATATCCATAGATCATGCCATTCACAGGCAGTGTTCAAACATTGTAAGTTGTCTTGTAGCAGAAACTGAGCTGAGGAGCATGGCATGATATTAAACAGAATGAGTAATCACAAGGCAGTGCCTGTTAATTCATTGGTATAGCCATATCCTTTGGGTCCTAGTTCAAAGCATTATGGGTTGGGTTACCTTACCTCAGAAATAATCCTATAATGTAATATAAATAAATAGTTCATAGAGCAGAGCTCTTCTGGAGTAGTCCTCTTTGCTCTGTACCTAGAATTTACAGGCATAAGGAAGTATTATCTGGAGTTTGATATTTCCCAAGTTTGAAAAAGGTTCTCTGATCCTGGCTTTTATGTTGTAAATAAGGCAGTAGAACGTAGCTGGAAATTCATAGAATCATAGAATCACAGAATATCCCGAGTTGGAAGGGACCCATAAGGATCATCTAGTACAACTCTTGGCACCGCACAGGTCTGCCCAAAGTTTAGACCATGTGACTAAGTGCACAGTCCAATCGCTTTTTAAATTCAGACAGGCTTGGTGCAGTGACTACGTCCCTGGGGAGACTGTTCCAGTGTGCGACCACCCTATCGGTGAAGAACCTCTTCCTGATGTCCAGCCTAAACTTCCCCCGCCTCAGCTTAACACCGTTCCCATGGGTCCTATCACTGGTGTTTACAGTGAATAGGTCACCTGCCTCTCCACTCCCCTTCGCGAGGAAGTTGTAGACCGCAATGAGGTCCCGCCTCAGCCTCCTCTTCTCCAGGCTGAACAGGCCCAGTGCCCTCAGAGGCTCCTCATATGTCTTCCCCTTCACCGTCTTTGTCGCCCTCCTCTAGACACTCTCCAACAGTTTAATGTCCTTCTTGAACTGTGGTGCCCAGAACTGCACAAATTATATTTTTACTGTAAGTTTTTCACTGAAACTTTCTTATTTGATGCACACATTTTCACAATCAAAAACGGTAACAAGGGTGTGTTTTTTTCTATCTGTTTGTTTTTCAGTGAAAGTGTTTTTGTTGAATTATTTCTGTTAAAAATAAATAATAATAATAATAAAAACCAACAAGAGCAGCTTTATATGAGCTTTGGTTTTGAACATGTAGTAAATAATTTCAAACTTGATTTTTATTTCAGTTTAGTGTTAGTTCAAATATAGAATAAATTTAGAAGAAAGAAAACTCAAATATCAGATTGTGAAGCATATCTTCCAGCATTTTTAAGACTAACTCTTCAGGGAGATTTCTCTCTGAAAGAAGAATTACTGAACAGATTGTTCCTCCTTACGTTACCCACCAATATTTACACTAAGGCGATCTTGTAATAGTATTTCTTTGATGCCCATTACCCTATGACTATGACCACAGATTCAGTGACATTTGAACTTGAGGTTTGTCAATAGGCCTGTAAAGCCAGTGTGATCTCCACAGTGTTTGTCCAATTAACATTATTTTTATGAGTCTTCTGTGTTGGCATGTGCTTTCATTTTGTCTTGGTGTGATGTTGAGTTTGTATTTTATCTCAGACTAACATTATACATGGCAGTGGGCAAAGAAAACAAAAGAGATACAGAGATCACACAAAGCATGGGAAAATGGAGGAGCAGCAATGTTGTCTCAGGTTGCCAACTGTAGTTTAACTGACTGTTATCAGTCTCAGCTGTCCATGACACAGGTCCATGAAATAAATACTTTTTTATGGTGTTATTGAATTTGGTTTAACAGAGGCAAAATTCAACAAACAAAATTAAAAAAAAAAAAAAAAAAAAAAAAAAAAAAGGACCACCACTGAAAATTATAATTTTGCAAGGTTCAATAGGAGATATCTACATGGGAGATGATAACCTGAATAAGATTTTTATTACTATTATTGGGTCAGAATAAAGAAAAATACCAGATTCAGAAATACTATCACAACATGCATGACAGTATTGAATTTGTTAGTAATTGCATAACACTAGAACTATTCTGGCAAGCAGTCCCAGACAAGACACAACAGAACTTTTCTTGAAAACAAGTCATAGTCACTTCCTGAATAAAATGTATTACTCTGGTAAAATGATTTTGGGCTATTTTGTTTGTCTTATTTTATGAAGGTCTAGACTATGTAGTTTTGTGAAGCGTACAGAGTTTTCCACATATTTCAATTAAGACAGTTCAGCTTGCAAAAGTTATGAGCACGGATCATGTTTAAGAGATGGTAGTCCAAAAGGTCTTTCTGTTGTACAGTGACAGTGTTGATGTCAATAAGAACAGGAAACTGTTAAAAAGAGGACCACAGTTTTAGAAATTAAATTCATTGGATTAAATCCATGCAATCTTGAACAATGGATGAGACACAAGAAACCTAAAATCTGAACTGCAAATCACTGGGATGAGAAAGGAATGTCTTTTCTTAACATCATTATTATCTGAGGTCTTTTCCTCCCCACTGCACCTCTCCCTAACTCCACCTCCCCCTCTCACCCTCCAAAAAAAATAAAAAATAAAAGATAAACAAGCTGGCAATGTGTAGGATGTGTAGAGAATATAGTGCTTAACGAAGACAGTAGCCCATAGAAATGAGTAATAAAGAAAAATTTAGGGGCAGTCAAGAGCCAAAAGATAAATGAGTTTAAAATATCTGAGGGGCATCCAGCTTACGGAAAGATTGAGCGAGAATTTTGAAAATCAGCAGGGAGAACAAGGGGAAAGAGGAAGCATGGGTTGGAAGACAGTGTTAGAGGCATATCAGTGACCTCCATGCATGAAAAAGACAGGAACTGGTTTTGGAAGTAGTTCAGATCAACTTGGCAAAAAGAAATTTGAGACAACAGCTATAATCAGTGTATTAAGTGAGTTTAGAACTGAAATTCATGTCATTCCTAAGGTGCAGGGATAAACCTAAAAGGAAAAAGCTTAGGGGAAAGCTATTTGAATTTTAAAGGTCAAGAAACAGCAAGAAGGTCCAAATGAGCAGGTAGTACTGAACTCTGCAAGAGCAGAACTGAAGAGGGTAGATGTCCTGGTTTCAGTTAGGACAGAGTTAATTTTCCTCCTAGTAGCTGGCAGGGTGCTATGTTTTGGATTAGAATGAGAAGAGCGCTGATAACATGCTGATGTTTTAATTGTTGTAGAGCAGTGCTTACACCAAGCCAAGGACTTTTCAGCCTCTCTCTGTCCTGCTAGCGAGCAGGCTAGGGATGCAGCAGGAGCTGGGAGGGGACAGACCCAGGACAGCTGACCCAAACTGGCCAAAGGGGTATTCCATACCATCTGACGTCATGCTGAACAATATATAGGGGTGGCTAGCTGGGGTGGAGGGGGGGGCCGGCTGCTCGGGGATAGGCTGGGCGTCAGTCAACGGGTGGTGAGCAATTGCATTGTGCATCACTTATTTCGTACACATTATTACCATTGATACAATTATTATTATTATTATTGTTGTTATTCTTTTCCCTGTCTTAATAAACTGTCTTTATCTCAACTCACAGACTTCACTTTCCCGTTTCTCTCCCCATCCCGGAGAGGGAGGGGGGAGGGTGAGCGAACGGCTGTGTGGTGTTTGACTGCCAGCCGGGCTAAACCACAACAGTCCATTTGGCGCCCAACGTGGGGCTCGAAGGGTTGAGATATCGACAGATTTGACCAGAGTGTGTTAAACTAAAATTGGTATAAGTATTCGACCTGCTTAATAGTTGCTAGTCACAATGTTGATTGCCTTAATCTCAAGTCTGCCGTGCCTGTTTCCCAAATTGAGTTTTATAGCAAGTTACTTTCTGTATGTGCTCCCTGTCGTGCTGTTTATCCTTTCTGGGCCCTGGTTTAAGATTGTTATGGTACTGTGTGGTGTAACGATGGCTTATGAAATGATGAGGTATCTGGTCATGACTCTAACCTGGTATTTGTACTCAGCACTGTCGTCGACTCTATACTTCAGAAACCACATCTCAGAAACTATTAGCAATTACACCTATTGCCTTTTTTCATCAGGGAGTCAGTCTCTGGACGGGACAGGGGAAGATATTCTTTCCTACCTGTTCACTCTCCTTTCCTCCTTCACCACCCTCTTATCCCCCGAGCTAGTTACTGTAGCTCTCCAAGATGTTGAATATCCTTGGGATACTCAGACCAGCATGTTCTTGTTATGTCTCCTGAATGCGCTTCAGGTTTTGTTTAAGGTTAAACAACTACTTAGGAATCTCATCCGGAGATCTGTCTTGAGGCGGGATAGTTGCGAGTGGCAGGGAGTGTGGGAGGATATGGGCAGGTTTCTAGGGCAGTGGGCACCTCCAGTGTTTTGGACATTCACCCCTGAACAACTGCAAAATCCTAAAAAACTGGTAGAATGCTTGAAAAAAAGGTGTCATGACTCTGGCAGTTCCAAAGTGACACAAATCACTGTGGCGTGCTGGGGTCTGGCTTGTGCCTATCGAGCTGCAGTTGATGCTACTATCAACCTAGTGACAGACCCTGCGGCCATTCCAGTCCCAGCTCCTGCAGCCGTTCCAGCTCCAGCTCCCGCAGCCATCCCGGCTCCAGCTCCCGCAGCCATCCCGGCTCCCGCAGCCGTTCCAGCTCCCGCAGCCATTCCAGCTCCAGCTCCCGCAGCCGTCCCGGCTCCAGCTCCCGCAGCCATCCCGGCTCCAGCTCCCGCAGCTGTTCCAGCTCCAGCTCCCGCAGCCGTTCCAGCTCCAGCTCCCGCAGCCGTTCCAGCTCCCGCAGCCGTTCCAGCTCCAGCTCTCGCAGCTTTTCCAGCTCCAGCTCCTGCAGCTGTTCCAGCTCCCGCAGCCATTCCAGCTCCCGCAGCCGTTCCCACTCCTGTGGCTGGGTCAGAGAAACGAACTGTAGCAGTGCAAGTTGCCCCTGCAGAGGGTACTCCAACCCCTGTGGCAGACCCTGTGGCTGGGTCGGAGAAACGAACTGTAGCAGTGCAAGTTGCCCCTGCAGAAAAGGTGAAAAAATGGTATAGAGACTCAGGTCGTTTAGAACGCAGAAAGTCTTCTGCTAAGTCTGGGTGTGGAGAAGACGAGGCTGGGCCATCAAGTGTGCAGGAGGATGAAGATGAGGATGAGGATGTCAGAAAATCAACAGTAACTACCCGAACCCTATACCAGCGTGAGCTACGAGATGTGCGAAAAGATTTTGGTCGCTGTATAGGTGAACAGCTTGTCCCCTGGCTGCTCCGGTGCTGGGACACTGGAGCCAATGGTGTGGAATTAGAGGGCAGGGAAGCCAAGCGGTTGGGATCCCTTGCTAGAGATGCAAGCATTGACAAAGCAATTGGAGATGGAGCACGATCTCACAGCCTCTGGAGGCGTCTCCTGTTAGCTGTGAAGGGAAGGTATCCCTACAAGGAAGAACTTGTATGTGTACCAGTCAAGTGGACCACCATGGAGAAGGGAATTCAGTACCTGAGGGAATTAGCCGTACGGGAAGTAATTTATAAGGACTTAGACGATGCACAAACATCCACAGATCCAGATGAAGTCCAGTGTACTCGACCCATATGGCGGAAGTTTGTACGGAATGCACCATCAACATGGGCCAGCACATTGGCAATAATAACCTGGAAAAATGGTGAAGATCCCACAGTGGGCGACATGGCTAAACAACTCCGGGAGTACGAAGGAAATCTCTCCTCTTCCCTACAGGCCTGCGTCTCGGCTGTGGAGAAACTCTCTGAAGAGTTCCACCAACTTAAAGAGAATTTATCTTCCCCCCCACCTGAACGAACCAGTGGCCACCAACTAAAAGAGAATACTTTGGAGAAACTTTTTGAAGAGGTCCACCAACTTAAAGAGAGTGTATTTTCTTCCCCACCTGTACAAACCAGCGTCTCGGCTATTAGGGGTAAACGTGCATCCGTGCAAAGAAGACAATATGGTGGGTACACACCCTGCACCACCCTGTGGTTTTACCTACGTGACCATGGAGAGGACATGAGAAAATGGGATGGAAAATCTACTGAGACCCTAGAGGCACGGGTACGTGAGTTGCAAAAGAAAACAATCGGGAGAAAGGGGTTCTCTGAAAAGTTTGCTGCTCCAACTTCTAGCAGGCAGTCTTTTAAACACAGAAACGAAGATTCTGACCGGGACTAGAGGGGCCCTGCCTCCAGCCAGGGGGAGGAAAGGGACAACCGAGTTTATTGGACTGTGTGGATTCGATGGCCTGGCACGTCTGACGCACAGAAGTATAAGGCTCTAGTAGACACCGGTGCACAATGTACTCTAATGCCATCAAGCTGTAAGGGGCCAGAGCCCATCTGTATTTATGGCGTGACAGGGGGATCCCAGCAGTTGACTGTGTTGGAAGCTGAAGTGAGTCTAACCGGAAATGAGTGGCAAAAGCACCGTATTGTGACTGGCCCGGATGCTCCGTGCATCCTTGGCATAGACTATCTTAGAAGAGGATATTTCAAGGACCCAAAAGGGTTCCGCTGGGCTTTTGGCATAGCTGCCTTAGAGACAGAGGACATTAAACAGTTGTCTACCTTGCCCGGTCTCTCAGAGGACTCTTCTGTTGTGGGGTTGCTGAGGGTTGAAGAACAGCAAGTGCCAATCGCTACCACAACTGTGCACCGGCGGCAATATCGCACCAACCGAGACTCCCTGATTCCCATCCACGAGCTAATTCGTCAACTGGAGAGCCAAGGAGTGATCAGCAAGACCCATTCACCTTTTAATAGTCCCATATGGCCAGTGCGAAAGTCTAATGGTGAGTGGAGACTAACAGTGGACTATCGTGGCCTGAACGAAGTCACGCCACCACTGAGTGCTGCAGTGCTGGACATGCTAGAACTCCAGTACGAACTGGAATCAAAGGCAGCCAAGTGGTATGCCACAATTGATATTGCTAATGCATTTTTCTCCATCCCTCT
Organism: Cygnus olor; assembly: GCF_009769625.2. Taxonomy (NCBI): domain Eukaryota; kingdom Metazoa; phylum Chordata; class Aves; order Anseriformes; family Anatidae; genus Cygnus; species Cygnus olor. The sequence goes on from NC_049171.1 coordinate 41,252,553, forward strand.
AGCAGCAGAGTGCAGGCCACAGTTTGCTTTCACTTGGAGGGGAGTCCAATATACTTGGAATCGGCTGCCCCAGGGGTGGAAACATAGCCCTACCATTTGCCATGGTCTGATCCAGTCTGCGCTGGAGCAGGGGGAGGCTCCTGAACACCTGCAGTACATCGATGACATCATTGTGTGGGGTGACACTGCAGAGGAAGTTTTCGAGAAAGGGAAGAAAATAGTCCAAATCCTTCTGAAGGCCGGTTTTGCCATAAAACAAAATAAAGTTAAAGGACCTGCACGAGAGATCCAGTTTTTAGGAATAAAATGGCAAGATGGACGTCGTCAAATCCCAATGGATGTGATCAACAAAATAACAGCTATGTCTCCACCAACTAGCAAGAAGGAAACACAAACTTTCCTAGGTGTCGTGGGGTTTTGGAGAATGCATATTCCAAATTACAGTCTGATTGTAAACCCGCTTTACCAAGTAACTCGTAAGAAGAATGCTTTTGAATGGGGCCCTGAGCAACGACAGGCCTTTGAACAAATTAAACAGGAAATAGTTCATGCAGTAGCCCTTGGGCCAGTCCGAACAGGACCAGATGTAAAGAACGTGCTCTACACCGCAGCCGGGGAGAATGGTCCCACCTGGAGCCTCTGGCAGAAAGAACCTGGGGAAACTCGAGGTCGACCCCTGGGGTTTTGGAGTCGGGGATACAGAGGATCTGAGGCCCGCTATACTCCAACCGAAAAGGAGATATTGGCAGCATATGAGGGAGTTCGATCTGCTTCGGAAGTGGTCGGTACTGAAGCGCAGCTCCTCCTGGCACCCCGACTGCCGGTACTGGGTTGGATGTTCAAAGGAAGGGTCCCCTCTACACATCATGCAACTGATGCTACATGGAGCAAGTGGGTTGCACTGATTACTCAGCGGGCTCGAATAGGAAACCCCAATCGCCCAGGAATCCTGGAAGTGATTATGGACTGGCCAGAAGGCAAGTACTTTGGGATATCGTCAGAGGAGGAGGTGGTCCGTGCTGAAGAAGCCCCACTGTACAACAAGCTACCAGAAAATGAGAAGAAATACGCCCTGTTCACTGATGGGTCCTGTCGTGTTGTGGGAAAGCATCGGAGATGGAAAGCTGCTGTATGGAGTCCTACACGACGAGTTGCAGAAGCTGCTGAGGGAGAAGGTGAATCGAGTCAGTTTGCAGAAGTGAAAGCCGTTCAGCTGGCCTTAGATATTGCTGAACGAGAAAAGTGGCCAGTTCTCTATCTCTATACTGATTCATGGATGGTAGCAAATGCCCTGTGGGGGTGGCTACAGCAATGGAAGCAGAACAACTGGGAACGCCGGGGCAAACCCATCTGGGCTGCTGCATTGTGGCAAGATATTGCTGCCCGGGTAGAGAAGCTGGTTGTAAAGGTACGCCATGTAGATGCTCATGTGCCCAAGAATCGGGCTACTGAAGAACATCAAAACAACCAGCAGGTGGATCAGGCTGCTAAGATTGAAGTGGCTCAGGTGGACCTGGACTGGCAACATAAAGGTGAATTATTTATAGCCCGATGGGCCCATGACACCTCAGGCCATCAAGGTAGAGATGCAACATACAGATGGGCTCGTGACCGAGGGGTGGACCTGACCATGGACACTATAGCACAGGTTATTCATGATTGTGAAACCTGTGCTGCAATTAAACAAGCCAAACGGTCAAAGCCTCTCTGGTATGGAGGACGATGGCTGAAATACAAATATGGAGAGGCCTGGCAGATTGATTACATCACACTCCCCCAAACCCGTAACGGCAAGCGCCACGTACTTACAATGGTGGAAGCAACCACCGGATGGCTGGAAACATATCCTGTGCCCCATGCCACCGCCCGGAACACTATCCTGGGCCTTGAAAAGCAAGTCCTATGGCGACATGGCACCCCAGAAAGAATTGAGTCAGACAATGGGACTCATTTCCGAAACAACCTTATAGACACTTGGGCCAAAGAACATGGTATTGAGTGGGTGTATCACATCCCTTATCATGCACCAGCCTCCGGGAAAGTTGAACGATACAATGGACTGTTAAAGACTACACTGAAAGCAATGGGTGCTGGGACATTCAAAAATTGGGAAACACATTTGGCAAAGGCCACCTGGTTAGTCAATACTAGAGGATCTGCCAACCGAGCTGGACCTGCCCAATCAAACCTGTTACGCACTGTAGAAGGGGATAAAGTTCCTGTAGTGCACGTAAGAAACATGCTGGGTAAGACAGTCTGGGCTACTCCCGCCTCAGGAAAAGGCAAGCCCATTCGTGGGATTGCTTTTGCTCAGGGACCTGGATGCACTTGGTGGGTAATGCAAAAGAATGGGGAGGTCCGGTGTGTACCTCAAGGGGACCTAATACTGGGTGAGAATAGCCCATGAGTTGAATTATAGTATGTTAATTATCATATAACACTGTATGTCATTGCTACCATGGTTGCTATATATCATAGATGAAAATGGTGATTAATTAGAAGGTATTGGAAAGAGTGTAACCTGAGCATGACATAAATGGTATGGAATAAGGGGTGGATATTTGTCCTGGTTTCAGTTAGGACAGAGTTAATTTTCCTCCTAGTAGCTGGCAGGGTGCTATGTTTTGGATTAGAATGAGAAGAGCGCTGATAACATGCTGATGTTTTAATTGTTGTAGAGCAGTGCTTACACCAAGCCAAGGACTTTTCAGCCTCTCTCTGTCCTGCTAGCGAGCAGGCTAGGGATGCAGCAGGAGCTGGGAGGGGACAGACCCAGGACAGCTGACCCAAACTGGCCAAAGGGGTATTCCATACCATCTGACGTCATGCTGAACAATATATAGGGGTGGCTAGCCGGGGTGGAGGGGGGGGCCGGCTGCTCGGGGATAGGCTGGGCATCGGTCAACGGGTGGTGAGCAATTGCATTGTGCATCACTTATTTCGTACACATTATTACTATTAATACTATTATTATTATTATTATTGTTGTTATTCTTTTCCCTGTCTTAATAAACTGTCTTTATCTCAACTCACAGGCTTCACTTTCCCGTTTCTCTCCCCCATCCCGGAGAGGGAGGGGGGAGGGTGAGCGAACGGCTGTGTGGTGTTTGACTGCCAGCCGGGCTAAACCACAACAGAACTGCAGAAAACCATGTAAAGTAACAATATGGTTGTTGGACATGAGTAAATTCTGGACAAAATATGGAAAAAAAAAATTCAGGCCAAAAATGTTGAGGTATACTGGATATACAGCTTTTTTCCTAGTCTCAGGTGATACAGACCATTTGGCAGGCCTTGTATGCACTCAAACCTGAAACTATGGCTTCACAAGATGGAGGTTTTGGCAACTGAACCATCTTCAGGTTTTCCCATTGCCCACAAGTGTTTGACTGATGCTATGACACCATTGCTATTTGTGCTTCTGGGATATGAACTGTCAGGGAAAGAATCCAGACCAAATAATATATTCACTTATTGTACAGTATTTTTCAAATGAGAGTGATGCCCTGACCCATTTCATAATGTCACTGCACAAACAGTTATGCTGGCACAAATGAAGGTAATGGCACGCTTCAGTAAAAAGGAGTATAAAGTGTGGAGATGATGAGTGGGGGGAAAAAATCTCAATCCAGAATTTCTGTTAAATACTTTTTCTCAGGAAGCCATGGTCCTGCTGGCATCAAAGGTGTATGATGGGACCACCAACCAGGCAGAGACAAAAGGAAATATTTGACCAGGATAAATACACTCTGTTGTAGAGAATGAAGTGCAGCATCTGATCTTTTGCACTCCTATTTGTTGTTGATGCTGACTGCCCTCAAGGTAATCTCAAATAGAGACCAGAAATAACAATGCTTCGGATTGCCCAAATAGTTTAGGTGTGGGCTGAAGGGCATTTTCTTTCACATACTTATTTCCCTTCCCCATGGTAACTGCTCTAGCTAGCTATAGTATTTCTCCTGTTACTGATCACTAATGATTGAACAAACAAACAAACAAACAAAAAAAATAAGTAAATAAAACTGCTGCACAATAGCAGCTGGGAGAGTGAGGAGTGAGAAACAGCCTTCTTCACCAGTCAGTGAAGAAGGAGGGGGAGGAGGTGCTCCAGGCACAGAAGCCAAAGTTCCCCTGCGGCCTGTGGAGAGGCCCCTGGTGGAGCAGGCTGTCCCCCTGCAGCCCGTGGGTCCCACATGGAGCAGATCTCCATGCTGCAGCCCGTGGAGGAGCCCCCGGTGGAGCAGGTGGATGTGGCCTGGAGGAGGCTGCGGCCCATGGAGAACCCCCGCAGGAGCAGGCCCTGGGCCGGAGCTGCAGCCCATGGAGAGGAGCCCATGCAGGAGCAGGGGAGAGCTGCCACACATGGGGGACCTGTGCTGGAGCAGTTTGCTCCTGGGGGATGGACCCCGTGTTACGGAGCCATGTGGGAGCAGTTCTTGAAGAGCTGCTGCCTGCAGGCAGCCCCCGCAGGCTCAGTTCAGGAAGGATGGCATCCCGTGGGAGAGACCCCACGTGGAGCAGGGGCAGAGAGTGACCATGAAGGAGCAGAGATGAAGTGTTAGGGACTGGCTGCAACCCCCCTTCCCTGTTCCCCTGTGCAACTCAGGGGGAGGAGGTGGAAGAGGGTGGATGAGGGGAAGGTGGTTTTAGTTTCTTTTCTTTGTTTCTCTAGCTTGTTAATAATAGGCAATACATTTCTTTAATTTCCCTACACTGAGTCTCTTTTGCCCATCACTATAACCGTTGAGTGATCTCCCTGTCCTTATCTCAATGCTTGAGCTGTTTTTTTTGTTTTGTTTTGTTTTGTTTTATTTTGTTTTTTTTTTCTTTCTTTCCAGCATACTTTCTTCTTCTCCTCTTCTTCTAAAGAGGGGGAGTGAGAGAGCAGTTGTGGTGGAGCTCAGCTGCCCACCGGAGTAAAACTACCACAAAAGTAGACCCATTTTTTCCTTAAAAAAAATAGTCTTTGTCTTCCCCACACAATAGAGTGAAAGGACAGACATATTCTTTAGAATGTCGTTCACTCCATCCTAAATATGGAAATATAAAACAAGTGGAAAAACTATATTTTGGAAATGTCTATATTGCTATTGACTGCTAAGACATTGCAAAGGAAGAAGCATACATTTGATATCATCTTCTAAGTGGTTACATTTGGACATCTTGAATCTAATCCTTGGAGATGAACATTGCTCCTTTGTTTCTGTGTTTTCATTTTACTTATGCATTTTGCCTAAACAGCAATGCTTCCAAAAGTTATGAACTTCTGGGATTTTGCAGGTCAGGATTTAGGCCTCTAGAATCTAACGGTTTTTCAATTTGTGTTTTCAAGGATCATTTTTTGTTTGTTTGAAAAGAAAATAAATATCCAGGAAAACAGACAGCAGACCATAATTTTAAACAAAAAAATCTGATCTTTATCATCTTTATTAATTATATTATTTAATAGCTAAAAATATTAATAATAAAACGACAGTAGTGATGGGAAATCTAGCTGTTGCAAATACAATTCTAGTTTAGGTAAGGGTAGAGATATGGAAAGCCTTGGAATTATGCTATTTAAACCTTCCTAACAACTTTCTGAAGAATAGGAATTAAAAGTTACATTTAGAGGTACAAGACATACCTCCTGGAAATTATATTCCAGCAGAGGCTTAGTTTTAATGTACTGTATCTACATTTATCAGTTTTCAGCACAGGATATGGATATTCTCCTACACTAAGAGCATCTTGCTTTCAAAAGAATAATAATGTTCAGTTTGAGACAGTTGATTGCAAAATTAGTTTATATAATCTATAATATTACATTTACCTTATTGACTACTTTCAGCTTTGCTCAAGTTATTAATACCAGGATAGGCTTGCATGATTGAAAACTGTATTAAACACAAAATATGTACAGAGTTTAATTCACCTTTCAATTTTGGGTAGGAAAAAGGTTAAAAGTGTATTGTCAAACCCAAGGGAGTTATTAGGAAATTCTGCTGAGAATTTGACACAAAGTGTTAATGAATCTAGCAGCAAGTGTCACAGTATCTTGCATTAAGGACTTTGGATATTATATTTCCCTATATTCATTCAAGTATCAACTAACTTAGCTTCACAATGCCCCTTTTATATACATGGCACCATTTGATATGCGTACTTTCAGTCAGCAGCACTAGGTTAAGCAATACCCAAAAGTCCATCCTCTGATCTTGTTCATTGTTCATACCTTTAGCCACTTCTTATATTCACCTGCACAACTATTTGTGTGGGTGTGCAATAGGATGAGGAACTGATCCTGCAGGAAATGGCATTTCTTTTTGTCGCGTTCCTTTTTAACTGCATTAAATACCCATTTTGGTTCACTGAATGACCCTATAGATACATCAGGTTAGCAGAGAGGCAGAAATGAATGCTTAGACTAGATGTGCGATCAGAAATGGGTCATGAATTACTGAAATAAGCTTCAGCAGTGTTATTGTGGAACATTAAATATGGTCAGAGTGGATTAACAGGTCTATCCAAGAAGACAGAAAGAAATAGAAAAAAAAAAAAGTAAGCAATTGGTTGAATCTTAAATTAAATTTAAACACTAAATACACAAACCTCTAACTTCCTAAGGGTCTCACATTTTGGTGTTAAAACTCCCTTTGTGGAAGAGAGGTGGATGAGATGTAGAGCTGGGGGCCATCAATGTTGTCTCCTATCTTGTTCCCAAGATATGTAACAGCTTACTTTCCAGCATATTAGCATACTCAGTAACGGTTGTCAGTATTTAAGGTCATGTAAGGTAAAATTTCTTTAGATTTACTGTTAAGGACTTTCACATTAATTCCACATGTTTAACTGATGCAGCATTGTGTTTTACATCACTGAAGTACCTGCTAGATGTGAATGTATACAAACTTTACATGAGTCCAGAGGAGGGCCATGAAGATGATCAAGGCGCTGAAGCACCTCTCCTATGAAGACAGGCTGAAGGAGTTGGGGTTCTTCAGCCGGGAGAAGAGAAGGCTTTGGAGACACCTTTCCAATATCTAAAAGAGTCCTAGAGGAAAGCTGGGGTGGGACTCTTTGTCAGGGAGTGTAGTGATAGGACAAGGAGTAATAGCTTTAATCTAAAAATGTTAGATTTACATTAGCTATTAGGAATAAATTATTTATTGTGAGGGTGGTGAGGCATTGGCATAGGTTGCCCAGAGAAGTTGTGGCTACCTCATCCCTGGAAGTGTTTAAGGCCATATTGGATAGGGCTTTGAGCAACCTTGTCTAGTGGTAGGTGTCCCTGCCCATGGCAGGGGGGCTGGAACTAGGTGGTCTTTAAGGTCCCTTCCAACCCAAGCCATTCTATGAATGTCTTGCCATCTGCCCTCAGGGACAGACAGTAGTTATAGAATATGCCCCAAGACACATTTCTGAATTTTGTCCATGTTATTCAATGTAAACCACTAAAAACCTTCCTTGGAGCAGACTCCAGCAGATTTTTTAAACCACTGTGGCCCCTCCCCTCCATGCTGCCTTCACAGACATAGTCCATAGGGTAGGTTAAGACAGACAATCTTTCTGACTCAGTGATGCTTAAAGATGTTTTGCACAGCTGAAGTATTTCTGCAAGATTCATTGAATCATAGAATCATTAAGGTTGGAAAAGACCTCCAAGATCATCTGGTCCAACCATCACCCTACTACAAATGTCATCCACTAAACCCTAAGCACCAGGTCCAACCTTTCCTTAAACATCCCCAGGGATGGTGATGCCACCACCTCCCTGGGCAACCAGTTCCAATGCCTGACTACTCTTTCTGAGAAGAAATTTCTCCTAATTTCCAACCTAAACCTCCCCTGGCGCAACTTGAGGCCATTTCCTCTAGTCCTATTGCTAGTTACCTCTGAGAAGAGGCCAACCCCCTGCTCCACACACCTTCCTTTCAGGTAGTTGAAGAGAGCAATGAGGTCTCCCCTGAGCCTCCTCTTCTCCAGTCTAAACAACCCCAGTTCTCTCACCTGCTCCTCACAGGACTTGTGTTCTAGATCCTTCATCAGCTTTGTTGCCCTTCTCTGGCCACCCTCTGGACAAACCTCATCCCATTGTCCTCTGCCCATTGAACCATCCGTCCAGGTTTTTCCCCAAAATTAGCGGATCACGAAATCATGAAAACATGTTTTTGAAGACCCCTGTACAGAAGAACCCAGGTCTCTGACATCCTTGCTTGTAAAATTAATCTATTAGGCAATGTACCACTGCCCCCTCCTACGAACAGACTTTAAAATAAAAAAAAAAAAAAAATATTACCCCCAATGTTCCCTTTTTATGGCATCATTACAAGATTTATGATCTGTGAAATCAGAAAGTACTTCTGGAAAAAAAAATATAAAAGCAAAAAGAAAACAAAATCCTAATTACTGTGAAGGTAAGGCAAAATCATTTGAAGCCTGTTGCATTGCTAGAGTGTTTTGAGCAACACCTTATGTATGTGTGTGTAGGAGATGTGTATTTGTATGTCAACAGGTAAAGTATTGCTAAGTCTTTGTGTGCTGCATAACTCAGTGGTCAAAGTATTCAGTTTATGAGAGATACTGATTTCATCCTTGCTCCTTGAATTTCAGTTCCTGAGGCTTCAATGTATGTAAAAACAAACAGCAACAACAAAAAGTCTGAACTTCCAGGGGCCTTAGTCATGTCAGTTTATAAGCAAAGTAGGATTGGGTCTGCTCAGTGATGGTGGAAGAACTTCAAGGAGAAAAAGTGGTAGTAGAGTAGGTTCATATACTATACATAAAGCTGCCAGTGCTATTTAATTTTCCAGCTATTTCTTCCATATCCCTCAATTGTAATTTTAGCTTTTTATTTTTTTATTTTTTAAATAAAATTGAAGGCAAAAGATAGTTGGACAAGAATATAAAATCCACAACATAAACATTGGATTCTTTCTTTCATATCAGCTATGTAACACTTTCCTAAATGACTAAATAATTTATGAAGCAGTATTAAATATGTGTGCTTGAGATTAAACTTAAATTCTTAGTGCAAGTTTCAGATTTAAATTATTTTATGTACAGCTACAATATGTAACTTTTCTGCTGACTTTCTCTTACAGGATTTAATATCCCTCTTACATGAAGTGAACATAAATTTGACAGAAATGACTTAATCATTTTACTATTCAGTGTTACTCAGGAATAGAAGGTAGGAGTGAAATGCCCTGGAAACCTCTTTTCTGAATAAAAAGAAGTGGAGTCCTCAAGTTCTGTGTGCTTTCAGATGCATGTATGGCAGAGGTTTGTGCAGGCAAGCATCTGGGACACGGCTTGCAATGTGGTATATGCATTTGCCTACTCATGGCTATGACTACTCAAATATGTCCTGGATGTTGCTGAAGAAATTAAATTTCACAGTCTAAATGTATGTTACGTTCATACACTTTGCATTGTACATGTGATTGGTAAAGCAATGCAATGTGACAGCATGACATCTTTACACTGCTGTTGGCATAGCTATCATTCAATCACTTGTTAATTATTAATTTATCTTGAAGAACATGAATTGACTCCTGCTGTTTTAAATGTGTCTCCTACTGGTGTCTGCTGGCGTTACATGATGTGTTGATTAATGTAGAAGCTTTGAGGAAAATAAAATAGTTTAGGAAAAAAAGAAAAAACTTAAAAATGAAATTAGAAAGTAGCAAAGGAACTGCCAAGTTGGAATAATCTGAAACTGTGCCAAAACCATAAAGAGGAAATGGTAAGTTCAATTTAATCTACAGTTCACCACAGTGATACTAAAGACAATATTTAATGTTAATGTAAATCAGTTAGAAGGTATGTATGAAGCCAGAGGCAAAGCAGGCCATATGTACCTCAGTCCTCAATTGCAGTCCATGTTTTCTCAAGAGTTGAGTGAAATGGATGTGCATCAGCCTGTTTGACATGAAAGATATCTAGAAACACTTGCAGGTGAGTACTCTGGTCAGACTTGGCAGAACCTCAACCTAACTAGCTCAGTAACATCTCTGAGCCTGAAGGTATTGAAGTAAACACTCATATGTCTCCAGAAGGTCATACCTGCAAGACATGAGTCCTGTCAAAAGTGTCCCACTATACATTGGTACTAGGAGAGCAAGCAGGAGCTTGAGTGACTCTTGAGGATAGGTCTCTCAACTGAAAATGTCCTGGTTCCTTTCTAGACCTTGCTCCAGACTCCTATTAGTTCTGACTTTGGTATCTGACATTGTTTTGGATCTGATGTTTTTTGCTAGTGAACTGATTTAATATCTTTTAACATAAAGGCAAAATTGGATTCTTCATGACTTTGGAAGATATAATTTCACAGTGCGCACATTAAAATATTTTTTTTGGGGGGTGGTGGTTTATTATTATTTTTTCTTCTTCTGAACTGCAAAAGCATTTTTATATATTTGTTTGGTTTTGTGTGCCATGTCTTGTGCTAATCATCTGCTCAGAAAAAAACAGTCCAATATTTTATTGGGACATAAAATCTGCAGACAATGATGAGCACATTCCATTGTCCTAGTCCCTTAAGATAGTAACCAATTAAACTTTCTCTAGGCAGAGTGACTAATGGAACAGGAGTCAACATACCCACAGTATCTCTCAGATTGCATGGGACCTTCTCTTATTTTTTGTGGAGCAAAATACGTTTGACTAAGTGGAAAAGATGCAATCAAGTTAGCATTTTAAATGTCTCTGCCTGCCACAAATTACCAATTAAGTAGACAAAGGAACTCCTATACACTTCAATATGAGATAAAAATCTTTGCTTCAGCTTTCACAAGTTATTGATCTTTGTTTGAATATATATATATAGATATGTATATGTATATATAAAGACAGAAATCACAGCCTAAAAGATAGCCCCAAGAAACAAGCAACAGGGAAGACTTTTAATGGGAAGAGTCTTCACTGATTGTTAAATACAATCTGCTACATTTCAGGTTCGATATAATTCAAGTGACTTCAGTGGATCTGAGCCTACTGGGGACTGTTTCTGCAATTATGGTTATCACTGAAGTTTTCATTCACTTGTTTTTTAACTTTTATGCTTTTTTATAGAAGGGAAATCAAAATTTTATATTGGCATCAAAAATCATTGTTTCCACTGGAAACACAGTATAGAAATAAAATAATTAACTCACAGAATCACCAGAATGTTAGGGATTGGAAAAGGACCTTGGAAGATCATCTAGTCCTATCCCCCAGCCGGAGAAGGAACACCTAAATCATGTTACACAGGAACGTGTCCAGGGGGATTTTGAAAGTCTGCAGAGAAGGAGACTCCACAACCCCCCATGGGCAGCCTGTTCGTGTTCTGTCACCCTCACCATAAAAATGTTTTGTCTCATATTTAAGCGGAAGCTCCCATGTTCCAGCTTGCACCCATTGCCCCTTGTCCTATCATTGGATGTCACTGAGAAGAGCCTGGCTCCATCCTCCTGACACTCGCCCTTTACATATTTATAAACATTAGTAAGGTCACCCCTCTGTCTCCTACAAGCTAAAGAGACCCAGCTCCCTCAGCCTTTCCTTGTAAGGAAGATGCTCCACTCCCTTAATTATCCTTCTGGCTCTGCGCTGGACTCTCTCAAGCAGTTCCCTGTCCTTCTTGAACTGAGGGACCCAGAACCAGACGCAATATTCCAGATGTGGTTCCACTAGGGCAGAGTAGAGGGGGAGGAGAACCTCTCTTGACCTACTAACCATACCCCTTCTGATATACCCCAGGATGCCACTGGCCTTCTTGGCCACAAGGGCACAGTGCTGGCTCATGGTCATCTGTCTGTCCACCAGGACCCCCCAGGTCCCTCTCCCCTTCACTACTTTCCAGCAGGGCAGTCCACAACTTATACTTGTGTTTGGGGTTGTTCTTCCCCAGATGCAGGACTCTGTATTTGCCCTCATTATATTTCATTAAGTTTCTCCCTGCCCAATTCTCCAACCTGTCGAGTTCCTGCTGGATGGCAGCACAGCCTTCTGGCATGTCAGCCACTCCTCTCAGTTTAGCGTCATCAGCAAACTTGCTGATGGTGCACGCCATTCCCTCATCCAAGTCATTGATTAATATATGTTGTGGTTTAGCCCGGCTGGCAGTCAAACACCACACAGCCGTTCGCTCACCCTCCCCCCTCCCTCTCCGGGATGGGGGAGAGAAACGGGAAAGTGAAGCCTGTGAGTTGAGATAAAGACAGTTTATTAAGACAGGGAAAAGAATAACAACAATAATAATAATAATAATAATAGTATTAATAGTAATAATGTGTACGAAATAAGTGATGCACAATGCAATTGCTCACCACCCGTTGACCGATGCCCAGCCTATCCCCGAGCAGCCGGCCACCCCTCCACCCCGGCTAGCCACCCCTATATATTGTTCAGCATGACGTCAGATGGTATGGAATACCCCTTTGGCCAGTTTGGGTCAGCTGTCCTGGGTCTGTCCCCTCCCAGCTTCTGCTGCATCCCTAGCCTGCTCGCTAGCAGGACAGAGAGAGGCTGAAAAGTCCTTGGCTTGGTGCAAGCACTGCTCTACAACAATTAAAACATCAGCATGTTATCAGCGCTCTTCTCATTCTAATCCAAAACATAGCACCCTGCCAGCTACTAGGAGGAAAATTAACTCTGTCCTAACTGAAACCAGGACAATATATTAAACAGCACTGGTCCCAGTACCAACCCTTGAGGGACTCCACTAGATACAGGACTCCAACTTGACTCCGTTCCATAAACCACAACCCTCTGGCTTCTTCCATTCAGCCAGTTTATAGTCCACCTCACTACCCGATCATCTTGACCACACTTTCTTAGTTTAGCTTTGAGGATGCTGTGGGAGACGGTGTCAAAGGCTTTACTGAAATCAAGATACACTCACTGCCTTTCCATCATCTGTCCACGCAGTTATATCCTCATAAAAGGCTATCAGGTTGGTCAAGCATGACTTCCCCTTGGTGAAGCCATGTTGACTGCCCCTAATGACTCTTTTATCCTTGATATGACTAGAGACAATGCCAAGGATAAGTTGTTCCGTCACCTTACCAGGGATGGAGGTGAGGCTGACCGGTCTCTAGTTACTCGGTCCTTTTGCTTGCCCTTTGGTCCTCCAGTACCCATGGACTTATGGATGTCCAGCTTGCTTAATCAGTCCTTATCCCAGCCCTCATCAACCAAGGTAAACTCCTTCTTTATTCCAACTTTGTCTGGGGCCTCAGACTTCCTACCTGTTGGGATGCTCTGTTCTTGAGCTCGGAAGAAGCACCAGTCACACAGCCAATCATTTATGGACCGGATCCTTCTATTCTGTCCCATGTCATCACCCCAGAATGGAAAAAGGGAAGAGAAAATGACTTGTATTCCAGACACTTGCACCAACTGTCCCAAGGCCTTGAAGTCTTTCTTCATTCCCCTCAGACTACGGGACACAGCTTTCTCCCCACCTATCTGGAAGATCAGCAGCAGGTAGTAGTCGAGTACACCAGGTTGGGGAGTGTTCTGGTGATATCCCTGATCCAGGCTCTAGGTAGACTACAGATTTCCCTTCGATGAGGGTCAACTCTGTATATTGGGCCCTCTGTTCCTCTCAGAAGGGAATTACCTACCACAATGTCCTGGTTTCAGTTAGGACAGAGTTAATTTTCCTCCTAGTAGCTGGCAGGGTGCTGTGTTTTGGATTAGGATGAGAAGAGCGCTGATAACATGCTGATGTTTTAATTGTTGCAGAGCAGTGCTTACACCAAGCCAAGGACTTTTCAGCTTCTCGCTCTGTCCTGCCAGCGAGCAGGCTAGGGATGCAGCAGGAGCTGGGAGGGGACAGACCCAGGACAGCTGACCCAAACTGGCCAAAGGGGTATTCCATACCATCTGATGTCATGCTGAACAATATATAGGGGTGGCTAGCCGGGGTGGGGGGCCGGCTGCTCGGGGATAGGCTGGGCATCGGTCAACGGGTGGTGAGCAATTGCATTGTGCATCACTTGTTTTGTACACATTATGATTAGTAATACTATTATTATTATTATTATTATTATTATTATTATTATTATTATTGTTATTATTAATTTCCTGTCATAATAAACTGTCTTTATCTCAACTCACAGGCTTCACTTTCCCGTTTCCCTCCCCCATCCCAGAGAGGGAGGGGGGAGGGTGAGCGAACGGCTGTGTGGTGTTTAGCTGCCGGCTGGGTTAAACCACAACACACAATTACCCTTTTCTTTCTTTCTTTCTTTCTTTCTTTCTTTCTTTCTTTCTTTCTTTCTTTCTTTCTTTCTTTCTTTCTTCCTTTCTTCCTTTCTTCCTTTCTTCCTTGCTCCCTTTCTTCCTTCCTTCCTTTCTTCCTTCCTTTCTTCCTTCCTTCCTTCCTTCTTTCTTTCTTTCTTTCTTTCTTTCTTTCTTTCTTTCTTTCTTTCTTTTTCTTCCTTCCTTCCTTCTCTTCTTCATCCTTTCTTTCTTTCTTTCTTTCTTTCTTTCTTTCTTTCTTTCTTTCTTTCTTTCTTTTTCTTTCTTTCTTTTTCTTTCTTTCTTTCTTTTTCTTTCTTTTTCTTCCTTCCCTCCCTCCCTCCCTTCTTCCTTCCCTCCTTCCTTCCTTCCTTTTTCTTCCTTCCTTCCTTCCTTCCTTCCTTCTTTCTTTCTTTCTTTCTGAGGCAGTCTTGAGGCATGGTGTTGACTGTCTCTTCCTGTGTGACCTCATACACAGGCCTTCCACCACACCCTCGCCTACCTCTCCCTCAAGATCCAGGGCCTCAGACCTATTACAGAGGGGCACCTGGGGAAGCAAGGTAGGTAGAGAGGGCGGGTTGCCCGCAACATTAAAGTGGGACTCGCTTCCAACCTTCCTCGTCTTTTTGGTCCCCTCCCTCTGCCTGACAGTAACAGGGCAGGGGCTCCACCACCCTCTGGGTGCATCTTCCCGGCATCCTTCCCTTTGGTACACGAGGGAGTTACTGCACCAGCCAATCTCCTGCTCACACCCTGATGCTCCTTAGTCTCCCCACCTCCTCCCTGAGCTCAGCCACCATGGTGAACAGACCTTCCCCCTGAGAACAGGCGGTCTCCCTGCTGCCCTCCTCCCCCCGCAGTGGCAGGCTCAGGCCCTCCCTGCAGCCAGAGGCCTGAACAGCCACGTCTCTGGGCAGGCCTTCCATCTGGGTCGCCACAGTATTTTTGGAGTGAGCTCTCTACTGAGTGGACACCATGGTAGGTGTGCAATCTTGCAGACTGCAAAGAGTTGGTGCGGAGCTCCCGCACCCTGCTGCACCAGCTGCACACCAGTGCACACCACTGCTGGTTCCTCCCTGCTCGCGGTGGGCAGCGAGACATCGCCACCCTCCCAGTGGCCTTTTCTAGGCAGAGGGCGAGGGTGCAGTCGCCATGGCCCTGGCAACGTCCACTCCCTGTCAGCCTCTCTTGCGAGAGCTGGCAGGTGCAGCCTGGTTGCGCTGCTGTCCTGGGCCTCCCCTGGTGAAGCAAGGGCCCAAGATCCCCATGTAACTCATGGTTGGGCAGTGCACTGCTCCGGCTCCAAGGCAGCTGGCCTCGACTACCGAGGTCACAGTACCTTTGTCAGGTAGGCAGAAAAGCAACAGCATTTCTATTTGGTAGATGGAAAAATATGGTCTGACGTACTAACACAAGATCACACAACAGTTTGGTGCAGTCTGAGCAAAATCTCAGAAGCTCAATCCCAAAGTTGTGCTAATAAATCCAATATCACACTTCCCTTTATTTTACTTTTTCTTTTAAAAAATGCACCCACATTTCAGGATTTTGAAGATTGTATGATTTGAACATACTTAAAATATAGTTTTGAATCTGAGATGTAAATCTACACATTTATTAGCACATGTTGGTGACTAAAACCCAAGTGATTTTTACTCTGAATATATTGCATATGCTGCCACTGCTTCCAGAATACTGTGATAACACTTTAACACATAATGTTGGTCTTTGGTGAAACTAAAGACCACATCTATAATAATAAATCAAATAATGTCCAGGAATTTTCCCAGGCACCAGGGCAAGATTGTCTGTATTAATAAACTCTTACTAATCTTTTGCACATGCCATTTAACATTCTCTTGCACAATTCCCAGACACAGTTCAGGATGTAAAATGTTCTAGGGACTATTCCTGTTACGTGATTTGCAAGCAGTCATCCTGCTTTGGAGATCTACAGAAGGCATTGCCTTGACTTAGACCATGCTGTTTCTGTGAACTGAAGAGTTTAGTAATGTTCATGAGCACCTTTTAATCTCTTGTATAGACACAACTACTTGTCTAAATCCAAAACTGCAATTTACAATATACAGACGAGTTGGACTTTAGAGGTTTCTTCCTCTCAGAAATGATTTTTTTCCACTACTGAAAATATCTCCGGTTTCAGGACACCTACCTCTAGTTAGAGACTGCTTTATGTGTGCTGTGAAGATGACTCTCATGGTTTTGAGGAGATAAATGCTTTTCAATACTTTTATTTTTTTTCTTTTTCTTTTTGTCTCACATAACTTCAAATAGTGAGATAATGGATAGTGACTTTTGCTTTCCCTTTTTCTTTCCCATACACAGTCATCTTTTGTTTTATTTTTACTTTAAAGTGAAAGAAGTATTTTAATGTTCCTAACAGCCAGATTTGGAAACCAAATTATTGAGTACTTACTAACATAAACACTTCAAGGACAGGTCAAAGAAATCTAAGTCAGTTAGTCAAGTGTTGCATGTTAAGTGCCTGCAAGAATACTTAAGTATATGATTAAATAGTTCATTAAAAAAACTAATTTCATTGAGGGAATATGAGCAATTTTTAATGTTAAAAGGAATGAAATTTAGTAGCTAGTTTACCAGATAAAATTAAAAAGAAAAAAAAAAAAAGGAAAGAAAAAAGGAGTTAACATTTACCTTTCCTCTGTAAAGAAAACATAACAGAAATTATCTTTCCTGTAACAGCTGCTAAAATCAGACCTCATGGAGTGGGGAAGGTGCTGGCTTACGGTACAATTCAAATCAAAATGTCACCATGTTTATTGTTTTCATGTGCTTTTGATTGGTAAAGGAAGTTTTGTTTGTGCCAACCTTCATGGTAAACACCAGGAATAAATAAGTTATGTATTAATTAGAATCCTTATGTATTCTTTAATCCTTTTGTCCTGGTGGAACAAACAAACAAACAAACACAAGAGAAGACAGAACTTTTATGTTTTGAAAAAACTATACATATCATCTGTGTGAAAGAAAAATGAGAAATGACTTTAATTTCTGACATCAGGAATTTCCCGGACAAAGTAGAGGATTCAGATTTTTCAACCAAATAGAGATACTTTATTTCACAGTAACTGTCAGATTATTTTGGTCTATATGGAAAAAAAAAAAAAAAAAAAAAAAAAAAAAAAAGATGATGTAACAAATTGGTTGAAGTTAGGAAAACATTTGTTGATAGATTTTGCTCTTAAAATCTCAGTACTTAGGCTGGCACAGAGGTTATGTAGATTATGGAGTATCCCCCAATTATATATATATATATATATAAATTTAATTTTTTTTTTTGAGGTAAAAGATCATCGGTTAAGGATGTATAAAATCGTTTGATCCTGCTTCCGTACAGGCAGCACATCACTTTAGTACCTCAAAATATTACTTTTCCTTTAACTCTGTATTTCAGTGAAATAAAAATTACAAGTTTATCTTTGTATCACCATCGGTTCTGTTTAGCATACTGACAATTCCAGAAGCCACGACATACATACGCATCAATATCAATAAACAGTAATAAAAAACAGTCAGGCAAATTGAAGGGGGTTAAAGGTCTCAGAAAAGATTCAGCGTACAGAAAATAAATTTGAAAGAGGCAGTTCTCCTTTTCCTCCCAACTATTATGTCCTAATCTGTCAGTTTTCCTCAACAGAGTCCTGACACGGCACTGTGCAAAAATGCACAGTTTTTATTTTTTTTGGCACCAACATTGAAGTAAATTTAGCTGTTATTGTTTTGCATATGCAGCTTTTTACAGAGCTCTGTGGGGAGCTATGTAGTCATAACCAGAGATGATTCATGATGCTGTAGGAAAATAAGAAATATTAGTAGAGTTAATAAAATAACCTGTCAGAAGATGACTGTCTCAATCCTAGTCTTTTCTAGTGGCTAGCCAGTGTGTCTTTTTTTTTTTTTTTTTTTTAAGATATATGCATGAGGTATCCATCTTAAGCTTTGGCTAGAAACAGACAGTTAAGAAAGCAAAAACATATTGCTTTGCTACTTGCAATTGCTGCTATATAAGGGTTTATAGTAAGTATGTGTTTGTCCAAAGTAATGTTCGTAAGTTCTGCAAAAAAATTGTATACGGAAAGACTTGTTTTATTTAGCTTACACAAAAAAGCCTACTGGTGTCTTCCTTTTCCTGTCTGCATTGTTTTTGCCTTCATTTCAAAAGAGTATATGTTAACAGATGAAAACACAATAATTTGGGCAGAAAAAGGAACTCAAAGCAATGGCTTTGACATGCTAAAGCCAGAAAGCATTGCCCACATTTTGGAAAGCCAATTAGGCCCAGCACTGGGCCTGTTTTTCTCTGTCAGTGAGATATCAACTTAGATCAACCCAAGCAACTAAAGTCTTATTTTCTAACATTACTGGAGTTTTCTTTATGTGGTTTTATCTTATTTTGTCCAGAGGACACAGGCTCAGACTTCAATAGCAAATACAACATCAGAAACAGTCCATCTCAGTGTCTTTTTCTTAAAAGAATGGGGAAATCCTAAATGATAAATGTCATTTAAAACCTCTAACAGAAAATGTCCTTAGAAAGGAGAAAAAAAAGAAAACGCAAGAAACTACAATGAAACTTCCTAACATTTTCCATTTCAAGAGATTCAACTGCTTTGCTTTTTATGTTTCTAAACTTTTCCTTGTCTCTTTTAGGAGAAATATTTTCTTATTATAATTGTTTCCACAGGATGAATGATGACATTATAGGCCTAGACTTGAAATGTCTCTCCCCTTCTACTGTCTGGTGTTGCGCAGTGACAAAATCATGTCAACAGCTCTGACTGTCTGAACTCCATCAAAATGGCCACCCTTCATATACACATCCTTCAGATTTAAGTGTTTTAAAACTATTTTTCTTAAATCCCTTTTATAAATATGAGGAAAAAAAATATCATAATGTCATACTCCTGGTTTATGGCATACTCCTGATGTCGTTGTCCTTGTCTGGCATCACAAACACACATCTGTATGTATACTTCTATATGTATACGTATAGCTGAATAGATATGTAATGATTCCTACTAGGGCTTGAAATTTTGACAGGAATGGCAGCTATGCCATTCTCTGGTGCTTAATCTACAGTGGGACAAAAAAGAATCCCTAATATTGTGCAATAATATGTGTAATTTCCCTAGCTCAAGGTAGTGAAGCAAGTGCTTTTGGATAACAGGTCATGCTGTCTGTTCTCAATGGTTATAAAATAGCAGTTTAGAGAAATAAGTTTGTGCATCTTAGAACTGTTCATAAAGTGTTATAAACGGTTGGTGTTGTATTTTGACTCCTACACATCCCTAGCAGCATTATACTGGTAATATACCACACTGTGTTCTCAAAGACGAATAGTAACTACAGAAATAGAGAGAAAAATTCAGTCAGGAAAGCCTAATGAAAATTGATTGGAGAGGCTGGAGAAAAGAGATATAGTATATCCGTTCAGCAGGAAAACAAGTTGCAGTCTTTTTTGTTTTGTTCGTTCTGTTTGTTTTGTTTTGGTTTTCCTTCTAATTTATAGGCTAAAACTTAAAGGTAAACCCAGATCTCTGGATCCAGAGGAAAACTAGTATTCTATTTAGTGGTGCCAATTTTCTGCTGGTATATCTTGATACAGTTCAATTGGCTTTAACAGAATTTGGCCATTTTTTGTCAGCCAGGAATTTAAACTATTGTATTAGGAAATGTTCTCACTGAACTTGCAGGAT